>NC_090929.1:164485065-164788095 GCF_040938575.1 Ambystoma mexicanum
GATACATGGATTCAATAGTGACGATGTAGGGGACCTTGTCTTAAGGGAATGGGTTTATATAGTGTGTGGCTAATCGGTTCAGGGATTATAGGGGAACATTAACATGTTCTATAGGCGTTAGCCAATGAGAGTGGGGAGGATGAAATTGTAACCTGTGTATGCTAATATGCTGTTTTGCGCTATAAAAGATGTAACCTCTTGGGGCGTGATGAACTGTGCGTCAGTTCGGTTCTATGGGACCGTCTGAGACCTTTTGCATGTAATGAACCTTGTTTTCCCTTGCAAAGCGGTGCAGTGGTTATTTGGCCTTTTGGATTCTTTATATCACATGGTTTTTGGGTTGCTATTTTCTTACACACCGAAAGCATCAATGTTTTAGTACTGCGATGCATTTAATTCTAGATAAATATAATTTCTAGGATTTTCTTCCGCTTCTGACGAGCCAGTCTTTAATTATTTTTGTGGATGTTGAAAACCTATGATTTGCATATGCGCCGCTCGTTTTATCGTGTACTTGCTGTAGAAATCGTCACAGAATTATCTCTACCATCTGGAAATAGAGTCCCCCCCCTAACTAATAACCCGGTTGTTCTATCTAGAAGCTCTCCTGCAGAATGTCCTGCCCTTTAGACAAGAATTACTATACCATTCATTCTTCAGACCAAAAGCGGCTCACCTCTGGGCTCACGCTCTCTTGAAGCTGATAAAAAAAACTATCCTTATTCAAGGCATCACTCATCTGGCCAATACCACTCCTCAAACGGTAGTAGTTGCTGAAGCATTTAAACCTGTGTGGCTTTTTGAATGAACCATCCCTCGAGACCCATAATCCTGCATGTTTTCGCCCAATATGCCTCTTCTGTTTTGTGACTAAGGTTGCAGAGATTGTGGTGACCCACTGTCTTCTGGATTTTATCAAGGGCTTGGGACACCTGTGCTATCAACAGGCAGGCTTCCAACCTGCTCAAGTTATTGAATGAGTCCTTTTGTCTGAGCTAATTGACTTTAGCCTTGTGGCAAGTGGCAATGGTGTCATGGCCCTGATTCTTTTCGATCATTCGGTGACATTTGACACTGTTGGCCATCTGCTCCCATAAGGCTGGCTATCTGAGGCAGACATAAAGAGAACTGCTCAACAATGGTTTAAGTTCTTTCTGAGTGTATGTGTCATGGCCACAGGCCCCAGAACACAAACCCACACCATCTAGTGATGGGGGCAATGTGTCACTTGACTCACTTATGTCCCTTTGGGACCTATAAACACAGGGGCCCTGGCTGGACTCAGTCCTAGCGCCTTTGGCACCAGGCTCATATAGAGATGTGCAAACAAAAAATGCAGTTATCCGTAGATAAACTGCACAACCTCCTATAGTTGATTCATATAAATTTATGCGTAAAGACGCTGCATAATCCTCTCCAAGACAACAACCCTATTTAAAGAGTGTGTGTTTTAGACATATAACAGCATGTCAGAACTCATTTGTTTCAGGTTTATTCAATCATTTTTTTATTGTAGAAAACTTTTACAAAAAGGCATATCAAATATATTAATAACACATCTATAAAAAACCAATTGTCAAGAAAACATTTTTTATCACATCAACAAAAAAAGTCTCACATATCATTCCTTGTATACTCTTTCATCCCCATGCATACAAAAAACCACTTATACTTGTGCAAAAAACACAATCCTGATAGATTTGTTCTGTGACTCAGAACATCCCATCCGTATGGGTTTAATATTTTGGTAGTTCCAAAAAGTGCCTATTTAACAATATTTTTCCATCGATATAAAAACACTGGGTAGGTATTCCAAAATGATTGTTCATGGACCCATATTAATCCCCATCTTTTATCTATGAAAACCCAAGTTATGGCTAACTCCGGGAGGAGTAGGCCCTATGGTGTTGTCGACTCGAGTTTCGGGTTGCCAGAACGGTCTATACAGCTTCCGTCTGGTGCACCTCATCAGGACGTATACATTACAAACAAAAACACAGTTACTAAAAACAGAATTCAAATTGATGTGAATTGACGAATTTCATTCAATTTCAAAGAGCTAGTTTCTTTTGCTTCACAAGGTGTTCAGTAGTGGTAATCCAAATATGATTTTTTCAGAAAGCCGCTTCCAAAGTATAAAAACCTCAGGTTTGGTCTCCTCATGTGTTGTTCGCAGGAACCAGCCACGATTACATTTCCTTCTTACTTGCAATATTGTTGTATCTTAATTCGCAGAGGTATTGTTTGCTCCCCGCTGGATATATTGCAGGCCAATTGGTTCGAGTACATTAAGCCAATGGCACGAGGTCCCTGTATTCTTTCCCAAAGGAGAACACTGGATGTGGACAGTGTCTCACACTCAAGGGGTCAGCAACCACTCATATGTTTACTTGGGTGTCGGCCAGTCATCTGGGAATTGCGGGTCCCGTTGAGCAGCTCTGCTGTTTGGTTCATATAGAGATGTGAGCAGGAACACTTTATTTCAGTGCAGGAGTGCTTTTACTTTATTTCAGTGCAGGAGTGGTTTTATTTTACAAGAACTTTCCAGGAGCTGAAAGCCTTTATTCCAGAGAACATCCTCATGTGCTGACTCATCAGGTGTGGCTCCCTAGGCCTGGGCTTCATGTGCTGACTCATCGGGTGTGGCAGGGTGTGGCAGGGTGTGGCAGGTAGACTGAACCTGGTGGGCGTGGCTTCAGAAGCTCAGTGTATAAGCTGCTCCATCCTTAAGGCCGGTGCTTTGCGTTACTGTGCACTTGCGTGCAACGTGACCCTCTTCGTCGCTTGGACCAGTTTACTTACCTTTGGAAACCAGGTGTTCTCCTGCATACTCACCTCCAGGAAACCGGTGCTTCATCGATTCATCGGCAGACTCATCTCCTGACATCCAGTGATCTTGATCCCGATGCCGCAGCACCGCACTCCGCATCCACGAACTTGGACCCTGTGAAGAAGAAGAAAGACAAGGTTAGAACATCCGTCCTAGGGCCGTGCTGCATTTGAACCCCACGCACCCCCTAGTTAACAATTTACCAGCTACTGTACCACTGCAGCTTTGTTCCTCATTCCCTCTGGCTGTCGCCTCGAGCTCCGCAGCTTCTGCCAGGCCGGCAACATCACCTGCAAGGGAAGAAAGCAAAAGAGCAAACATCAGAAGTGGAACGGACAGCAATACAAGACAACAAACTTTACAATACAACAAAAACAGACGAGGAAAGACAAAGGCAAACAGGAACACTTGCCTGAAGTATAGTGGCTTAGTCGCAGCAGCACTGGACTACCACGTGCAAGGGACCAGTGAAGGAACTCTTCCAGATCATACAAGCGCCCCTGCCAGAAGCAGCAGGACGGAGTGCTCGCCAAAACGAATCAACAAGTGAGCTTTCCAGGGACAGCACATACCACGGGTACCACGGTTTGGGAGAAGGGATCTGGAAGGGGAACAGGCGCACAAGCTAGCATACTCATGCCCCCTATTCTCCACGCAGGAGCAGTCCCGAGCAGCATGACCTATTACCACCAGTCACCACATAAGCGCAGAGGGCGAAGTTGGACCCAAGCTACCTCACCCCCGGGAGGGCTACAACCGTGCCCCAACGCCTCGGCAGAGACCAGGTGAGCGTAACAGAACACAAAGCCTCTTTGAATCTCTGCCTGGGCATTATGGAAACTTCTGAAATGGACCAGTTGGCCCAATTACTGGGAGAGTTACGGGCTAAAGTTCATGCCTCAAGACAGGAAACCAGTGCCCTAAGGAGGGATCTAATTGTGAACCGGGAGCAGACAGATGAACTAGCAAGGCAAATACTCCAGGCACAGGCAGGCCAGGTCCCACTGCCGGGGTATGCCCCTCCTGCCGTGCCTCCACTGCCCACGCCAGTACAGGTGGTTCTTCCAGGGGGATTCCCCTGGCCCCACCAGAACTGTTCACAGGCGATCCGAATAAGTACACCATCTTTATGAATCAACGTCGCCTGCATATCTTGTGCAGACCTGGGGCATTCCCCAACAATCAAGCGGGAGTGGCATTTGTACTCTCATCTTTTGGAGGTAGTGCAGCGGACTGGTCAATACCCTTGGTAAACCAGGATGATCATTTGCTTCGAGACTTCGGAGGTTTCCAGCGTGAAATGGAGAAACTATTTGCATGGCATACTCAAGGGCGGACTCTGGACAATGAACTGTTATCACTACTGCAGGGTAATCAAGATCTACTAACATATATTGCTTCCTTTAATCGTCTGATAGCACAAATTAACTGGCCAGAGGAGAAAAGAACTACGCTCTTTTACTGAGGCTTGTGAGGGGAACTTAAGGACGTATTAGCCCAAGTAGTCAATCCCCCAGAAAGATGTGCTGAATATATTGACCTGACAGTGCAGCTTGATCACAGATTGCAGGAACGGAAGATGGATCAGGCCAAGGCCGAGGGGCGGTCAGTCTACATGCGACCCCGTGAGAATCAAACCAAATCACACGATCAGTCCGAGCCAATGCAAATTGGAGGCTGCAGAGCCCACTCAGCAAGGCAGAAAGGGAGAAAAGGAGACAGCAGCAGCTTTGTTTGTACTGTGGTAAGACGGGTCACTATCTCTGAGAATGCCCGGTGGAACCAACCAGGAAAGCAGTTGGAGCAATTGACAAGGGTGAAGAAGAAGAACAGGACTCGGGAAACTCCAATGCCTGGCAAGTGTAGGGGTCCCCTTGTCGACCGGTGAAAAGGAACCTATACAGACCTCACATCTAGTCATCCCTGTGCTCCTGGTAAACCACAAGCAACCGTCGAAAATACCTGCCTTGGAGGCATACATTGACAGTGGGGCTGTGGGAAATTACATGGACCAAGATCTGGCTACCCGGATAGGCCTTCCTCTCGACAGAAGCAGGTTTCGGAAAACGTCACAGCAGTTGATGGATCTTAGCTATCATCCGGCCCAGTGACGCATTACACCGAGAAGGTCATGCTTCTGTGTCAGGACGGTCCCCAAGAGGACATCAACTTCGATCTCATCGGCGCTCCCTAGTTCCAGATGATATTGGGAATGCCCTGGCTGGAGACCCACAACCCCAGGATTGACTGGCGTAAACAAGTTCTGATCTTTCCCCAAGACTGAACCGACACCTGTTATAGCAAGGGGTTCTCATTAAAAGGTCTTACCAACCCAGGTTTGTTGAAGAAAGAAACCATTCTGGGCCTCACCAGTTCACTACCGCCTGAAAACCTGGATTACCAAGACGTCTTTCAAAAAGAGCAAGTGAATACCCTACCTCCGCACAGACCGTATGACTGCCAAATTGATCTGGTACCTGGAGCTCAAGTTCCCTGCAGCCTGATTTACGCCCTAACAGAACAGGAAAACCAGCATCTTAAAACCTACCTCGATCAGTATCTGGCAAATGGCTTAATTCGTCCGTCCAAGTCCCCTGCATATCTGCCCCTTCTTTTTTGTGCCTAAAAAGGAGGGAGACCTGAGGACTTGCATTGACTACAGAGCACTTAACCAGATCACGGTTAAAAAAACGGTACCCGTTACTGCTTATCCCCGAGCTCTTGGATCAAGGCAAAAACGCTCAGATATATACAAAACTAGACTTATGAGGGGCCTACCATCTAGTAAGAGTAAAAAAAGGAGACGAGTGGAAGGCGGCCTTTCGCACGAAATTTGGCCTTTATGAATATCAGGTTATGCCCTTTCAACAATGTAAGGCCCCAGCAGCATTCCAATTTTTAATGAATGACATGCTCCGCGAACTGTTGGATGTCTGCGCTCTTGTCTATATTGATGACATTCTTATCTATTCGACCACCAAGGAGGACCACGTCAACCTTATCCGGGCAGTTTTGGAGAAACTGCGGCAACACCGGCTATATGCAAAATTGGAGAAATGCTTCTTTCATGTGACAGAGGTAGAATTCCTCGGCTTTATTCTCACACCACGGGGCGTACGCATGGACACACGCAAGATAGACGCTATCCTTAACTGGCCCTCACCGACATCCATAGAGGGAGTACAAAGTGTACTCGGGTTCGCCAACTTTTATCGCCGGTTCATTCCCGGGTTCTCCCAGATCGTCCACCCAATCACCTCTTTACTTTGGAAAAATAAACAATTTAATTGGTCCGCAGAGGCAGAGAAAGCCTTCCAGGAGCTAAAACAAGCATTTACCACAGCACCAATTCTACGGCATCCTCGACCAGAACTACCATACGTGGTCGAAACTGATGCTTACAACATAGCAATGGGAGCAGTCCTGCACAATGAGACCCCAAAACAGGTCAGTTGCATCCCGTGGCATTCTGGTCTCGCAAGTTTTCAGCCCCTGAATTGAATTATGCAATCACTGATAAAGAACTGCTAGCAATTAAGGCAGCGTTCAAAGCCTGGAGATATTATCTTCTTGGAGCTAGACATACAGTCCCCGTCATCATGGATCATCGCAATCTACAATATCTGAAGACCGCTAAAGCGCAATCATCACGCCAACTCTGCTGGGCTCTCTTCTTTGCGAAATGCGACTTTGTCATCACCAAAGACCCGGAGTGCACAATGGAAAAGCGGACACCTGTCTCGCATGAGTGAGGGAGAAGAGGCATTCACTACACCAGACCCCGTGGCCATCATCCCTGAAGGACAAATCCAAGGCATGGTTCCCGCAACCACCACCACTCTAGACAACTTAAAATCTGACCTGCAACACTTGATGAGTCCACCAGCGCAACAGGAATGGCTAGGGAAGGGAGACCG
Organism: Ambystoma mexicanum; assembly: GCF_040938575.1. Taxonomy (NCBI): domain Eukaryota; kingdom Metazoa; phylum Chordata; class Amphibia; order Caudata; family Ambystomatidae; genus Ambystoma; species Ambystoma mexicanum. The sequence continues at coordinate 164,491,813 of NC_090929.1, forward strand.
GTATATGATCGTGGACAACCTACCATACTACCAAGGACGATTGTACATCCTGGATAAGAAATTACAGAATCAAATCATCGCAAACTATCACTATTCATTAGTAGAAGGGCATCCGGGAATAGCCAAAACCCAAGCTAAAATAACGAAACATTACTGGTGGCCAACTTGGCGAAAGGACATTGTCCAGTTCATCGCAACCTGTGGCACCTGTGCACACAAGTCCCAAAAACAAAGTCCTGCAGGTCTGCTATGTCCTTTAGAAGTACCCCCAGCACCTTGGCATACGCTATTAATGGATTTTATTACAGACCTTCACTCCTGTAATGGATACAATACCATCTTAGTCGTCGTAGATCTGTTTTCCAAAATGGCCCACTTTATTGCCCAGAAAGGTCTCCCAACTTATTCTACTCTGGTTACTGTGTTTTTGGAACAGATTGTCCGGCTGCACGGGCTCCCATCAATATTGATATCAGACTGAGGAACTCAGTTTGTCTCTGCATTCTGGAAAAGGTGTTGTAAAATTGCCAAAATCGACCTCCGGTTATCTACAAGCCATCACCCCCAAACCGACGGCCAGACCAAATGGACTAACCAGACCCTCGAGCAATACATAAGGTGTACGCTGCAACAAACCGAGGATACCTGGAAGGGCATACTTTGGTTTCCATAATACACATATAACAACTCCATTCACACCAGTACGGGACAAAACCCATTCTACATAGTGTACAGTCGACATCCACGGACATCCGTTTTTGACCCACTCGAATCATGAGAAATGCCCGCTGTAACGACCTTACACAAAACCATCACCCAGGTTTTTAAGGAATCAGCAGAGCATCTTGCCAGAGCCAAAGAGAAACAGAAGCAGTTTGCGGATCAACACCGAAGGGAAGCTCCCAACTACCAAGTCGGAGACAAGGTTTGGTTAGCATCCAAAAACATCCCCCTGAAAGGACCACGGGCGTTCCGTCCCAGATATCTGGGACCCTACACTATCAAGGCTACGATCAACCCTATGCCCATGAAATTAGAATTACCGGCCCACACACAGATCCACCCGGTGTTTCATGTCTCCCTCCTAAAACCATTGAGACTAGGTACGTGAATCAACACTCCACCGGATCCCAAAATAGTTGAAGGAGAACCAGAATAAGAAGTTAAAAGGATCCTAGACTCTAAGATGGTTCAGTCCAAGTTATACTATCTCATAGACTGGAAAGGTTATGGTCCCTAAGATCGGACCTGGGAACCCAGTGAGCATGGCCATGCTCCACGATGAATCAGGCACTGCAATAACCCCACTAAACCAGGGGGGAAACCACCCATGAGAGGGGCCTTGAGGGGGAGTGCTGTCATGGCCACAGGCCCCAGAACACAAAAACCACACCATCTAGTGATGGGGGAAATGGGTCACTTGACTCACTTCTGTCCCTTTGGGACCTATAAACACAGGGGCCCTGGCTGGACTCAGGCTCATATAGAGATGTGAGCAGGAACACTTTATTTCAGTGCAGGAGTGCTTTTACTTCATTTCAGTGCCTGAATTCCAGAGAACATCCTCATGTGCTGACTCATCGGGTGTGGCTCCCTAGGCCTGGCCTTCATGTGCTGACTCATCGGGTGTGGCAGGGTGTGGCAGGTAGGCTGAACCTGGTGGGCGTGGCTTCAGAAGCACAGCTATATAAGCTGCTCCATCCTTAAGGCCGGTGCTTCGCGTTACTGTGCACTCACGTGCAACGTGACGCTCACCATCGCTTGGACCAGTTTACTTACCTTAGGAAACCAGGCGTTCGCCTGCATACTCACCTCCTGGAAACCAGTGCTTCATCGCTTCACCTGCAGACTAATCTCCTGACATCCAGTGATCTTGATCCCGACGCCACAGCACCGCACTCCGCATCCACAAATTTGGACCCTGTGAAGAAGAAGAAAGACTAGGTTAGAACATCCTTTCTTGGGCCGCGCTGCATTTGAGCCCGGTGCGCCCCCTAGTTAACAACTTACCAACTACTGTTCCGCTGCAGCTTCGTTCCTCATTCCCTCTGGCTGTCGCCTCGAGCTACGCAGCTTCTGCCAGGCCGGCGACATCAGCTGCAAGGCAAGAAAGCAAAAGAGCAAACATCAAAAGTGGAACGGACAGCAATACAAGACAACGAACTTTACAATACAACAAAAACAGACAAGGAAAGAGAAAGGCAAACAGGAACACTTACCTGAAGTATAATGGCTTATTCGCAGCAGGACTGGACTACCATGTGCAAGGGACCAGTGAAGGAACTCGGTCCAGATCATACAAGTGCCCCTGCCAGAAGCAGCAGGACGGAGTGCTCGCCAAAACTAATCAACAGGTGAGCTTTCCAGGGATAGCGCATCCCACGGGTACCACGGTTTGGGAGAAGGGGTCTGGGTGGGTAACAGGCACCCAAGCTGGCATACTCACGCCCCCTATTCTCCTTTCAGGAGAAGTCCCGAGCAGCATCACCTATTACCACCAGTCACCACATAAGCGCAGAGGGTGAAGTCGGACCCGAGCGCCTCACCCCCAGGAGGGCTGCAACCGTGCCCCAAAGCCTCTGCAGAGACCAGGTGAGCGTAACAGTATGGTCGTAATCAGTGGTTATTTCCCCTTTTGATCCCGATCCCTTTCCTATGAGATGTGGTGTACCATAGGGCTCCCCACTTCCCCCTATACTTTTTAATATATGCATCCACCCATCGGCCAGAGTGATCCACTACTTCAGCCTTTGGTTCTATTCTTACATCAAGTACAACTCTGACACAACTGAGGTTTCTGGTATGGGAGTAGTGCTGGGACTCCAGCTGCTGGCCTATTCACTCACATGGGCCCCCATCCAGTTCCAGGCCCTTCGGTAAAAAATCTGGGTGGCAAGCTATGACATTTGCTCACACTGGCACCACAGATTCCAATGCTTGCAACACCTGTTTTTTCCATCTCAGAATATTGCAAAGGGTTATAGTGTTCTGGACAGCTTCTGAACAGTGGACTCTTGTCACAGCCATTGCCTCACATTTAGACTATTGTAACTCGGTGTAGCATGGCTGTGCATCTTGTCCAAAGGCTCCAAATAGTGTAGCACTCACCCACATGCTTGTTGGTGGGAGCTCGTAGCCGTGAACACATTACTCTTTTTCTGAGGCAAATTCACTGCCTTCCAGTACGTGAGGACATTCAGTTCAACTGCCGTTTTAGGTCCTGGTGTAATTCAGGATAATGTCAGGATATAGTGTCCCCGGGGTTCACTCTGCTCTTTCTTTCTCTCCTAAAGTCGCCACTTTTAGGAGAAAAGAGGGCAAGCAGTTCCACTGTTTCAGTCCTATCCCCTAGCTATGGAACAACAGAGGCGTAGCCAGGATTGTCTAACAAGTGGGCCCTGAAGTTAATGTAGTTGTGCCCACCAAAGTGACATTAACATCTGCCCACACAACGCTGCTGAGTGGGCATTTACAGATTTTGGGTGGGCCTTACCCGCTCGGGCCCTACCCTGTCTATACCTGTGTGGAACAGCCTCAATCGTAGAATTCATCAGATCGCCGGGAATGTTCAATTTCATCAAGCCATGAAAACCATGGGCATAGGACATGGGGCGGACAGGCGAGACAAATCCCCCCCCACAATTTTAAGTGGGGGGGATATAATGGCATTTATCCCCCCCCCCCCGAGAATATGTCTGTGTTGTGCACAGTAGCAGTGCACTCTGTCTCTGCCACTGTCTGCTGCAAATTCCAGTTACATGCAGCCACTAGATCTTGCCGTCCGTGGTGCCAAGTTGCATCAGGTACTCCGCAACCCCCCCCCCGAGCTGTACACTGACACTGAGGGTCTTATGGATGTGGGGCGTTTTCAGGGTCCCAGAAGCAAAGTCCATTTTCTAAGCGGTCCTTAAGTGTCTCCATTACGTTTTGGTTTTCGATTGTAAACCTGCCAACAGGTGTTTAATAGTGCGGGAGTGGGCGAAGCCTGCAATGATTCCTTACACGAATTCAAGGCGAACATACACACCCTTAGCACTTGAGATATATCATCATGTTGACCTTCGATATTACAAAAATAAGGCACTTTAGTAGGAAAGGGGTGCTTTCATCCAGTTCTGCAAACATGTCCAAGTGTTAAACATGTTTCCAAAAAACAAGGAGTTTTTTTTTGTTATTGTTCTTTGACAAGACTGGAGGCTTACTAATATTCAGGGGCGGACCGGGAACCAAAAGAGGCCCTGGAAATAATGTTCAAAGTGGCCCTATAGTACACATTTTCAGAAAGCCCAACCCTTTTCATGTGAGAAAATCTGGAAATAAAATAGCTTACCACACAAAAGAGGGCCAGGGTGCATAGGCCTACTGGGAAATCTCCAGAGTTCTCTGTAGGGCAGTCCACACCTGCCCAGGGTGCACAGGCCTACTGGGAAATCTCCAGAGTTCTCTGTAGGGCAGTCCACCCCTGCCCAGGGTGCACAAGTCTACTGGGAAATCTCCAGAGTTCTCTGTAGGGCAGTCCACCCCTGCCCAGGGTGCACAGGCCTACTGGGAAATCTCCAGAGTTCTCTGTAGGGCAGTCCACCCCTGCCCAGGGTGCACAGGCCTACTGGGAAATCTCCAGAGTTCTCTGTAGGGCTGTCCACCCCTAATAATATTAACCAAAACCTACCTGTTTCCTCTCTGAATTTCCTCAACTCTGACCTCTCCTGCAGCCAACGACCTTTGAGTGCTAGTGCACTGTAAACAAAAATCAACGAAAAGCAAGGTTACAAAATAACGAATATAATTCAATTTAACTTGAGATATTCGTGGCCAGTGCATGATTTTGTTGAAAAATGATCAAACACTTCTTTAACAAAAACATGACATAAGATATGACAACGTTTGCAATGTCGCACTTTATGGCAGAGCCCGGCTCATTTATTCAATAATTTGCTTGGTGTTTCATATGGCACTGCACGCCGATTGCAAAATTCTTCTGAGCCCCTCTAGAGAGCTGCCACTGTCCTAAAAATGTGGACCACTCAAATATGGAATCTGTGCAGAAGGTGGTCTTTTTAAACAATAAAACACTCTCCAGATTTAAGTAGCGCGCATCTGCCTGACCCTGAATGACCTCACGGCTGATGCAGACTTTGGTACATATTGGGGTGTGGTGGGAAAGTGCTTTCGGCTTCTCGGATTTGCAATTCAGTTTACATTGCATAGGGGTCCCCAGGGGTGTTGCTAGGTCTGGAAAAGACCTGGGGCTACTCTGATGTCGGAACTGTCGGGACTGGGGGCTAGCTAGCCTTTTGGTTGTAGCTCCTGAGATTCTATCCGGGGCTACAACCAAAAGATCAGGGACTATAGCCCCCTTAGCCCCCCCCCACCCCTAGCAACGCCTCTGGGGTCCCCTTTACAATACAATACAATAAAAACATAGACAAATACAAACATGTGTAAACTAAATACATGCCTTATCCTCATTAGAAATGCAAACATTTTAAAGAATAAGTGCTTAAAATAAAATCAACATGATTAATCAGCACAGCCTAACATAAAATAAAATCAACATGATTAATCAACACAAAATTGCACTTCAGTAGAGGGAGGATAGCTCAGTAGCAACGTGCTTGTCTTGAAAACAAGACAATAGGGAGCAACACGGGTTCGATCCCCGCGTCCGCGCTTAGATATTAAGCACCGTATAAGTATGTCAAGCCTCCATGTATAATTGTCAATTGCACCGACATCTGTGGTTTGCCCGCCCATTTTTCATTGCTCCCTTGATCGACACGCGGCGTTCCCTTTTGATTCACAGTTGAAAGGTGCACCTGTATCAAACCCTCCCCCACCACAATTCCTCCATTTTGTAGTACAAACAGTCTATGTGGGCCTGTTCGCTGTCCCTGCGTGAAGTGCTTTCATCTCAACGCCCTTAGCTTTTGTCAGAAAATAAAGACATTTGAATTCAAATTCGATCCAGCGTCGATAATGCGGCTTCTCTGGGTACAACGCTCCCGTGCAGCGGCGATAGTTTCTTTGCAAAAATAAGAGCTCATTAAAAATTGAAAAAAAGGGGGTTCTGGGAACCCGAGATTACCGATCGGACTTAGAATGCGTGTTCGAGGCAAGCGTTGCCGCTGCTCACCTCGATGGACGGGGGATAAAATATGCGCATACGGGGGTCTATTAATGCAGGAGAGAGAGAGAACCGCCGCCCGGCTCGAGCACAGCGTGTTCAGAAATGGATCCGCGCCTTGCGCACTACGCGGGCGGTACAGGGCGCCCTGCGCGTGATCTACGGCCGAATCGCTTCCCCGCGCCTCGCGCCATAAAGAACATTTAACAAAGAGTCGGGTTGGCATGTCTGAAAATGTCAGGGAATTTCAACTTCTGTATTTTTATTACCCACCCAAAAAAACGGCGCCCGGAAGAAATACGGACGCAGGCCTCTGTCGAGCTGACAAGAAAATGCCTATTGCACAATATGCGTGGCTAAGAGGCCTTTTTTATATATACCATAAACATAATGTATTCCTTCGCCTACTCCAGCGGATGCAGCGGCGACGTACTGCGTTCCGCAGACTGATGTTGTCCTCAACAACTCCGGCGAGTGATTAAACAAGAAATACATTTCGCTGTCATTTCATTTAGAATCAAATCAAGGACAATTTGTTAGGCCCAAATGAAGCTGTTATCCTCCTCCGCCTGTACGTAGGCTCCTGGCCGCCGAGGCATTTACATGCGCGCGGAGGAAGCTCTCCGCCGCATAATGGCCTGTCCTCGAAAATGATCTTTACGAGTCCGCTGTTCCGGAGCCGCCTGCGAGAAACAATAAACAGGACATTGACTTTTTTTTTTTAATGTAAACTCACAACAATGAGATGGTCTTAATGCTCGTTTTATTCAGTCGAGAACGGCTCGCTGTTGCGCGTTTATTTTATGGAAGTGTGCAATGGGACCTCTTACTGTGTCACCTCAATTTGCTACCCCTAGAGCCCTCCACAATGTCCCAGAGTGGCTTACGGTGTGGAAGCAAACAAAGGGAACACTGGGCGATCCTTAGACTACAACCTGCCCCTCGCCCCACCTTTTACACCCCTACAACAGTGGTGGTCTTAACACATCTTAAATCCATCCAAGACTTGATTGCGGTTACATGTCAGTAGCTGTGTAAGTGCTGTGTATAACCTCACATCTTAATGTGCCACTTTTATTATTTTTGTATTTTTTTAGCGCAGGCCTAGCTTCGAGAAGCAAGGGCGCTTTACAGTGGAATACAATACAGATACACAACTAAGCACTTTTCAGGGGTATACAACAGTACAGATGCATAACGGAGCGCTTTTCAGAAGTAACAACAGAACAGATATACAGTGGGTGGGAACAATACAGAGGGGCACAGAGGAGCGGTACAGCTGTAGAGGGTGGCGGGGAGGATTGGGTGGGCAGCTTCTAGTGAGTCAGGTGGCGCGGTGGCGACACGATGGACTAGGTGTTGAGGAGGAGCGACTCCTTGAAGTGATGGGTCTTGAGTTCTTTTCTGAATTGTAGGAGCGTGGGGGTGAGTCTGATGCTGACAGGGAGGAGGTTTGATAGTCTTGGGGCGTAGGCAGAGAAGGCTTGTTTTCTGCTCCTTTCCTTTTTGTAGCAACGGATTTCAAGTCTGCCCGTGTCCTGGCTTCTGGTGGTGTGCTGTCCGCCAGAGATGCTGAGTTTCTTCACGAGGTAGGTGGGCGACTTGAGGGCGACTGCCTTATAGATAATGCAGCAAGACTTGAAGGTGATTCGGGCATTTGGTGGGAGCCAGTGAACGTCAATGAGGGCCAGGGTTATGTGGTCGTATTTGTGTAGACCTGTGATGAGGCACGCAGCCACGTGTAAGACACTTCTCTGGGGCACAAGGGCAGACGATGGGAGGTCTTTGAGGTGGTATAGGACCAGTACTTTAAAGGTGCTTGAAAGGTGGATCTAAAGCTGTCTGGAGGGAGGAAGGGCTTGATTTTCCGCAAGAGAAAGAGCTGATACCAAGCTGTCTGAGTTGTCTTATCTATGTGCGCCTTGAAGGAGAGGTGTTTTTTGCAGTTGAACCCGAGGGACTTGGCACAGGTGAGCTCGGGTGTGAAGCCCTCAAAGTTCATGGTTGATAGCCAGGTCACCTCAATCGGATATCCCTAAAACTCCCAAAATATCTGAGAGTAGTATGCGTTGTGGAACTAACAAGGTGGTTAGGGATGGACTATAGAAAAACCTACAACCTCTGGGTTCATCTGCCTCCTGCTTACAACAAAGAAGCAGTCTTAGGGTTCTTACAATCATTTGAGACTTGCTGTTGCACTTTTGTGGATGTGGATAAACCAAATTCTTAAGGTCTCATTTTGAATGAGCCGTTAAATCCGGCAGAGTGAACGGCCTCTATGACTGCAGTGCACTAGGGTGAATATTGATTATTTTCTGTGTGGGGCAGTAGAAGGCACATGATGCAGGGCGGCTCTTGGGTTTATGTGCCTTTTGCTGCCCTGGCAGGAAATACTCTATGATCACTGCAACACACACAGGTATGCACCATGATGATCAGTGATGGCGGTTGTCAATAGAATAGATTCATATTGCTTCCCCTGCTTTTTGCAGATGCAGAAAACAGAGAGCAGTCCCTAGGGATCAAAGCCTCCCCCCTCCTGTCTCCTACATTCGACAGAGAAATGAAATTACTGCTCCGTAAATTTGCTGTTCACAGTCATGCATCTGACTTCTCAATGTGCCACCTCATTTGGATATCTCTAGCACACCCACATCGTCTCCAAGGTGCATGTGATGTGGAAGGAATAAGGTGATCAGGGTCTAAACTTCAAGTAATCAATGACCTCTTTCTATAAACTTCCCTGCTTACAACAAATCCATGTGAGGCTTGTTAACTGGTGCACGTCTATCAATAATCAGAACTTTCACAGGGTTATTTTAAATGGCCCAATACATCTGGGTAGAGTGAGTTGCTTCCACGACTGAATGTGCAGTCCCTTCTGCTGGGCTTTCTATCTTTTTTCTGGCCCGGGCGGTTACCCTTCCTAGAGCAGGGAAACACACAGAGCATGTTGTCCGCTCCATGGGCTGCTTCGTCTCGAGAAGCCTGACCAATTGGGCGCAGATCGATGAACTCACACTGACCTGTAAGTGACTCCAATCAAGCAATCCCACTAAGTCAGTGCCTTGTCTGGGATGCCCAAGGGAAGCCCTTATTTATATATTTTTATGGCAAGTTATAATCTGGATGATGAACCCTTGTATAACACCCCTCTCTTAGAATCCCCCTGACCCCACTGAGCCAAGAAGTAGATTTGTTTTGCAAATTTAAAAGGTTTATTAGAAAAATTAAACAATATATATATATCACACTTTTATAATAAATTGATAATTGATATCACACTTATGAATATAATGTTGATCAACAATGGGTAATCTGACACTAGCACACCTCTTTACAATCAATGAGGAGTTGGTATAGGATGGATAAGGCAGCGAAAATACTTTATGGTTTCAAGGGAAAAGCAATGAGGAATGAAATGCAGTACAGAAATAACTTGATATGATTTTAGCAAAAGATAATATAATCACTTTTTCTCTGGCAATTCACCCCCCCCCCCCCGCCTATGCAATGTAAGAAATGGAAGGAGAGCACACAGTCTTCAAGAATCCCAACAAAAATGCAATACGAAATGCAGTTCCCCCCTAGCAAGCTTAGAGAAAAACAGGTATTATTTTAAAACACAGGCCCAAAATGCTTTGAAGGTGGTGGCAATGAAGTGAAATGATGCTAAAATTGATTTAAATTCCCTGTAGGAGGTTCAGGGTGAGTGATATCTAGTTTATATTAGTTCAGGATCACTTTAGCAATGCTCTATGAGTAGGTGTCACGCCGCCCGCATTGGGGTCCACTTACTTGAAGCGGCGCGCCCCGTCCTGGAGGCTGTACCCGCGCTTTCGCTTAGGGGTTCCTGGGTTGTTCTGGTCATCGCGCGCTTCCGGGTTTCCTGGGCAGGTTGGTCAGCGCATGCGCGGGCGGCCATTCCGCGCTCTTCGCGCATGCGCGCTGCACGGAGTACTCGCTTTGGAGGACCTTGCGGTCCACGCCTCTCTCCGAGCCAACCAACGCTTGGGAGTCGGCTCGGCTTGCGTTCCAAGCCTCCTAGGGGTTGGCAGTCCTATTTAAGGAGCCCGGTCGTTCATTCAAACTGCGTCTCAACGCGGTTTGATTAAGATCGTGTTTCCTCGCCGGTTCCTTGTGCCTTCCTTACCTGTTACCTGACTCCTGTCCTCCTTGTTCCTGGTACCCTCGGGTACATCAGCAGTTGCCTTGCCTTGTGCCTTCCTTACCTGTTACCTGACTCCTGTCCTCCTTGTTCCTGGTACCCTCGGGTACATCTGCAGTTGCCTTGCCTTGTCCTTCCTTCCCTTGTCCTGTGGTAGGGTGGTTCCCTTCCCCTCTTCTGAGTTGGGTGGTTCCCCTGTGGTTATCAGTTGGTCCTTGCCCTTGTACCTTGTCTGCCTGCACTTCCAGCCTCCCTCTACCTTGTGAGCCATTCTTCTACCTTCCTTCCCGGATCCTGCCTCCTACCAATCTCCACTGTGTCCTCTCCCTTGGGACTTCCATCTTCCGGATCCAGTCTTCCTTGGGGACTCAGTATCGTCATCTGGAAAGGCTCCCCCTGTCAGTGCTTGCACTGTCCTGACGCCACGTTAATCAGGGGTGAGCAGACTCGTGGCGTTGGGAGCTGGTTCATCTCCAACCCGGTTCCATTCGGGCGGGAGCTGGGCTGGCTTCTCGCGTCATCAACCACATCCACGCAGGACTCCTGACAGCCTGGCATCATCATCAAGATCTTCAACCAGACGAACAGGTACGCAACGTCCTCGTGACGCACTCTATAACAGTAACTAGCCGGTTAAAACGAATTGTAGCAAAGGAAAGCAAGGAGCTGCTGATTTTTACACGTGGCTGAAATTGTGCAAAATGTCAAATCGTGGCAAATTTAATCGCGTGCGTCGAGCGTAATTACGGTAGACGTGTCTAGGTTCGTTGGAAAGCCTAGAATCTTAGCTTTAAGATAAAAGTTCGCTCCTAGCACAAACGGTTCCGGAGATACGGCCGATTTAGTCAAGGTCGTTTTTCGGATTTGAAATTTTAAAGCTCAGAATGACAGATGACAGTTTTCAGTTTTAAAGATGACAGAATGACACGATTCTAGGAGGCAGTTCTAATAGGCTAAAATAGTTTGGATTAGATTATTTTAAACTAAGAGATTGATTTTGGCACAGTCAGTACTATTTTTGAAATAAGCCGTCAAGGTCTGATCAGGTTGGACGGGACTTCCGGCGGGTGGTTCTGAAGTCCCGGCTATCTGGGTCAGCTCTGCTCTCTGGGTCTGTCAAGCACCGGTTCTGCTCACAACGGTCTGGTTTGTGGTTCTTTCTGGTTCCGGATACAGCACTGCTTTCTGGATACTGCTAAAGGTTCTTGCAAAAATTCTTGGCAAAAAATTCAAACAGCTCGCCCGGCTGTTGAATAGTTTGGTTGGTTTTGAGGCCTGCTGAAGAGGATTCAGCTTGTAGATTCAGGCCTGTCTGCTACAAATTCTGGAGTTAATTTCTGGTCTCTGGAGATTGATGGATTTGAAGTCTGGATCTCTGGATGTGAAGTCTGAAGTCTCCCGGCAAAGTGTCCCGCAAGAAAGTGGAAAGTGAATCCCCCCCCCTGTTCTGCACTGTCTGCTTTTATGTGTTTAGAAAGTGGGTGTGTGCGTGGCATAACTGAGCCTGCCCCTCTCTACTTGTCATTGGCCCAATTCTCCCCTCTCCCATGATTGGGGGAAGGAAATGGATTGTCGTCATGATGAGGTCTGTTTATGGGTCAGAGGATCCTCCCGTGGTCAATTTGCCCACAAATCTATATTTGATTCAAATACATATTTCCCAGATACACAAGTGGTTGACATTACATGTACATATTACAGATGAATTAAGACAGGTCTCTGTTCAAGCCCCATGTTCCTGCGAGCTGGGATTCAGAAATGACAACATTTTGCGCTTTTTGGTCGGTTTACCAATATCGGACATTTACCAAAAATTACACAAATGTGCGCAAGGAGTATGGACATTAATTGATGAAGTGTCCGATTTTTAACATGCAGACATTTGGACTAAGACCTTATTTTCCGCTAGCAACCCCACAGAATACACCACAGGGTCCTAACACCTCTTATAATGTGCACAGAAAAATCACAAGAATAATGATATTATTTATATAATTTTGACCAGTCCGTACTATGAGTTATCTATCTTTTTAAAATGATGCCCTGGTCAAAAAGGGATGTGGCTTCCCACATCACATGGTGGAATAAATGGTTTATCCACTTCCCCCAAGCTTAGTTTGCTAGCAGAGGCACTGCCCCTCCCAGTTTCTCCCAAGAGGAAGCCATTTTACGACCCCCCAATATAACATTTGCCTGAGTCCAGGACAGGGCTTTGTTCAACTTCCTGCAGTCCCCAGGTGCCCCTCCCCTAACCCAATCAGAGAGGTGTCATCTCCTTTTGGCAGTGGCAGCAGGATGCAGCTAGGCCTGGGAAGAGTGGCTGAGCAGGTTTCTCCTGTCGGGGGTAGTTGTCAGTCAGAATTCAGCTAAATGTCACTTTAGTTCCCAGTTTTCTACATTCAAATCCAACTTACATGCAGCTATTTTGTATATATACATTAAATAATTACTTCCTTCAAGTCATTTCAGAATATAGTTTTACATTGTATCCACCTCTTAGCAAGTCTTTCCTTGGCCTGGTTTCGGTTCATTTGTTCAGTTTTACACAAAAGTCTGGTGGTTTTAAAACGCCAGCTTTCTGATAGTGGTGAGCACCAGTACTGCATCCATTTTTGACATTAAGAAAATGAATTCCCACGGTTCTGGGTTGCTTTTGGCAATCAGCATTGCCATTCCCAATGGTTTCAGGCTACTGTGTGTGTAGCCCAATGGTTGTTTTAGGCAGTGCCCTCCTGTGCTCACAACATAGGCAAAAATGGGTGGCAGCCTATTCTTCATGTTTTCCCTGTGCACTCTCTGGGGAGTTCTGGCCATCATGATGTTTTCAATGCCAGTACTGCACAGTTTTATGGTAGGGCTTGGCTGCATGGGTAAAACATCCCACAGACCGCCTCATTTTAAATAGGGCAGTACATTAAATGAAGGCGTAAAACTGAGGTCCAATGCTTTTATGCCTTCATTTGTATGTCTGCATTTTGGAGCAGTGACGAGAATGAGGAGAGGCACGGTGCAGAGATAAAATCTCTGCCGTGCTGTCCTTCTCCGTTTCGTCAGTCTACCTCATTATACACCTGTGTGAGATTTTCATGCAGGCGTATAATAAATGAATTCCTGTGGAATCCGTCTATTTTTTGCAACTGGTCAAGACCTGGTGGATTCCATAGCAATCCATTAGTAAACACGTATTTGCAGACAGAGTTTACTTTTACATGAGATAGAGGGGAAAATAGCAGAGTAAAAACGAGTTCTCCTTGCTTTTACTCTTTCTTTGCCCGCTTCCACTTGTGGTCCTTTGCATGCAATTCATATTTTTTATGAGGCAACCCCCTCAGTGTTTGCCGATCTGTGTCAGTTTTCACCGGATTCAACATGACCCTGTGAATCTGCCGAGTCATTAGGACAGACTGTGACATGCCATGTACTGAGGGCAGAATAATGAATGGGATGGCTCTTGCCATTAAAAGCCGCTGGCGCTTCTTACTTGATGCATTTTCTGATATTTCTGTTTCATGGTCATTTTGTGTTCTGTGCCAAGTCTCTGGCCACATGTATAGCACGCCTGGAGACTACGCCAATGGTAACAGTGCACGGTATAAGTCAAATTAACATAACAATACATTAGTCGAGTCAAATCTCCTAACACCCAATGGCTTACGCATGGAATCTCGATTTCCCATTCCCGATACTTGCAAGGAGTTTGCTTTGGTTGGTTTCTAGGGTTATTTGATGGAGACAGAGAATTTGTGAGGGCCTATGGCAGAAATGTGTATGTAACCTGCAGGTTCCTCCAGGCTGGGAGGACAGCTCCGGGGCAACATGTTTGTCTTGGAAGCAAGACAATGCAGAGCAACCCAGGTTTGAATCCCAGTTCCCTGGTTAGAGACTGGTCTCTGGTATTAAGCACGTTATTAAAGAATAATTAATTCCAGGTACAAATCCCAAAATAGAATAAAAAAAAAAAACCCTGTGATAGGAAATGCTTGAATGAATGTTTCTAAAGCACTGGGAATTACTGTTATTAGCAATGAGTACATTGTGTTTTAGCACATATATATCATTGTATTAGATTTCACACGTCCCAACAGGGCAGAGCATTCTGTACTGGTGGGCAATGGTCCTCTGCACAAAGGGCTTTCTAATTCAATGGGTCTCATTACGTGCAACTTTGCTCCTAATCACTGAAAACTGGGCACTGATGTCCAGGCCTACGCATGGCACACATGCAGACTGCGAGGAAAGCTAACACGATCATTCAAGATACTTGAACCAACTGGTCATGACTACTAGAAATGTCAGTGGCTAGTTTTTAAATCTCTTGCTTGTTTTGAGGGCGAGGAAATTCAGTCAAAGCTTTTTTTTTCTTTATTGAATATAGCTGAAAAATTCAACTTTTTCAATATTTAAACAGAATTCATTTACATATTAAGTACCCCGAAGAAATCAGATAAAAATGGAACAAAAATGGAATAAAAGTGACAAAAATATAAACAAAAAACAAACATAAAGGGGCCGATTCATGGAACAAACGTGCGCCAAAAATCTTCGCGCAAGCAGGCGCAAGCAGGCGCAAGCGGAAAAAAACAGGCGCACGCGCACGCGTGCGATTCATGGAAGTCGCTGCGCGTGTTCACCTCGGGATGTGCGCCAAACCCGTGCATGGCGCACAAGTCAATGCAACATCCCGAAAGGCGTGCGTGACGCGCACAGTGAAAGCACACAACCTCGGCGCATACACCAGAAAGTGGGCGGGACACGGGGCGTAACGCGCGGAATGGGGAACAAAGCGCGAAAATAAGGGCGTAACTGGGGATGTACTGCAGGGAAGCAGACGGAACGCCCACACGCACTCGAACCACACGTATTCATGGAATCGAATAGGGCAAAGCCACGCACAGCCAAAGACACGCACAAGCTGAAACACGTCCGCCACACGAAGGCAGGCGGTAGAGTCCCAGCGCATCACAAAAGTGGCAACATACAGCAATTGGGCCTGTGCGAGCGGGGCACGTGTATTGCGGGGGTGCGCGGGAAGCAACACACGCGATCGAGCGGGGTACGTGTATTTCGGGGGCGCGCGGGAAGTTACACACGCGATTGAGCGGGGTACGTGTATTTCTTGGGGTGCGCGGGAAGTTACACACGTGATTGAGCGGGGTACGTGTATTTCGGGGGTGCGCGGAAGTTAAATACGCGATTGAGCGAGGTATGTGTATTTCGGGGGTGCGCGGGAAGTTACACACGCGATTGAGCGGGGTACGTGTGCTTCTGGGGTGCGCAGGAAGTTACACATGCGATTGAGCGGGGTACGTGTATTTCGGGGGTGTGCGGGAAGTTACACACGCGATTGAGGGGGTACGTGTATTTCGGGGGTGCGCGGGAAGTTAGATACGCGATTGAGCGGGGTACGTGTATTTCGGGGGTGCACGGGAAGTTACACATGCGATTGAGCGAGGTACGTGTATTTTGGGGGTGCGCGGGAAGTTACACACGCGATTGAGCGGGGTACGTGTATTTCGGGGGTGCGTGGGAAGTTACACACGTGATTGAGCGGGGTACGTGTATTTCGGGGGTGCGCGGGAAGTTACACACGCGATTGAGCGGGGTACGTGTATTTCTGGGGTGCGCGGGAAGTCACACACGCGATCTCATCAGGGTACGTGTATTTCGGGGTGCGGGGGAAGTATCCCACGCAACATCAGCATGGTACGTGTATTCCAGGGGTGCGCGGGAAGTTCCACACGCAATCTCATCAGGGTACGTGTATTACAGGTTTGCGCGGGGAGCAGCACACGTGAATTGCAAGTGTGGGTCCTCCCAGGTGTTCCCTCTACACCCTCCATGGCCCCTGCAGGTGGCTCACACCACAGGGGCCTACCCAGCACATGTCCTGCAGGCACCCCATCCACCATGGCCATGCCCACCAGCCAACCCACATGTCAACTTGCACTACTGCCCACCAACGCATGTCCCCCTGCACCCCCAGCCACCAGGGGCACCATCCACCAGGCCCCCACCCATGTCTCCCACCACCCCCACCCCCCAGCAGTGCAGGGGCACCCACCACCAGGCCCCCACCCATGTCTCCCAGCAACCCCACCCCCCAGCCACCAGGGGCAGCCTCCACCAGGCCCCCACCCATGTCTCCCAGCACCCCCACCCCCCAGTCACCAGGGGCAGCCTCCACCAGGCCACCACCCATGTCTCCCACCACCCCCACCCGCCAGCCACCAGGGGCACCCACCACCAGGCCCCCACCCATGTCTCCCAGCACCCCCAGCCCCCAGCCACCAGGGGCAGCCTCCACCAGGCCCCCACCCACGTCTCCCACCACCCCCACCCCCCAGTCACCACGGGCAGCCTCCACCAGGCCCCCACCCATGTCTCCCAGCACCCCCACCCCCCAGCCACCAGGGGCACCCACCACCAGGCCCCCACCCATGTCTCCCAGCACCCCCACCCCCCACCCCCCAGGGGCAGCCTCCACCAGGCCCCAACCCATGTCTCCCACCACCCCCACCCCCAGCACTGTGGGGCAGCCTCCACCAGGCCCCCACACATGTCTCCCACCACCCCACCCCCCAGCACTGTGGGGCACCTGCCAGCAGGCCCCCACCCATGTCCAACTCATGTTCCCCACCACCCCCAGCCCCCAGCCACCAGGGGCAGCCTCCACCAGGCCCCCACCCATGTCTCCCACCACCCCCACCCCTCAGCAGTGCAGGAGCAGCCTCCACCAGGCCCCCACCCATGTCTCCCACCACCCCCACCCCCAGCACTGTGGGGCAGCCTCCACCAGGCCCCCACACATGTCTCCCACCACCCCCACCCCCCAGCAGTGCAGGGGAAGCCTCCACCAGGCCCCCACCCATGTCTCCCACCACCCCCACCCCCAGTCACCAGGAGCAGCCTCCACCAGGCCCCCACCCATGTCTCCCAGCACCCCCACCCCCCAGCCACCAGGGGCAGCCTCCACCAGGCCCCCACCCATGTCTCCCACCATTTCCACCCCCCAGTCACCAGGGGCAGCCTCCACCAGGCCCCCACCCATGTCTCCCACCACCCCCACCCCCCAGCCACCAGGGGCAGCCTCCACCAGGCCCCCACCCATGTCTCCCACCACCCCCACCCCCCAGCAGTGCAGGGGCAGCCTCCACCAGGCCCCCACCCATGTCTCCCAGCACCCCCACCCCCCACCCCCAGGGGCAGCCTCCACCAGGCCCCCACCCATGTCTACCACCACCCCCACCCCCCAGCCACCAGGGGCAGCCTCCACCAGGCCCCCACCCATGTCTCCCAGCACCCCCACCCCCAGCAGTGCAGGGGCAGCCTCCACCAGGCCCCCACCCATGTCTCCCACCACCCCCACCCCACAGCCACCAGGGGCAGCCTCCACCAGGCCCCCACCCATGTCTCCCACCCCCCCACCCCCCAGCAGTGCAGGGGCACCCACCACCAGGCCCCCACCCATGTCTCCCAGCACCCCCACCCCCCAGGGGCACCCACCACCAGGCCCCACCCATGTCTCCCAGCACCCCCACCCCCCAGCCACTAGGGGCAGCCTCCACCAGGCCCCCACCCATGTCTCCCACCACCCCCACCCCCCAGCAGTGCAGGGGCAGCCTCCACCAGGCCCCCACCCATGTCTCCCACCACCCCCACCCCCCACCCCCCAGGGGCAGCCTCCACCAGGCCCCCACCGATGTCTCCCACCACCCCCACCCCTCAGCACTGTGGGGCAGCCTCCACCAGGCCCCCACACATGTCTCCCACCACCCCCACCCCCCAGCAGTGCAGGAGCAGCCTCCACCAGGCCCCCGCCCATGTCTCCCACCACCCCCACCCCCCAGCACTGTGGGGCAGCCTCCACCAGGCCCCCACACATGTCTCCCACCACCCCCATCCCCCAGCAGTGCAGGGGAAGCCTCCACCAGGCCCCCACCCATGTCTCCCACCACCCCCACCCCCCAGTCACCAGGGGCAGCCTCCACCAGGCCCCCACCCATGTCTCCCAGCACCCCACCCCCCAGCAGTGCAGGAGCAGCCTCCACCAGGCCCCCGCCCATGTCTCCCACCACCCCCACCCCCCAGCACTGTGGGGCAGCCTCCACCAGGCCCCCACACATGTCTCCCACCACCCCCATCCCCCAGCAGTGCAGGGGAAGCCTCCACCAGGCCCCCACCCATGTCTCCCACCACCCCCACCCCCCAGTCACCAGGGGCAGCCTCCACCAGGCCCCCACCCATGTCTCCCAGCACCCCACCCCCCAGCCACCAGGTGCAGCCTCCACCAGGCCCCCACCCATGTCTCCCAGCACCCCCACCCCCCAGCCACCAGGGGCAGCCTCCACCAGGCCCCCACCCATGTCTCCCACCACCCCCACCCCCCAGCACTGTGGGGCACCTGCCAGCAGGCCCCCACCCATGTCCAACTCATGTTCCCCAGCACCCCCACCCACCAGCACTGTGGGGCACCTGCCAGCAGGCCCCCACCCATGTCCAACTCATGTTCCCCACCACCCCCACCCCCCAGCACTGTGGGGCACCTGCCAGCAGGCCCCAACCCATGTCCAACTCATGTTCCCCACCACCCCCCAGCACTGTGGGGCACCTGCCAGCAGGCCCCCACCCATGTGCAACTCATGTTCCCCAGCCAACATGTCATCACAATCTAGATCCCTGGTCCCTATGGTCAGCCTCCAAATGCAAAACACCCACCCGAGTATTGCATCCACCCACTCATAATTTGCAATTACATCACAAACACATTTCCCTCACATACACCCAATGGGTGTCAGTGAATCTCAAAACACATATCATGAAATGCATGAAACCAATGAGATACCACACATTGAAGTTCACCAAAAAAAATATGTATTAAAGGAAACATATATAGAATCAAAAATGAAGAAACAGAAATGTGAATGTACAAAAATTAAAAGAAGCATGTCCGTGAAAAAAAGCAAAACCAAAAATAAAATTCCAAAGTAATGTTGTCCAAAGTCAATGTCCACAAAACAAAATCCAATGGGAAATAAAAAAGAAAGCCATTGCTCCATGGTTAAAATGTGAAAAAAAAATACAATCCAACAGTGAACTATGTACATGGGAGCAAGCCAGGGTCCATTATCCCAACAAAAGAAAGGAAACCTATCTAACTACACTAACTAATAAGAATAAACTATATACAAAAATGTGGCCAATGTCCGAAAGGTCCAAATAAAATCAAAACAAAAATGAAACCTAACACTACCTACATAA
This sequence comes from Ambystoma mexicanum, assembly GCF_040938575.1. Classification (NCBI taxonomy): domain Eukaryota; kingdom Metazoa; phylum Chordata; class Amphibia; order Caudata; family Ambystomatidae; genus Ambystoma; species Ambystoma mexicanum. Next base: position 164,511,363 of record NC_090929.1, read on the forward strand.
CTATGTACAAGGGCAGCGGGCTAGTTTCACGGCTCACTTGTGGATGTCCCGGGCCAGGGCATCATCGAACTCCTCCTCAATGTCCCGGAGGCGGTCCTCCTCCATGGCCCCGAGGGTCCGCAGGGCCGTCGACGTGTCCACCTCCAAACCCCTGTGGATTGCCTCGAGGCACTCGGCCCGCCTCAGGGCCCTCCGCATGGAGTTCTCCGCCCTGACCATTGTGAGCCGTGCCTCTTCCGCCCGCTGCCGCTCCGCATCTATGGCGTGGCCCAACCGCTGCCACACGGAAGACACTCTCTGTCCTGGGTCCTCCTGCCCTCTGGCCGATGCCTGCCCCTCCGATGTCGAAGACCCCGAGCCTTCATGGCTCCCACCACGTTGCTGCTGCTGCTGTGCCTCTGCCCGTGCGCTGCCTCCTGCTGCCTGCACATCCTCCGCCGGCTGGGGTGCAGTCGTAGATGTGGCCACCCCTGCTGGACGTCCGACTCCCGACTGTGGCAGGGATGCCTCCTCCACCAGCATGGCCGCACCGTCAGAGGCAGCTCCACAGGGCACCCAGGTGACTGATGGGTGGGAAGATGGCACGGAGGACGACTGGCGCGTAGGGGGTCCAGTTGAGGAGGGGGTCGTAGCAAGCCCCATCAGACGGAGGAATCCAGCCTGGGTGACCTGTCCCAGCAGGCTGACGTGGTCAACGAGCCATTCGAGATGACGTGCAGTGTCCTCATGAAAAGACTGCAGGTCACCTCGCATGGCCCGTTGACGCAACGCCACACCAGCCAGGACAGGCTCAACCCGGACCCGGATAGCCACGTCCGCAGGCAGAGGAAGGCCAGTTGACATGAGCTCATCCCCTGCCTGAAAAGGGGTCTAGACGTAAGCATCCCTGCTGGTGCAAGATGATGCAGGGACAGGATCAGGGACAGGATTGCACACAGGCACCTCCGCGGCGGCCTGTGCTGCCTCCTGTCCCTGGTCCTGCACTGCACCACTAGCACCAGTGGGATCCCCACCTCCAGACCCCGTCTCTGGTGCTTGCACGGCCTCCTCCTCCACCAAACCCCCCACCAACCTGGATGACTCCGTGCCATCTTCCCCTGTTGGGCCCTGTGGGGTCCCAGCTTCCCCTTCTGCTGCCGAGGAGTCCAACTCCAACCTCCGCCTCTTGGACCTCCCCCCGGCAGCTGCGGCCTGGGACGCGGCACCGGACTCCTCACTCCCCGACGAGATCACAACATGGGAGGGGAGCCGGGCCTTGCGTCTCCGGCTGGCGGTGGGGTCCCCGCCGCTGTGCTCCACAGCACCTTCTCCGCCCTCTTCATCAGTTGACGCTGCAGACAGGGAGAAACAAAACACAGGCATCAGGGCACTGTACAATGGACACATACACACATGACAGTTGTACATGAGTGGCATTGGCAAACCTCAGACATGTCATCACAATCCCCAACACACATGTCATTACAACTTGCACACATGAGCCATACCACAGCCATATCGCAACTGCCACTACCATCCATACACATACAACAGCATGAGCAGCCAAAGGTGAGCCAGACATCACATGCAACACAGGAAGTGCACCACACATTTACACACACCACCACACTTGCATGCATGTGTACACCTCTGCCAAGTGTCGCAGTGTTCAGACGGGCATCCATGTCACATCTGCCAATCAGGCTTCCACATACCGCTGTCACATGCATCCATGTTGCATCACTGTTGCACCCTTGTCAAATACACACACATGCACATGTACACAGTGCTGATACATGCAGCCAAAAACAACATACATGCGTGACATCACGGACATGTCTACTTACATACACATTCATCCAAACATGTGTGCCCACACAACTGCATTTGGCATGCAAGCCTACACACACAAGCACCATCCATGTCTCACACATTCCAGCCCTCGCCTGTGTTAGCCCCACGGCCCTGTACACCCCCACCCATACTCGACCCCATGCAAACAGATGTGCAACCTGCACACTAATGAATAATCACCACACGCACTGCTCACAATCAGGATGCATGTACACTCACCGCTCGACTCCAGACGGGTCTGCCTCTCAAGGACCTGGACGTGGAGCGCTGGGGATATGCGTTCCAGGACCCTCATTTGTTCTTCCGACAAGTGGCCCCGGCGCCCCTTGGCATCCGCTGCCTTCAAGAGGCGCCGGGCCTTGTTCAGGGTCCTGGACCTGAAGTCCTCCCAGCGCTTCTTGACATGTTGTAAGTCGCGGACTGCCACCCCCTCCGCGTTGATGGCAGTCACGATGTCAGTCCAGATCCGAGTCCGTCCTTCCTTGTCGGCGCGGGAACTTCCGAAGAGGGCATCATACTGCCCCAGGACTTGCTCCACCAGGACACCAACTTCGGTTGCACTGAAGCTGGTGCCTCTCTGCCTCTCTGGCCGGGGGTTGTCTGTGGTCTCAGATGGTGTTTGCCCCGACATGACAACCCCAGAGGCAGGAGTGGGTGGGCAACTGGGTCCTGGGGCTGGGCTGTGGAGCGATGGAATCCCAGTCGGGAGTCTTCGGTTCCAGCAGGGGTGGTCACAGCAACAGCACCCCTGGCTGATGTGCAGGCAGCAAATGGCAGGGCACGTGGGCAGCAGGCAGTCAGGCAGCAGCAGATGGCAGGTGGGAGCGTGCTCGGGGCTCTGGGGGGGCAGTAGTTCGGCCTTCTGGGCAGGAGCGTGGTCTTCCGTGTGCTTACGCGTGGCCAGCTTGATACGGAGTGATTTGGCACGTGAAAAATCTGCACGTCAGTGTGTGATTCGAGGAAAGGCCCTTAGCGTGTAAGCGCGTCTGCACGCATATGCATTTTCATTGGACAGAAGGCCCCTCAAGCGCAAGCGCCCCTGTGACGTGACGCGTACAGACGTGCATGGGCATTTCAGCGTGCGAAAAAATGCACGTCCGCGTGTAATACGAGGAAAGGGCCCATGCGTGTAAGCGCGCGTGGAAAACTGCACGTCCGCGTGTAATACGAGGAAAGGCCCTTAGCGCGTATGCACGGCAGCACGCATATGCGATTTCATTGGACCAAAGGCCCTTAGCGCGTGAGCGCGTCTGTGACGTGACGCGCGCGGGTGTTTCCCTCATTGCACGTGATGACAGAACACACGTGGATTTCCACCAATCGCGTGTGAAAGTTCCCGGCACCCCGGAACACACGTACCCAGGCTAATTGCGTGTGGAACCTCCCGCACACCCCGAAACACACGTACCCAGGCCAATCGCGTGTACGCTCACTCCCCTCCGATCAGACGCGATGACACTCGGACCTACAGTCTTACCACGTATCCGAATACAAGAAACCCGCGCACGGCAAAAGACGTGCACAGGCGTCAACGTGTCCACCTACACGAAGGCAGGCGGAGGCGTCCCCGCGCACAGCATAAAAGTGCGCGCAAACAACAAACGCGTATATACAGCTACAATGAATGCCCCATTTGTCGCTGCACTGATCGTGGGACACCGCAGGAGGAGGAGAATAGCCAGGGCACGCATTTTCGCACCACGGACAAGCCTTTTTGGGATGCCTGACGACCAGGTCTACGGCAGGTATAGGTTTCCACCCCATATCATCCTAGACCTGGTCAGGGAGTGGGAAGATGACCTCACATCCCCCACCCTTTGCTCCCAAGCATTGAGCCCCTTGGAGAAGCTGCTCAATGCCCTGCATTTTTTGGCCACTGGGTCATTTCAGCGGACCACTGCCATAGTGGGGGGGGTCTCACAGGCCACGCAGTCACGCTGCCTACACCAGCTACTGGCAATCATGACAGCGCGCCCCTCAGTCTGCAGGCACATATACATGCCCAGAACACCCGCAGAAAGGCAGGCCGTTGTCCTGGATTATTTCAGGGTGGCAAACTTCCACAAAGTGCTCGGTGCCATAGATTGCACCCATGTGGCCCTACGTCCACCTAGGGCCATTGAGCACATCTACCAACACCGCAAGCACTGGCATTCCATCAATGTACAGGTGGTATGTGATGCAAAGGGAATCATCACCTCTGTCTATGCAAACTACCCTGGCTCCACCCATGACAGTTTCATATACAGAATGTCCGCCCTGAGCCGGGCCCTGGAAGCTGGGCAGCATGGCGACACATGGCTCCTAGGTCAGTACAAATGCCCTTGCACATGCATGCAAGTCACACACAGACAAATATCCAAACCCTAATAATCTCAACTATTATCACCTCCCCAGGGGACAGTGCCTACCCTCTGAGCAACCACATGATGACGCCAATCCGGAACCCCACCACACCACCCCAGGTAAGATACAACGCCTCCCATATTGCAACCAGGGACATAGTGGAGCGTACATTCGGAGTGCTCAAGTCACGTTTCCGCTCCCTTGACCGCTCTGGTGGGCAAATACTCTATGCACCACCAGAAGTGTGCAGGATCATTGTGGCAGCATGTGTCCTGCACAATGTTGCAACACGGCAGTGCATCCCAGTGGACATGGTGGTGCCCCCACATCCCCAACCACAGGCACAGGCACTTCCCATGGGAGGGGACAGGGCACGTGGCGAGGAAGCCCGGACCCAGCTTGTGGCCACATTTTTCACCTAAACTCCCACCCCTGCGGAGTGCACACAGGCCTGGCACATACCAGGTGACAATCAATGATGACAAAGAGACAGTCAACTGTCACAACCCTACCACCCTGAGATAGTTGCCATGGAAGTGCCACATCGTCTGCATCCCTAGCTACTTAAACACAAGCTATCCTGTGTGACCAAAAGGCACACACATGACATATGACATGATATGGGCCATACACAAGTATTCCAAGGCGCAATGAGGCAGGGAGGGGGGAACAAGGGAACACAGAGAACGGTACTACTAGGCCAGGTGTCATTGAGATCGTGCAAGTGCAGGGGTAGGGGGAAGGGAAAAGTGCAAGGGGAAGGGTGGGGGGGAGTCCAGTACAGGGGAAGTAGCCCAAAAAAATAATACATAGGTCGCCTGGTGGCAACTGCAGAGGTAAGTGCAGACAAGTGCTGGGAAGGGAGGGCTGTAGGGATAGAGAGACAGTACTGCAGTGCAGGGGTTGCCAGGGAGGCAGTGCAAGTGGAGAGTGGCTGGGCCAGGGACCGAGGTCAGTGAGAGTGGCCTAGTTGAAGCTCCTGTGCAGTTCCAGTGAAGAATTCTGCAAGGGAGAGGCAGAGAGTAAGCAGAAGCAAAGAGGAAGGTCTTGAGGTGCTTCCAGAACTGGAGATGGTTCCCCTCAAGTTCAAGTCAGGCAGGAAGTCTGTTCCAGGGGGAGGGCCCTGCTGCGGAGATAAATCTACCCCCAGCTAGTTGCTCTGAGAAGCAGATGACCCGGACATGCAAGGTGTGCATCACACACACCTGCAAAACAGGCCATGGCCATCACTGTCATGTCACTCAAACCCTCCCAAACATCAACATGACATGGCAAGCAATACCCATACACCAACGCAGTAACGATAAGGTACACATTGCCATGTCCTAAATGTACAGTGGCATCGGACAATGATGCCTGACCCAGAATCAGATGAAATGACAGACCAACAAAATCTCCCACCCAAAATAAGTAATTTCCAAATGCATTACAACAGTCGTAGACGTAACATCACAATGAATGCCTGTCTACATGCACATTATGCATTGCAAAATCAACACTGCAGCTCATGTGTGCAGTGTCCCACTCCTGCATCACACTGCTCAGCGCACAGCACAGTGAACAGCCATTGTGTGTGATGCACACCCTGAGCATCACATCTAAGTGACAGACCACATCAAACATCAAATTAGGCATGTACTGGATCCATAATCGGTCACAGAACATGTGCTGCCGGGACACAGTGGGCACCAGAAGGCTAACAGTGTACACATGGATATGCAAGGGTGGGAGTACATGTAGTGCATCCGAGTGCAAGTGTGTGGTTCTGCAAGGACATGCACTCCACATATGCATGTGCACTCAAGTGACCATCAGTGTTCCCTACACATCACATGTGAACATCCACCATGTGTACACCCCAGCATGTCAAACCACAACTATCCCCTCGCACCTGAAAGGAAAACACAACACATGAACAGGCATTGATCAGCAGAACACAACATGTACATAGGATACCACCATTACTATGTCAGAGTTCCCATCACACTGCAGGGCAAGGCAACTATCAACAACAACCCCCCCTCCCTCACAAATGACCATGACCCACTGAACAACTGCACCTGGGTCATGGAGCCTCCAAACCTCAATTCCACCTGGCCACAGGATCACCTTTACCCTTCGTCACCATCTCCCACCTTGTGTGTAAAAAGATGCCTGAACCCTCAGAATCCACACTCATTTCCAAAATCACAAAATCCAAGGCATAAAAACGAACCCGAACACCCTCCAGTAGATGACTTGACGTAGCAGTACCTCACAAAGGCCAAGTACTACTACAATGATGCAACAACCAAGGTAGCACAGCAAAACAATGTCACGACAGGATGTGAGACATGTGTGGTACATGACATAGGATGATGCACCATGAATGGATGTGTACTGTCACAGGTCCCCTGTACAGGCGCGGGAGTGTCACGAAACAACCACCCCCACCATGTCCCGGGTGCCTGCAAGGTCAAACTCACACAGGCCCCTGAGACCCTGGTGGGGAATGAGGTTCAGGGATATGCAGTCGGGACAGGTGTTGACACACTGGATGACTGGAATGAGTGGCAGGAGAGGGGAGGAGGAATGACACATGAAACTAGGGAATGCACGAAAATGTACAACCTGCATGAACACATACACAATCCAAACAAACTTGGACATCATTGTCATGGCCTTCTGTAGTCCAGGCTCAGGAGTGGTACGAACCAACCACCCCCTCTAGGGTTTTGGTGCCTGCAAGTTCGGGGCTTACACAGGCATCCGCAACCCCAGTGGGGAAAGAGGGTCAGGGAACGTTGCTTGGATAGGCACGGGAAGCAGGAACACCGGGTAGAGGGTACAGGTTTCAAAATTGCATAGGATCACGGGTGATTAGGGAGAAAAAACATACCAAATTGAACCACACATACATCCATGCATCAGTACACTCCCCAGCAAGCCTATGCAGAGCAGTTCGAAAGAAAAACAACAAGACACTTAGCTCTGGTTTTGAGTGCTGGCCTCCTGCCTGCGCACTCTCAGGTCCGGTTACAGGAGCACTGCAATGCTGCAAAGAGAGCCACAGTCAACAACCTGTACGTGCCAATTACACAAAAACACAACACCAAACATGCCCCATAGCAACAAACTACTCTACAAACAGACAATCTGTGCTCGATGCTTCATACCCATATATAACATCACCCCTGTGACGGGTCATACACAGTCAATGCAGTAAGTCAGCCGCTGGTGGGTGCATGGCAAATGGAACACCAATGTGTCACAATTCACACAACATGCAATGTTCCCTGGGTAAGCAGACAGACCCATATAGCAAGCCATGACTACAGAGCAAGTTGCGTACCACCATGACCGAAACAAAGTTGGCAGTGCATTTATCATGAAGTACGTGGAAAAGACATGCACTGCACCCGAGTATGTCCCTTGCTGTATGTCCCTGTGAGCTGCCCCTTTCCATGTCTCGGAAGGCTACATGGTTGATACAAGTGCCTCAATGAACCTTGGTGTACCGGAGGGTATGTGCCACTGCCCCTGCATGTGTCCCAGACAACCCTACTATCAACAGCCATCAGTCCACAAACACATCTGAGCTGCATTGTGTGCTTCAACACCAATATTCGTCTAAGCTCACCCCCAGTGCTGTGACTAAGCCTGCATGTGCAACTCGCCTGGTGCAAGCTTTGCTGTGTCGTGGCCCCCCTGTGATGCTCACCTTGCCTGGCGTTCCTTGGAACATGTCAGCAGTTCTAGGATGTGGGTCTGCAATCACTGTGCCTCTGCTTGTGCACACATGTGCATGTGGGCACCAACAAACGGGTCAAGAATTCCGTCGTCCAATGGGCCATGTCTGCTGGCAAAGGTGCTCTGGAGGCTCATCCCCCTGCAGAAAGGGCATGAAACACATGATTAATGCTTCAAAGTCATCTGTGTGTGTCTCATCAGGCATCTCATTACTTGACCATGTCAGAGAGTCACATCACAAATCACACCATCAGTCCGTCTTTCACCTCCAAAGTGTGGAACACTATCTACAGCATGAATTGCAACAAGCACGTGTACAGGAAAGATATGAAACATACTACACAATGCATAGCAATCAATGTCCACATTAATCATGACACACCCCATCTAGCAAAAGCTGAACAGTGGACAATGACACCTAAATCATCCCCACTAGGGGTGTCAACACAAGTCACACAGCACCAGACATGCCACAGATATGACAGTCCAAAGCCCTTGTGTAATATTCTGTAACACCGAACCATCCTTGCGAGCCCATGGATAAGGGAGGCAGGAGTGGCATATGTGAGTCAAGGACCCCAAGCAGCAAACACATACACAAGACAACCATGAAGGGCTCAGCTGGAACAGACAGTGGATGCCTTCAAAAGCCACAAAGCACCGCACCGTCACATGAAAGCACAATAGACTAGCAATTTTAAACTCAACTATTAACTAATTACACTAACTATGGAAAACCTACATTACCTATTTAAACTAACTATCAAAAAGAAACTTAACTAACTAAACTAAAAGAAAAATCAAAAATGGCCACATACGACCCGGGGGGGAGGGGAGGCACCCAGGAGGGGGGAGGTACAGGGTGCTGCTCAACATCCACATGCGATGATGCTGAGCCAAAAAGAAAATCCTCCATGGGCTCAACGCCTGCACAGCACGACCTATGTGGGAGATAGATGGTCGTCCGAGTCTGGCTCATCCTGTAAAAGAGGACGTGGCACAGTAGCCTGGCCACGCCTAGCCGCAGCTTGCCCCTCGTCGGCAGCAAGTCTGCCGGACGGGTGAGCCTGGTTCTGTGTGGCGATGTTACATAGGTCTGCATGCAGAACATCACGTGATACACGTGCTTCCTCTTGCAAGGTAGCACGTGTAACACGGAGTTCCTCCTGCAAGGCCTGGCTGGACAACCGCTGCACCTCCCGGCAAGCCTGTAGCTCAGCCGAGATGGTACGCTCAAGCTGTGCAAACCTCTCCTCTGCCTGCTGCCTCTGGGACATCATAAGGACACCCAGAGTGGATCTGAGGGAAGCATACTCCTCCCTCAGGGCATCCATGTGCGCCTCTGCTTGAGCAGCAATTGCTTGATGCAGAGATGACATTTCAGCCTGGCGTGCCCTGTCTGAGGCCGCCATGCCCAGCCTGAGCGAGCGGGCCGTGGAGCGTGCCGCCTGCTGCTGGAGAAGCACCTGCCTAGCAGGGGGGAGCACAGATCGGGCCACACGCTCCATGCTCTCAGCGATGTTCTCCATTGCTGCCCCCTGCCGTTCGGAATTGGCAGTCATGTCTTGCTCCCACTCAGTATACAGCGGTTGCGCGCGGTGACCGCGTTGCCGGGCTTGACCCCTGCGGGACCCAAGGACCGGGGGTCCTCGCTGTGTTGGCACCGCCTGCGGCTGCACGACTACATGCCCCCGTCGACGTGATGTCCCAGGCACATCAGTGACTGGTGTGGAGGGTGACCCTGCGTCCCGATCCACCACGGGCGGAGGAACCAAGACTGTCTGATCCCTCAGTGCAGGTGTCGCAGACAGAGGAGTGTCCACATCAGAATCACTCACCCCTGACACATGGACTTGATGCTCATCCAACTCAACATGGACGTCAGAGTCGTCATCAAGGCTGGACTCATAGGCAGCCAGAGACAAGATGGACTGCAGCACTTGGGGGTTTTCGTGGCCTACCACCCCACGACCCCCACTAGTGCCGGGTTGATGTGGTGTTACCAACCCTGTGTCTGGCATGACAACACCATCCTCCGCCTCCATTGCGTCATCACCTGAAAAATAGAGAGAAAAAGGTCACTACACATGTCAGAAGCACACGACACACACACCGACAGCAAAGGCATCCGGCAGACATGTGACACACAACATATGACCTGGCATGCATGCTGGGTCTACTTTGAATAGCTTCTGTGATCAGACCTGTTGAAAGGTGGCAGTTTCCATGGAAGTGGGTCTATGCAGTGCAGAAAATGTGTACGCCACTCACTACCTACATGTACAAGCACTCCATGGTGTGTGCCAGGAAATGTGAAGGCAGTGCAATGTCAAATTCAGACATCACGTGCATTGTGCATTCAATGTGTACCATGTCTAGAAGCCAAGCACCCCTCCACCCCAGTACCAAAGCAGGGATGCCTAGCATGGTATCAAAAGGCTGACCATACACCTGTGTATTGACAGGCAGTGTTGACTGGCATCAACAGCTTAATGTGATACAAATTACAACACTGCAAATGATGCTGGGACAGTGGGCAGGACACATGATCAAAACTCTGGAGGCCGCCCACGTGTGAAGAAGACACAAGAGTTGGACAGAGTCATTGGCCATTGAACAGGCTGTGGCCTGTGAGCCACACAGTTTGTCAGGGCCTAAACATGTGTGCAACGCAGGACTGAGCCACTGTTGACATGGGGAGGCGGATGAGATGGCAGGCAATGCATGTAACCAAGGACTCATATTACAGTGATCATCCAGTCAAGGACACATAGGGGCATGCGTGCAATGCACATGGAGCATGAATGGGCGCTCATGTCGCTGTGGGACATCTGACCCATGCACAGTACAAGTGAGATACCCTGCATCGAGTACTAAGGCTGTACCACACGGCATATGTCTGGCAGTTTCTACGCTGGAAGTTAGCATCTACACAGGACACATGAACAAGATACTACACATTGGCAAGATTGAAGCAGACCAGTGCAAAAGTGGAACTGGAGTGCAGAGTGGCAGAGGAGGGGCAAGGGAGCATGCCCACATGGAGTCCCGCATGCAGGCAGAGGAGACATGCATGACGGTAGCATTGCATTACTTACACATCAGAACCATGTACGCGTCACATGTAGCAGCAATCATGCACAACACATCCCACAAGTGAAACACACACGTCCTCAACAAACACGCATCAACACTCACTGGACTGGGCATCAAAGTCCAGCATCTCTCCCACTCCTTCGACCAATTCAGGTGGTATGAACTCTGCAATGAGAGCCTCATGCGGAGTGAGTTCTTCCTCCTCTGGTGCAGGCCCACCGCCAGTCACCAGAGTCAAGTTGTAATTTGAGGCACGCTTGGCCTTAGTGCTGCGCTTGATGTCATTCCAACGCTTTCCGCACTCCTGCGCCGTGCGCACCTCATGGCCGAATGAACTGACATGTTCCGCAACATGCTTCCAGTGGGTGTCACGTTGGGCAGCCGTAGTCTGACTATTGGCACCCACTAGCATGTCACGGCTGTGGCCCCGCACGTAGTCCACGAGGAAGTCCAGTTCCTGCTTACAGAAAGGCTTCTTCCTCGACGTGCAGGAGGTCGTGGCTGTTTGTGGGGTCCCAGCCTCTGCTGCAGGTGCAACCTTCCTCCTCTTGGACTGTGGCGCAGACCCTGGCTGGCTAATGCCGCCCTGACCAGTATGGCCAGTGGGTTCGGTGGATTGAGCCGAGGGAGTGGCAGGTGGAGGGATGACCAAAGGCCTGACTTGTGTCAGTGGCAGCTGGGTGCCCACTAATGGACCCTGCGCAGCAACATCAGCTGTGGCAGGGTCATTGACCGCAACGGTCCTGGTTGGCAGACTCACAACCGGGGTGCTGTTGGGTGCATCTGCCCCTGCACTTGCCAACACCCGGCTGTTCGGGGCAGCAGATGACATGACTGCCCCAGGGACACGTGTCTTGGTCTGAGCAGCCCGGCGTGCCCCTATGGTTTCCCCCCTGGCCTGTTGGAGATCTACCAAGGGCTCTTCAAGTGCCAACGCAGCCTGCGCTGGCAGACCTTGAGCCTGGGTGGCGGTGTCCACAGCTGCACCTGCAGCTACCACTACCCTTGGGCCCGTGGCAGTCGATGGAATGGACTGCCGGGTCATACGGGTGCCAGTGCCAGATGCAGGAGCTGCATCCCCCGGAACCACAGGGGGTGGTGGCATGGCTGCACCGACACATGGCACAACATTGTGCTCAAGTGGCGTACCCCTGCCTCTTCCCCTCTGTGGCTGCCCTGGACACCCTGGAGTCCCCCTACTCCCTGGTCACCACGGCCACGTCCCCGACCATGCCCGCCACGAGGAGTACGCCCAGCTGAGGCGCCCCTCACCTTTGGTGGCCTCCCAACCATGGCACAGATGTAGTAGTGCTGGCACAGATGGAGTGGTGCCAATGGGAGGTGTACACCACAATTGACCTGGGCAATTGGGGTGAAGGGGGTGGGAAGCAAGATGTTAACAGCCCCCCTGCACCTGCAAGGCTGTATGTGACCCCGGTGATGTGGTGACGGGCCACGCAATGCTCAGGCACCCCAAAACTGCAGTAAAACCGTGCACGCAACCCTGCAGCCTACGTGCGTGGATTCAACCTCCCGCAGTACATGGTGGCACCCAGTAACACGAATAACGCGTACGCGTGGGACACGCAGGCTACTATGACATCGAAAATGGGTGCGATACACAGGGGCACCCGTAGTGGGAAAAAGAGCGTATGCGACTCACCGTCTGACTAGCGCGATGAAGAAAAACATGCGTAGCCAATACCCCCGCCAAAAGAAGAGATACGTCCTTGATAGCTGTGAAGTTGTGATGGCGCGCGAAACAACAGGAAGCAGCAACACACGTCGGTCTCCACGAAAGGCACGTACAGCGAACTGCTGGGCCCGCTCACCTTTAACCCGTGCTGAGGGAAACGCACGCGCGCGTCACATCACTTACGCGCATGGGCCCTTTCCTCGTATTACACGCGGACGTGCAGTTTTCCACGCGCGCTTACGCGCATGGGCCCTTGCCTCGTATTGCACACGGACGTGCAGTTTTTCACGCGCGCTTACGCGCATGGGCCCTTTCCTCGTATTGCACGCGGACGTGCAGTTTTCCACGCGTGCTGAAATGCCCATGCACGTCTGTATGCATCACGTCACAGGGGCGCTTGCGCTTGAGGGACCTTCTGTCCAATGAAAATGCGTATGCGTGCAGACGCGCTTACGCGCTAAGGGCCTTTCCTCGAATTACACGCTGACGTGCAGATTTTTCACGTGCCAAATCACTCCGTATCAAGCTGGCCACGCGTAAGCACACAGAAGACCACGCTCCTGCCCAGAAGGCCGAACTACTGCCCCCCAGAGCCCCGAGCATGCTCCCACATGCCATCTGCTGCTGCCTGACTGCCTGCTGCCCACGTGCCCTGCCATTTGCTGCCTGCACATCAGCCAGGGGTGCTGTTGCTGTGACCACCCCTGCTGGAACCGAAGACTCCCGACTTTGATTCCATCGCTCCACAGCCCAGCCCCAGGACCCAGTTGCCCACCCACTCCTGCCTCTGGGGTTGTCATGTCGGGGCAAACACCATCTGAGTCCACTGACAACCCCCGGCCAGAGAGGCAGAGGAGCACCAGCTTCAGTGCCACCGAAGTTGGTGTCCTGGTGGAGCAAGTCCTGGGGCAGTATGATGCCCTCTTCGGAAGTTCCCGCGCCGACAAGGAAGGACGGACTCGGATCTGGACTGACATTGTGACTGCCATCAACGCGGAGGGGGTGGCAGTCCGCGACTTACAAAATGTCAAGAAGCGCTGGGAGGACTTCAGGTCCAGGACCCTGAACAAGGCCCGGCGCCTCTTGAAGGCAGCGGATGCCAAGGGGCGCCGGGGCCACTTGTCGGAAGAACAAATGAGGGTCCTGGAACGCATATCCCCAGCGCTCCACGTCCAGGTCCTTGAGAGGCAGACCCGTCTGGAGTCGAGCGGTGAGTGTACATGCATCCTGATTGTGAGCAGTGCGTGTGGTGATTATTCAGTAGTGTGCAGGTTGCACATCTGTTTGTATGGGGTCGAGTATGGGTGGGGGTGTACAGTGCCGTGGGGCTGACACATGCGAGGGCTGGAATGTGTGAGACATGGATGTAAGTGGATGCAAGTGTGGTGGTGTGTGTACATGTGTGGTGCACTTCCTGTGTTGCATGTGATGTCTGGCTCACCTTTGGCTGATCATGCTGTTGTATGTGTATGGATGGTGGTGGCAGTTGCGATATGGCTGTGGTATGGCTCATGTGTGCAAGTTGTAATGACATGTGTGTTGGGGATTGTGATGACATGTCTGAGGTTTGCCAATGCCACTCATGTACAACTGTCATGTGTGTATGTGTCCATTGTACAGTGCCCTGATGCCTGTGTTTTGTTTCTCCCTGTCTGCAGCGTCAACTGATGAAGAGGGCGGAGAAGGTGCTGTGGAGCACAGCGGCGGGGATCCCACCGCCAGCCGGAGACGCAAGGCCCGGCTCCCCTCCCATGTTGTGATCTCGTCGGAGAGTGAGGAGTCCGGTGCCGCGTCCCAGGCCGCAGCTGCCGGGGGGAGGTCCAAGAGGCGGAGGTTGGAGTTGGACTCCTCGGCAGCAGAAGGGGCAGCTGGGACCCCACAGGGCCCAACAGGGGAAGATGGCACAGAGTCATCCAGGTTGGTAGGGGGTTTGGTGGAGGAGGAGGCCGTGCAAGCACCAGAGACGGGATCTGGAGGTGGGAATCCGATCCCACTGGTGCTAGTGGTGCAGTGCAGGACCAGGGACAGGAGGCAGCACAGGCTGCCGCGGAGGTGCCTGAGTGCAACCCTGTCCCTGATCCTGTCCTTGCATCATCTTGCACCAGCAGGGATGCCTACATCCAGACCTGTTTTCAGGCAGGGGATGAGCTCACGTCAACTGGCCTTCCTCTGCCTGCGGACGTGGCTATCCAGGTCCGGGTTGAGCCTGTCCTGGCTGGTGTGGCGTTGCGTCAACGGGCCATGCGAGGTGACCTGCAGTCTTTTCATGAAGAGACTGCACGTCATCTCGAATGGCTCGTTGACCACGTCAGCCTGCTGGGACAGGTCACCTAGGCCGGATTCCTCTGTCTGATGGGGCTTGCTACGACCCCCTCCTCAACTGGACCCCCTACGCGCCAGTCGTCCTCTGTGCCATCTTCCCACCCATCAGTCACCTGGGTGCCTTGTGGAGCTGCCACTGACGGTGCGGCCAGGCTGGTGGAGGAGGCATCCTTGCCACAGTCGGGAGTCGGACGTCCAGCAGGGGTGGCCACATCTACGACTGCACCCCAGCCGGCGGTGGATGTGCAGGCAGCAGGAGGCAGTGCACGGGCAGAGGCACAGCAGCAGCAGCAACGTGGTGGGAGCCATGAAGGCTTGGGGCCTTCAACATCGGAGGGGCAGGCATCGGCCGGAGGGCAGGAGGACCCAGGACAGAGAGTGTCTTCCGTGTGGCAGCGGTTGGGCCACGCCATAGATGCGGAGCGGCAGCGGGCGGAAGAGGCACGGCTCACAATGGTCAGGGCGGAGAACTCCATGCGGAGGGCCCTGAGGCGGGCCGAGTGCCTCAAAGCAATCCGCAGGGGTTTGGAGGTGAACACGTCGACGGCCCTGCGGACCTTAGGGGACATGGAGGAGGACCGCCTCCGGGACATTGAGGAGGAGTTCGATGATGCCCTGGCCCGGGACATCCACAAGTGAGCCGTGAAACTAGCCCACTGCCCTTGTACATAGTTATGTAGGTAGTGTTAGGTTTCATTTTTGTTTTGATTTTATTTGGACCTTTCGGACATTGGCCACATTTTTGTATATAGTTTATTTTATTAGTTAGTGTAGTTGGATAGGTTTCCTTTCTTTTGTTGGGATAATGGACCCTGGCTTGTTCCCATGTACATAGTTCACTGTTGGATTGTATTTTTTTTTCACTTTTTAACCATGGAGCAATGGCTTTCTTTTTTATTTCCCATTGGATTTTGTTTTGTGGACATTGACTTTGGACAATATTACTTTGGAATTTTATTTTTGGTTTTGCTTTTTTTCACGGACATGCTTCTTTTAATTTTTGTACATTCACATTTCTGTTTCTTCATTTTTTATTCTATTTATGTTTCCTTTAATACATATTTTTTTTGGTGAACTTCAATGTGTGGTATCTCATTGGTTTCATGCATTTCATGATATGTGTTTTGAGATTCACTGACACCCATTGGGTGTATGTGAGGGAGATGTGTGTGTTTCGGAACTTGCAACTGGTGTTGTGTGATGTAATTGCAAATTATGAGTGGGTGGATGCAATACTCGGGTGGGTGTTTTGCATTTGGAGGCTGACCATAGGGACCAGGGATCTAGATTGTGATGACAAGTTGGCTGGGGAACATGAGTTGCACATGGGTGGGGGCCTGCTGGCAGGTGCCCCACAGTGCTGGTGGGTGGGGGTGGTGGGGAACATGAGTTGGACATGGGTGGGGGCCTGCTGGCAGGTGCCCCACAGTGCTGGGGGGTGGGGGTGGTGGGGAACATGAGTTGGACATGGGTGGGGGCCTGCTGGCAGGTGCCCCACAGTGCTGGGGGGTGGGGGTGCTGGGGAACATGAGTTGGACATGGGTGGGGGCCTGGCGGTGGGTGCCCCACAGTGCTGGGGGGTGGGGGCGGTGGAAGACATGAGTGGGGGCCTGGTGGAGGCTGCCCCTGGTGGCTGGGGGGTGGGGGTGCTGGGAGACATGGGTGGGGGCTTGGTGGTCTGTGCCCCTGCACTGCTGGGGGGTGGGGGTGGTGGGGAACATGAGTTGGACATGGGTGGGGGCCTACTGGCAGGTGCCCCACAGTGCTGGGGGGGTGGGGGTGGTGGGGAACATGAGTTTGACATGGGTGGGGGCCTGCTGGCAGGTGCCCCACAGTGCTGGGGGGTGGGGGTGGTGGGAGACATGGGTGGGGGCCTGGTGGAGGCTGCCCCTGCACTGCTGGGGGGGTGGGGGGAGACATGGGTGGGGGCCTGGTGGAGGCTGCCCCTGGTGGCTGGGGGGTGGGGGTGGTGGGAGACATGGGTGGGGGCCTGGTGGAGGTTGCCCCTGCACTGCTGGGGGGTGGGGGTGCTGGGAGACATGGGTGGGGGCCTGGTGGAGGCTGCCCCTGGTGGCTGGGGGGTGGGGGTGCTGGGAGACATGGGTGGGGGCCTGGTGGAGGCTGCCCCTGATGACTGGGGGGGTGGGGGTGGTGGGAGACATGGGTGGGGGCCTGGTGGAGGCTGCCCCTGCACTGCTGGGGGGGTGGGGGTGCTGGGAGACATGGGTGGGGGCCTGGTGGAGGCTGCCCCTGGTGGCTCGGGGGTGGGGGTGCTGGGAGACATGGGTGGGGGCCTGCTGGCAGGTGCCCCACAGTGCTGGGGGGTGGGGGTGGTGGGGAACATGAGTTGGACATGGGTGGGGGCCTGCTGGCAGGTGCCCCACAGTGCTAGGGGGTGGGGGTGGTGGGAGACATGAGTTGGACATGGGTGGGGGCCTGGTGGAGGCTGCCCCTGCACTGCTGGGGGGGTGGGGGTGGTGGGAGACATGGGTGGGGGCCTGGTGGAGGCTGCCCCTGGTGGCTGGGGGTGGGGGTGCTGGGAGACATGGGTGGGGGCCTGCTGGCAGGTGCCCCACGGTGCTGGGGGGGTGGGGGTGGTGGGGAACATGAGTTGGACATGGGTGGGGGCCTGCTAGCAGGTGCCCCACAGTGCTGGGGGGTGGGGGTGGTGGGGAACATGATTTGGAAATGGGTGGGGGCCTGCTGGCAGGTGCCCCACAGTGCTGGGGGGTGGGGGTGCTGGGGAACATGAGTTGGACATGGGTGGGGGCCTGGTGGTGGGTGCCCCACAGTGCTGGGGGGTGGGGGTGGTGGGAGACATGGGTGGGGGCCTGGTGGAGGCTGCCCCTGGTGGCTGGGGGGTGGGGGTGCTGGGAGACATGGGTGGGGGCCTGGTGGAGGCTGCCCCTGGTGACTGGGGGGGGGTGGGGGTGCTGGGAGACATAGGTGGGGGCCTGGTGGTGGGTGCCCCTGGTGGCTGGGTGGTGGGGGTGGTGGGAGACATGGGTGGGGGCCTGGTGGTGGGTGCCCCTGCACTGCTGGGGGGTGGGGATGGTGGGGAACATGAGTTGGACATGGGTGGGGGCCTGCTGGCAGGTTCCCCACAGTGCTGGGGGGTGGGGGTGCTGGGGAACATGAGGTGGACATGGGTGGGGGCCTGGTGGTGGGTGCCCCACAGTGCTGGGGGGTGGGGGTGGTGGGAGACATGGGTGGGGGCCTGGTGGAGGCTGCCCCTGGTGGCTGGGGGGTGGGGGTGCTGGGAGACATGGGTGGGGGCCTGGTGGAGGCTGCCCCTGGTGACTGGGGAGGTGGGGGTGCTGGGAGACATGGGTGGGGGCCTGGTGGTGGGTGCCCCTGGTGGCTGGGGGGTGGGGGTGGTGGGAGACATGGGTGGGGGCCTGGTGGTGGGTGCCCCTGCACTGCTGGGGGGTGGGGATGGTGGGGAACATGAGTTGGACATGGGTAGGGGCCTGCTGGCAGGTGCCCCACAGTGCTGGGGGGTGGGGGTGGTGGGGAACATGAGTTGGACATGGGTGGGGGCCTGCTGGCAGGTGCCCCACAGTGCTGGGGGTGGGGGTGGTGGGGAACATGAGTTGGACATGTGTGGGGGCCTGCTGGCAGGCGCCCCACAGTGCTGGGGGGTGGGGGTGGTGGGAGACATGGGTGGGGGCCTGGTGGAGGCTGCCCCTGCACTGCTGGGGGGGTGGGGGGTGGGAGACATGGGTGGGGGCCTGGTGGAGGCTGCCCCTGGTGGCTGGGGGGTGGGGGTGGTGGGAGACATGGGTGGGGGCCTGGTGGAGGCTGCCCCTGCACTGCTGGGGGGTGGGGGTGCTGGGAGACATGGGTGGGGGCCTGGTGGAGGCTGCCCCTGGTGGCTGGGGGGTGGGGGGCTGGGAGACATGGTTGGGGGCCTGGTGGAGGCTGCCCCTGGTGACTGGGGGGTGGGGGTGGTGGGAGACATGGGTGTGGGCCTGGTGGAGGCTGCTCCTGCACTGCTGGGGGGGTGGGGGTGCTGGGAGACATGGGTGGGGGCCTGGTGGAGGCTGCCCCTGGTGGCTGGGGGGTGGGGGTGCTGGGAGACATGGGTGGGGGCCTGCTGGCAGGTGCCCCACAGTGCTGGGGGGTGGGGGTGGTGGGGAACATGAGTTGGACATGGGTGGGGGCCTGCTGGCAGGTGCCCCACAGTGCTGGGGGGTGGGGGTGGTGGGAGACATGAGTTGGACATGGGTGGGGGCCTGGTGGAGGCTGCCCCTGCACTGCTAGGGGGGTGGGGGTGGTGGGAGACATGGGTGGGGGCCTGGTGGAGGCTGCCCCTGGTGGCTGGGGGGTGGGGGTGCTGGGAGACATGGGTGGGGGCCTGCTGGCAGGTGCCCCACAGTGCTGGGGGGGGGGTGGTGGGGAACATGAGTTGGACATGGGTGGGGGCCTGGTGGTGGGTGCCCCACAGTGCTGGGGGGTGGGGGTGGTGGGAGACATGGGTGGGGGCCTGGTGGAAGCTGCCCCTGGTGGCTGGGGGGTGGGGGTGCTGGGAGACATGGGTGGGGGCCTGGTGGAGGCTGCCCCTGCACTGCTGGGGAGTGGGGGTGGTGGGAGACATGGGTGGGGCCTGGTGGTGGGTGCCCCTGGTGGCTGGGGGGTGGGGGTGGTGGGAGACATGGGTGGGGGCCTGGTGGTGGGTGCCCCTGCACTGCTGCGGGGTGGGCGTGGTGGGGAACATGAGTTGGACATGGGTGGGGGCCTGCTGGCAGGTGCCCCACAGTGCTGGGGGGTGGTGGGGAACATGGGTTGGACATGGGTGGGGGCCTGCTGGCAGGTGCCCCACAGTGCTGGGGGATGGGGGTGGTGGGGAACATGAGTTGGACATGGGTGGGGGCCTGCTGGCAGGTGCCCCACAGTGCTGGAGGTGGGGGTGCTGGGGAACATGAGTTGGGCATGGGTGGGGGCCTGGTGGTGGGTGCCCCACAGTGCTGGGGGTGGGGGTGGTGGGAGACATGGGTGGGGGCCTGGTGGAGGCTGCCCCTGGTGGCTGGGGGGTGGGGGTGGTGGGAGACATGGGTGGGGGCCTGGTGGAGGCTGCCCCTGCACTGCTGGGGGGTGGGGGTGCTGGGAGACATGGGTGGGGGCCTGGTGGAGGCTGCCCCTGGTGGCTGGGGGGTGGGGGTGCTGGGAGACATGGGTGGGGGCCTGGTGGAGGCTGCCCCTGGTGACTGGGGGGGGTGGGTGTGCTGGGAGACGTGGGTGGGGGCCTGATGGTGGGTGCCCCTGGTGGCTGGGGGGTGGGAGTGGTGGGAGACATGGGTGGGGGCCTGGTGGTGGGTGCCCCTGCACTGCTGGGGGTGGTGGGGAACATGAGTTGGACATGGGTGGGGGCCTGCTGGCAGGTGCCCCACAGTGCTGGGGGGTGGGGGTGGTGGGGAACATGAGTTGGACATGGGTGGGGGCCTGCTGGCAGGTGCCCCACAGTGCTGGGGGGTGGGGGTGGTGGGGAACATGAGTTGGACAAGGGTGGGGGCCTGCTGGCAGGTGCCCCACAGTGCTGGGGGGTGGGGGTGGTGGGAGACATGGGTGGGGGCCTGGTGGAGGCTGCCCCTGCACTGCTGGGGGGTGGGGGTGGTGGGAGACATGGGTGGGGGCCTGGTGGAGGCTGCCCCTGGTGGCTGGGGGGTGGGGGTGGTGGAAGACATGGGTGGGGACCTGGTGGAGGCTGCCCCTGCACTGCTGAGGGGTGGGGGTGCTGGGAGACATGGGTGGGGGCCTGGTGGAGGCTGTCCCTGGTGGCTGGGGGATGGGGGTGCTGGGAGACATGGGTGGGGGCCTGGTGGAGGCTGCCCCTGGTGACTGGGGGGGTGGGGGTGGTGGGAGACATGGGTGGGGGCCTGGTGGAGGCTGTCCCTGGTGGCTGGGGGATGGGGGTGCTGGGAGACATGGGTGGGGGCCTGGTGGAGGCTGCCCCTGGTGACTGGGGGGGTGGGGGTGCTGGGAGATATGGGTGGGGGCCTGGTGGAGGCTGCCCCTGGTGGCTCGGGGGTGGAGGTGCTGGGAGACATGGGTGGGGGGCCTGCTGGCAGGTGCCCCACAGTGCTGGGGGGTGGGGGTGGTGGGGAACATGAGTTGGACATGGGTGGGGGCCTGCTGGCAGGTGCCCCACAGTGCTGGGGGGTGGGGGTGGTGGGAGACATGAGTTGGACATGGGTGGGGGCCTGGTGGAGGCTGCCCCTGCACTGCTGGGGGGGGTGGGGGTGGTGGGAGACATGGGTGTGGGCCTGGTGGAGGCTGCCCCTGGTGGCTGGGGGGTGGGGGTGCTGGGAGACATGGGTGGGGGCCTGCTGGCAGGTGCCCCACAGTGCTGGGGGGTGGGGTGGTGGGGAACATGAGTTGGACATGGGTGGGGGCCTGCTGGCAGGTGCCCCACAGTGCTGGGGGGTGGGGGTGGTGGGGAACATGAGTTGGACATGGGTGGGGGCCTGGTGGTGGGTGCCCCACAGTGCTGGGGGGTGGGGATGGTGGGAGACATGGGTGGGGGCCTGGTGGAGGCTGCCCCTGGTGGCTGGGGGGTGGGGGTGCTGGGAGACATGGGTGGGGGCCTGGTGGAGGCTGCCCCTGCACTGCTGGGGGGTGGGGATGGTGGGAGACATGGGTGGGGGCCTGGTGGTGGGTTCCCCTGGTGGCTGGGGGGTGGGGGTGGTGGGAGACGTGGGTGGGGGCCTGGTGGTGGGTGCCCCTGCACTGCTGGGGGGTGGGGGTGGTGGGGAACATGAGTTGGACATGGGTGGGGGCCTGCTGGCAGGTGCCCCACAGTGCTGGGGGGTGGGGGTGCTGGGGAACATGATTTGGACATGGGTGGGGGCCTGCTGGCAGGTACCCCAAAGTGCTGGGGGGTGGGGGTGGTGGGGAACATGAGTTGGACATGGGTGGGGGCCTGCTGGCAGATGCCCCACAGTGCTGGGGGGTGGGGGTGGTGGGAGACATGGGTGGGGGCCTGGTGGAGGCTGCCCCTGCACTGCTGGGGGGGGGGGTGGGGGTGGTGGGAGACATGGGTGGGGGCCTGGTGGAGGCTGCCCCTGGTGGCTGGGGGGTGGGGGTGGTGGGAGACATGGGTGGGGGACTGATGGAGGCTGCCCCTGCACTGCTGGGGGGTGGGGGTTCTGGGAGACATGGGTGGGGGCCTGGTGGAGGCTGCCCCTGGTGGCTGGGGGGTGGGGGTGCTGGGAGACATGGGTGGGGGCCTGGTGGAGGCTGCCCCTGGTGACTGGGGGGTGGGGGTGCTGGGAGACATGGGTGGGGGCCTGGTGGTGGGTGCCCCTGCACTGCTGGGGGGTGGGGGTGCTGGGAGACATGGGTGGGGGCCTGGTGGAGGGTGCCCCTGGTGACTGGGGGTGCATGGGGACATGCGTTGGTGGGCAGTAGTGCAAGTTGACATGTGGGTTGGCTGGGGGTCATGGCCATGGTGGATGGTGTGCCTGCAGGACATGTGCAGGGTAGGCCCCTGTGGTGTGAGCCACCTGCAGGGGCCGTGGAGGGTGTAGAGGGAACACCTGGGAGGACCCACACGTGCAATTCACATGTGGTGCTCCCAGCGCACCCCTGTAATACACGTACCCTGATGGAATGGCGTGTGGAACTTCCCGCGCACCCCTGAAATGCGCGTACCCTGCTCGCACGGGCCCAATCGCGTGTGGAACTTCCCGCGCACCCCTGGAATACACGTACCCTGATGGAATTGTGTGTGGAACTTCCCGCGCACCCCTGGAATACACGTACCCTGCTGATGTCGCGTGTGAAACTTCCTCCGCACCACGAAATACACGTACCCTGATGAGATCGCGTGTGGAACTTCCCGCGCACCCCTGAAATACACGTGCCCTGCTGATGTCGCGGGTGAAACTTCCCCCGCACCGCAAAATACACCTACCATGATGAAATCGCGTGTGGAATTTCCCGCGCACCCCTGAAATACACGTACCCTGCTGAAATCGCGTGTGGCACTTCCCGCGCACCCCTGAGATACGCGTACCCCCAATCGCGTGTGGAAATTCCCGCGCACCCCTGAAATACACGTACCCTGCTGAAATCGCGTGTGGCACTTCCCGCGCACCCCTGAGATACGCGTGCCCTGCTCGCACAGGCCCAATCGCGTGTGGAAATTCACACGCACCCCTGAAATACACGTACCCTGCTGAAATCGCGTGTGGCACTTCCCGCGCACCCCTGAGATACGCGTATCCTGCAGAAATCGCGTGTGGAACTTCCCGCGCACCCCTGAAATACGCGTACCCTGCTCGCACGGGGCCAATCGCGTGAGGTACTTCCCGCGCACCCCAGTGATACCCGTAGCCCGCTTCCCGTGCTGGTACAGGGTTAGCGCAGCCCTTTGCGCTGGATTGGGTATATTGATGGCTTTTCCCTGCGCGAGAGGCGTTCTTGGGGGCGTAACTGGCGCTGCTGCAGGGTCGCTGCGCCACTGTGCGCCACGGCTGGTTTTGGTGGCTGGAATCCATGAATACGTTGTGCGCATAAATGTATTTTAGCGCACGCGGCTGGCGCAGGGATTCGCACGCGCACACTGTGCGCCAGCCGCGTGCGCCACTTGTGCGCTGAATTCTATGAATTACCCCCAAAATCTTTGGAAAGAACAAGACCTTACACAAGACTTAACTAAGTATAAAAGGAAAAAATATGAAAAACTCATGTACCACATATTAAAGTTATCAATCATAATTATGAATTATTTCCACTGAGTAAATAATATCATAAAATAAGTCTCTTGATTGCAGAAACAGAACAGTATATCATATATTGTCTCTGCACAACCTATGCAATTTTTAAAACACATGGCCCATCCCGATTGAGACATTTCCTATACATTCAGGCAAGATCACAAAACTTGGAAATCCTTACATTTCTGGTCCAATGGAGACAAAGAATTCGATTCCAGTTTTACGGAAGCTAAAAAGTTATAGGCAGCAATGCGGATACTTATTGAATTAGTGGATAATATTACCGACCAACGAGTGTCAGGAGGTATCGCACTAAAATAAGACATGTGCGACTCAAAATGTTTCCTTCTTAAACTACTTACAGCCGGACATTCAGTTATAATATGTTTAAGGGTTTTTTTGACTGCCACATCCTGACAGAAGGCACAGTAGTTCTCCTTCCGAGGTAGCAACCTCCTTCTAGCCAGGACATCACGAGTGGAAAATAGGTTAAACCGCAGACGTAGGATGGTTGTTCTCACTTGTGGAGAAGGAGATTGGTTTAGGTATGGCGCCAAAACTTTGAGTCTTTTATGTTCAAAGGCCAGTACTTGAAAATCTTTATACGAGAGGCACTCAATTCTCATATTAATCCAATCAGATCTAAAAAAATGTACCTTTGCTCGAGTTGGATTAACAATAAGGGTTTCCAAAGTTAGATCTGCTCTAGCCAAGATGCTGTAAATATATGAAACCCACATTTTAACAAATGAGTGTTCAGAGGTCAACATATAAATAGATAATGTGGCTAGTATGTTGTCAGGTCTTACAAAGGTCAAGCACTTGCAAAACAAGGCAAAAAGCCTCCAATGATATTTCGCATTCAAGGACGTTAGACCCAGTTCATGTCTTAGCCAGGGACCAGGAACACATTGGGGGAGATGTAATACACCTATCCAATATCTCACCTCTAATTTGTGTAGAACAGTCGGAAGTACAATGTTTTTGGTCTCAAGGCCGTACAATATGGTAGGCAATATTTTTTGACTCCAATAAGTAAATGCGGGCCTGATGGTAAATTTGCCAAATGTGTACAAAATGATCTTTGTCTGGGAGATGGCGGTCATGATTTTATGGTCTAAGGTCCTGGAATGCGAATCAATAGAGGGCGAACCATCAAATAGAATTCCTAGATAAAGGTACGTAGGGACCACATCCACTACACTATCCTGTCGTTAATTTTTTACTCAAATAGTGTTCTTCTGGATGGCCTTGGTGCGTAGATGACAACTTGTGTTTTATTAAGGCTAATTATGAGCTCATTTGAGTCTAGATACGCATTTAAGGCAGATAATAATTTCTGCAAGCCTATCTGCTTTTTGGAGACCAACACCAGGTTGTCTGTGTACCAAAGAGCTTTGATGCTCATGCCATTCATTCTTGGCGAGTCCGAAGCAACCTGAAGAAAGGTCTGTCTCACATCGTGGATGAAGAAATTAAAAATGGCTCAGGCCAGGACACAGCCCTGTTTCAGCCCCCTAAAAGTTGGTATCGCCGCTGATAAGAGGCCAAGCATGGATAATCGCACCATTATGGTGGTTGATGAATGTAAGGCATAAATAATATCACACAGTGATGCTGGACAATTAGCCGACTGTAGCTTTTCCATCAGTTTGATTCTAGAAACTGAATCAAAAGCTGAATTTAGATCAACAAAAGCAAAGTATAACGGTTGTTTTGTTGATTGGGCCTGAGCTTTTAAAGCGTGGAGAGTCAATAAATTGACAGTAATTCCTAGACCTGCCACGAACCCGGTCTGACAGGGATCCCGTTGGTTGCAGCTCTCAGTCCAAAGGGAGAAGTCTCTCAATACCAGTTGAGCAAAGATCTTCCCTGGAGCATCGAGCAATGTAATAGGACGATAACTTGCCGGCGACTCCCTGTCAGCCTTCTTAAAAATTGGTACAAGTAGAGAGGACTGCCATGAAATTGGAATGGTTTTGGAAAGAATAATTTGATGGAATACATTGTTCAATATTGAGGCCCATCTAGATGGATTCTGTTTAAACATATAATTGTTTAAACCATCGGGCCCTACTGCACGGTGAAGAAAATGATTTCTTTATAAAGTCTTCAATGATTTCTGGCGAGCATTCTAGACTCCAATGGTCTAAAGTTGATGGAGAATAGGTAAACTCAGCATATTTGGTATCTGCATATAGTTTTGAGAAATGTTCCAGCCATTGTATTTCAGACACACCACACAATTGAAGATTGGCTTGCGGTTGATTCGACACGCTGTTAAGCAGAGACCATATTTGGGTGGAATTTTTATTGTTTGCGGAGTGCAAGAAGGCTTCACTATCCTGCTGATAGAGAGTAGCCTTTCTTCCTCGGCACCAATTTCGGGACTGACATTTAATCGTCCGACGACTACACTCTTGTACACTTAATGGAAGTTTGAATGTAGCTCTTAACTCTTTCCTGTAAGTGCATCTGACCTGTTGAAGAGTTTGATCATTTTGGTGTTTATGATTTGACACGTAGGGGGGTCTTCCACTGTGTAAAGACCCAAAAGAGGGGAGAATATCTGCATAGAAGTCAAGCTTCGAGAGATATAATCCTTGAGTAGCAGAGTTAAGAGCATTTAATGAAGCATCTGACCATTTAAAGCTCGTTTAGGACCTGCTTTGACCAACGTTGTTTTGACAAAGTATGATCACGTGTTTCCTGCCACACAAAGGTCAGCATATGATGATCACTGATCGATTGTGACAGGATTTCAAATTTGATGACTCTGTGGAAAAGACTATCAGAGACAAAGACATAGGCCCTCATTACGACCCTGGCGGAGTGGGTTTCCGCCAGCGTTATTCGCGGCGGACCCGTCCGCCCTACTACGAGTTCCCGTAGCGCCATGGAGCCTTTCTCCGCCTGGTTTTACCGGGCGGAGAAATCCATGGCGCTAAGGGACCTCGTTGTTAATTACGCCACCGTACTTTACGGTGGCGTAATTAACGCCTTCCCCACTCCCATTATACCCTATGGGGCAAGAATGGGAATGGGGAAGGGCAAAATGGGGATTGGGGATTTACCGCTCCGCCAAGGTCGGCATGGGGTGGTAAATCCGCCAACCCCCATGGGGCTATCGGCGGCTTTCCGCCGTGCTCCGCGGTGCATTTAGCACCGCGAATTCCGCCAGGGTCGTAATGAGGGCCATAGTCAATGATGGAGTTGGAGATACCTCTCTCCCACGTCGATTTCGGGGGAATATCACCCACAATTGCGCCATTGACCATATGCAGGTTATGATCTTTGGCAAAGTTAAGCCATCTCATGCTCTCGAGCTTTTGACAAGTTTTTTTGGGTCGTATGCAGTTAAGGTTTAAGTCTCCTACCATCATTGTGGCGTCAATAGACTGGTCACAGGATATCAATTCTAATATCATAGATAGATCTTTGTAGAAAATCTCATCGGTCAACCCGACAGGGTTCCGATATAAATTAATTAGAGCTATTGTTTGAGTAGCACAAGTGATTTTCACTAATTGTATGAAGTTGTTAGTAGACGCCCACTTAGTAATTTTTAATCCTTTACTGGTTCTTACTGCCACCAAAAGGCCAGAAGTGGGTCTCCCTCTCGCCGCTGTTAAGGCCGGTAGACGAATGATATCATGGTCATCCCATAAAGGTGTCATCACAAGCCAAGTTTCCTGTAAGGCCACTATATCATAATTGTTAATATTAAGGGGAGAAGACCATTGGAGGTGAGAGTGACCTCTAGTATTCCAAGAAACTAATGAGTAATTAACTTGAGGACACTCTTTTAATGGTTATGCCTAATAAGAGCAGGACATTTTAGGGGAGATCTTGGAGGTTGGGACTGTTCACAGTCTTTGGCCTCAGCTATAAGGCGTTCCGGATCCTGAGCAATCAAGAAACCCATTTTAAACAGTTCAATTTTTTCTTTCCATATTAAGTTCAAGACTAGCCCAGATTTGATCCATAAACGCACAATTGCAAGATTGTGATCGCACACAAATTCGACTTGGTCGATATCACTTGAAGCAATGTCTTGCAAATTGCTCACATCTCCAAAGATGTTTAAAATGCTGGTCCTGCACAAGTCATATTTTTCATAGGGGGCGTCTCTGCATTTAAGAATAAGACAATGGCAGTTGGTAAAGGTGTTTCTACTCATTTGGTGGCCGATTCGTGAGGGCTCCTTCTTTTTTGTAGATTTTAATGATTAACACTTTTCAATGTAGACCCAGATTCAGGACCAAAGCCTACTTTCTTCCATTCACTCTGCAGCTCATTAAAGGAATTGAAGTTAGACTTGACCCCATTGTGTTAGTGTTGGAGTTAACTAGAGTCTTGTTGGACGGGTGGTCAAGGTTTGGCACATTTAATGCATTAACAGAGGTAATTGAAGCTGCTCGCTCAGTTAAATAGGCCTCTACTGCAGCCTTTCTTGACATTATTCGATCTTGTTCACCAAGTTCTTTAGAAGGATGACCCACTTCAATAAGAGCCGGTGCAACTTGCATGTGTCTGGCTCCACTTACACCGGTTACTGGAGCTTGAACAACCAACGAGGCAGAGTGAACCACGGAGACAGGCGTATCAATTAAATCAATAATCTCTGTAAGTGGTGCATACTCAACTGGACAACACGGGGGGACAGTGCTCATAGTTGTCACCGACCTTTCAGTAGGCACAAGGGAGGAACTCTGCAGATTCCCTATGGGCAGAGTTAAAGGCGTTCTGATAGGAAAGAAAGAGGGGATCGGTTGAGCTATATGTTGTTGGGTCACCTGAGTTTGGCGCGCCACACAGACTCTCTTTATGAGCATAGGTTTAGCCTTCGACTTATTTAATCTTAAACAAGGTGCTTTCGACATGCTTTGAGAGTCGACAATTGTAGTAGTTGTTTGCCCGGTCAGACAAGTCATTTTAGGACTTCTGTCTAGGTTAATCCAGGAGTCATTTGCATTTATGGCATCTGGTATGGGGGAAATAACAGAACGAATAATATTGGCAAAAGCAGGTAATACTGGATTTAAACTGCACACCCCCCTTATACCATTTACTTCGACCAGAGGATTCTCTGGGACCACCACAACATCTACCATGTTAGTGGATTTTGATGTACTCATGTCAGTGACTGATAATTTAGCAATCCCTTCAGCCATTTGCTTAATCTGACCAGTTTGAGTTGAAATTTTTAAATCAAAGGATTCAAACAATTTATACAATCTGGCTACAGTGGTGTTCACAGCAGCCAGTGTGATTTCAATTAAGGCCAGATTTTCCAGTGGGTTTGCAGAGTTATCTGTTGGCAAACAGCGCCGCGGCGTAGGCAGAAGAAAGGAATCATGAATGGAATGGATGGTGGAACCCATCAACTTTGAATAGCGTCTTCACATGGATGGTCCTCATGTGATCTACTCAGGTTCCCTTCATTGGCATGAACGGAGATGTTAGATACATCAGACAAGTCATGAGTATGTGATGATACCTCATTTACTGTTGCTAATGTTTGAATAACAGGTGGAACAATTCTTACATCAGGAAACACAGAATCTGATTGAGCATTGGCCAGAATGGTAGCATCGGAAACAGTAGGTAGACGACTAGAATCATTCGTACCCAGTGGGACTGACAAAGTCAGGCCCTTCAAATGAGACACAGACGAGGATTCGTCCATCATGCACTCCTTACTTTTGGCACAAAAAGTGCAAATATCTTTATTAGCTAGAGGGGTTCTTAAAATTGTTGTCAAGGTGATAGATCTCTTTGAGATACATGAAAGTTTCTTTTGTTTGGGAGTTACTAAGGATGTAGTAAGCAAGGCGCTCAAGGAGTCAGGCATGTTTGTTTTCAGTGTGTAGGGGCAATAACGCATAAATGACACTTTCCCCGTATATGAGCAGTGTAAAAACGAAAAACTTTGCACAGAGAACTACTAATCAACATGCAACAGTTTCTTGCTTTGAGGTAATTGTACACCACCACACTAATTAAGGCTACTGCCTTCTTGGCCGCCGCCTGCAGCGCCGCGGCGAAGTGCGCACGCACAGTGCGCGGGATTTCACAGTTTTATAGTAACGCCCACAGGTTTCCAAAAGCACGGCCTAAAGATAAAGAAATCAGTGTTATATAAGTCCGATTTTATGTGGTGGGTAACTTAGCTTCTTGCACTCAAAGTTCACCTTCTGGGAAACAAAGTTGATAATCCACAAAAGTCCAGATCAATCCAATTCAGCGTGATGAATTTGTAAGTCGACGGACAAAGAAGCAGCATTCAGCGGCAAAGCAGGACTTTACCGGGGCTTTCTCCGGTGCGTGCGCGCGGTGCGCGCGCATTCACAGTTTTATAGTAACACCCATAGGTTTGCAAAAGCACGGCCTTCTTGGAAATGAAGTTTATAATCCACAAAAGTCCAGATCAATCCAATTCAGCGTGATAAATTCATAAGTCCACGAACAAAGAAGCAGCGTTCAGCGGCAAAGCGGGACTTTACCGGGGCTTTCTCTGGTGCGTGCTTTTTACTTTTTGCTATTAGGTGGCGCTAAGGTGCCACCTATAAGCTAAAACTATTGCTTTAGTGTAAAGCTAGAGGGAAATGGCATATAAGGAGGTACACAAAACTTGTAGGTGTTGTTTGGCTATTTTCCCACCCATTGACTGCCCATGGCCATGCTAATCCCTATGGCCATTCCCATCCGCTTTCAGCCTCTCCCACCCAAAAACCATCCTCGTTGGATCTCTTTGAGCTACCTTTACCTACCCTTAGCCTCCAACTTTGTGCTCAAAGTGCCTGCCAGTGTTTTTTCAAAGCAGTCATTTGAGATTTGATGACTTAATTGGAGCTGTAAACGCGCTAAAGAGTGTAATAGAAAAACTTCAACTAGGTCTGCCTTCAGCCAGTAGATTTATAAGCACTATGCATGTCCTTCACTGAAGTCAAGTTAAAATCAAGCATTGGCAAAGCCAATCATTATGGCTGTGTATAAGTATAAGGCATTTACCAGACACTGTCATTATATACTCAGGTACTAGCACCATTCTACAGCTGCTATCATCGAGGGCCAGTTAATAACACTACAGCAGTGCCTGGGGAACACCTTTCCAATGCCCACACACAAGACAAAAGTGTTGGCATTGCCAATTCGCGTTGGACTCTGAAAAAATAAAGAATACTGAAAATGAAGAGGTAAAATAACTTTTGCTGAAAATAACAACTGTTAAAATGAAGAAAGCAAAATTAGCCCAAGTTCAATATTTCATAACATAGATCAAAACATTAAGAAAAACCACTAGTGACTGGAATGAATATCCTTTAGAGCAGGTGAGAAGGCGCGCAGAGGTTTGGAATGGTGCTTTATAGGCACAGGGATTGCCCCACATTTTGCAAATATAACTTCAAGGCAGAAAATAGGCATGGGCAAATAAATGGGTAATTGGTTTGGCTGGGCATAGCATACTGCGAAATCAACAAGAAACCAAAAGCTTATTTTTAAAACAACACATATATGTTCCCTAAATTTGCACATGTAGCTATTTTTCCTTTCCTCATTTTGTAATTCTTTACTCTTTATTTTCCATGTAAAATTTGCAATTTTTACCTTTGCATTTTCAGTCTTGTTTAATATTCCTGGGATATTATAACATAGAATCATTCTAACACCTATACTTAAAGCACCAAGAGTCAATCCAGTTTGTGCCAAGTGCTGCACAAATGGGCAACATACCTATTACATACAGCACAACAATTATACAGAACCAGGTAAGCGTGATGGGTACCATTTCATCGGTTAATGATAATGTAACATTAAGTACCTGTTTGATGGGCAGGCTTTGGTGTTAATGCCCCGCTGGCCACCCCAGATCTAGCCTTTGTATACTTGAACGAATCGTCGTGGGCAGCGGCCAAGTGGGGGTCGGGGTGACAGAGCCCCGGGGCAGAGGCGTAAAACATGGTGACTTGAGAGAGTGGCACAGGAGGCAGGAATTGATTGTGGGCTTATACTGGTAGTTCTAGCCCGCATTCTTATCCTCCTGATTGGCTGGCCCACTACCCCGGGTGCCAATACCGTTTTATGCAGATGCTCACTGATACTTCTGTGTGTGGTGGGTATCCTGTACATAGGTATATAATTATTAATTATTATGGGGGCTATTATCATTATTACCATTACTCCTGAACTCTGAGGATCAAAATCTATTCATGATCTTTAGCATTCCATTGAACTCTTTTTTGGTGGACGTATACACATAATTTGAACCCCATGCTGCTAGTAGGGTACCGCAGCATAAACATGTTTCTCATTTGCTTAACATTGTTTTCCTGTTCGTTAGATGATTAACTGTAAGGACACCTCAGAGATCAGTAAACGTTGAGTTCCAGCCACATTTAAGTGGATTTCGTGTTTGCTATTAAGCAACATCTGTAGTTTACAAAATCTGTAGTTTATCTTCCTGACAGAAATATTTATAGTGATTTTCTAATTCACAAAGTAATAAAGAAGTGTCTGCTATTAAAAAGATGCATGGGATAGGAGCACTAGAAAGTTGGAACTACTGTGCCTGGTTGGTACTTAAAGGTGCACCCTGCTGCGTGTGCCGGTGCCTCTTAGGGCAGTGCCCCACTCTCCTGGAATTGCGAATGCAGGAAGATGGCTGGAGAACCTACACCCTTGACTAGGTACTATTAAATGGATGAGGTTGGAGTCCCTCTATTAACGAGGCAAGTGCTCCATTCTTTGAGTAGTGTAGCAAGTGTTTTTATTTTGATTTGTGTAGCCGACATGTGTTTCGACCCTCCGGGGTAATTTTCAGGGCTAAGCATTGACATACATTACATTTGATAATCAAGTGAATCACCCAATAGTGTGATGTCCCCGATAGTGATTAAAAAACGCTTTAAATGTGGCGTTGCATGTTAATATTTATAAACAATACATATGAGAGGAACTTGAGTAGCCGTTGAGCAGTTTCAATTAATTTTGTTGCACATAATTGTAAAAATTAGCAGTTATTGCTGATGAATTAAAGTCTTACTGGGTGCAGGATTCAGAGAGAGAGAGAGAGCGAGAGAAAGAGAGAGAGAGAGAGAGAGAGAGAGAAAGAGAGAGAGAGAGAGAGTGTCACACGCCGTATCCTTTCGTGGCGTGTGTGGCCGAAGTTTCAACTAAATACAGGGAAGCGCTACACGTATGCTGCAACACGCGTTTGCGCGGTCTAGTCTTTCTGTTTGGTTCCGCAGCACTATTTAGCCCCGCCTCCCAGTCAGCGTAGCGCGTTGCAACCTCGCAGACAGCTGTTCCCCTCGCTGCCGCCCGTTGCGAACGCTTGTTTACGTTCTTTCTCTTTTTGCTCCCGCCTCCCGTGCCTCCTTCTCCGCCGTGCCTCTCCACGGCCCCCCGCTCCTATTTCCTTTCCCTTGGTCTAGTACTCTACTTTTCCCTTACCCGTACTACTCTCATAGTGGCTCCTAGCCTCCAGCCCTTCCATCTCCAATCGGAGCCCAGCTTCCACGAGGACTCCGGTGCCATCAGCAGGGTTTTTTTTCCGCCGCTTATGGCTTTTTCCCCTAATTTGTCCCTCCCGGGAACAGAGTCCCAGTGGAGTGCTTTGTTTGGCCTCCACTGTGGCTTCCTCTCGTGGGAGACTCAGACGCCAAACAAGAAAGGAAAAGGATTACAGAACCCGAAGGTCCATCAGTCCTGAAGACAGTATCCACCATCTCTCAGGTGAGGAGGAGGTGGAGGAAGAGTGGAGTCAAGTCAGTGACGCCATAGCCATAAAAGTTGACAGATTGCAACGCCCGGTACCTACTATGGCGACCCCTGAACAAGTGCAGGAACTGGTGGCCGCAGTCCAGCGCCTCTCTCTAGAGAAGCAGAATATGCAGGCAGAGAATGCCCCGCTGAAGCAGATGGTAACAGCCCGGGAACCACCATCCTCTGACTTAATCCCCATTGCACTTTCTTCAGGCAAATTCGAAGGCTCGCCGAAGAAGCTGAGAGAGTTTTTGGACGCCTGCAAAATATACTTTACTTTCAGAGCCCGCACGTATACCTCGGACCATGCTAAGGTGGGCTTTATGATTTCCAACATGTCGGGGAACGCATTATCCTGGGCTACTCCCTTAGTGACCCGCGCTGACCCTGTGCTTCAGGACTACTAGGCCTTCCTGAATTTACTCAAGAGTACCTTTGAGAGGCCTGAACTTACCCTGGCAGCAGGGGAGGACCTGCTTGATATCCGGCAAGGACAATCGGATGTGCTCACACATTCAAAAAAATGGCCTTAGAGACAGGTTGGTCGGAGCAGTCACAGATCATATTATTTCGACGCGGTCTTAGAGAAGATCTAAAGGATTAATTGGCTCGCTCCCCTCGCCAGTCTCGCTAGCTGATTTAATGACAGCCGCCCTTCAACTCGAGTTCAGAATGTCAGAAAGGAGACAGGAGAAGAGGCGGAGTCGATTCTTCTTCCCAAGCAGTCCCTCTCCTCCACCTGCTTCACCCAAATGAATAGAAGAGCCGATGCAAATAGGTGCTACACGTCGTTCTCTTACTCCCGAGGAGAGGAAAAGAAGGAGAGAGCATGGGTTGTGTGCCTACTGTGCATCCGATCAGCACTTAGTAAAGAACTGTCCTGAATTGTCCAATAAGCAGTCGGAAAACGAAGGCCCTCGATCCTAGAAGGGACAGGATGTCGAGGGGTCTGTCATAGTCCCTATGTTTCCATGTCGATTGGCTCATCCAGTCCTACCGAAGACTCTCGCCTTATGGTGATTCCAGTTTGAGTCACTATTGGGGAGAACCAAATTGAGGTACTGGCTCTCCTCGATTGTGGAGCCGCTGGAAACTTTGCTGACACCCTGTGGGTTAATCGGATTGGTGCCAGGCGCATTGACCGCCAGGAAGAACAGAAAGTGGAAGGCGTGGACGGCAAACCTTTGAGCTCCGGATTAATAACTCAATCTACGGAACCTTTGTTACTCTCCATCCATCAACACACGGAAAACATAACATTTGACATCATTAGAGCCGCTCATTTTCCTCTCATATTGGGAATTACTTGGCTCCGTCAACATAACCCCCACATTGATTGGGCTTCCAATCGTCTGGATTTCAGTTCCCCTTATTGCCAAAAACATTGTTTACACGGGGTTAACTATCAGACCGTGGAAACATCCTCTAGGGAACATAACACCACTGTGGGAGTTCACTCGGTCACTCAGATTCTAGAGAGTTTTGATACAGTCTTTGACGACTCTTCTCCTTCGGAATTGCCCCCCCATAGGCCCGAAGATTGCGCCATAGAACTGACTCCCAATGCATTAGTACCCTTTGGCAGAATGTTTGCATTGTCCCATAGGGAGAAAGAAGTTTTGCGAAAGTATCTCAATGACAATCTTTGCAACGGTCTTATCCAATCATCTAAGTCACCGGTAGGAGCCCCACTGTTTTTCATCCCTAAGAGAGATTCCTCGGATCTCCGACCTTGCATAGACTATAGAGGTCTAAATAAAGTAACCAGGAAGGACCGCTACCCAATGCCTTTGATACCCGATATACTGGCAGCAGTACAAGGGGCCTCAGTGTTTTCCAAATTAGATTTGCGAAATGCCTACCATTTGCTCCGAGTCAGGAAGGGAGATGAACGGAAGACGGCTTTTAGAACCCCTTTTGGCCTCTTTGAGTACCGTGTGATTCCCTTCGGGCTCGTTAATGCACCAGCGGTATTCCAAAGGTTTATGGATCGCATTTTCTCTGACCTTCTGTTCATCTCGGTCGTCATATACCTTGACGACATATTGGTGTTCTCTAACAACATGTCGGATCACATTAAACATCTCACAGAGGTATTAACCCGGCACAAGGAACATCACCTTTTTGCCAAGAGGGAGAAGTGTCTCTTTGGTGTCTCTTCAGTCCCCTATCTGGGATTTATTCTTACCCCCCAAGGGGTACAGATGGACAGAAGTAAGGTGGAGGCTATTCTTCAGTGGCCGGCCCCTAAGTCTGTAAAAGAAGTGCAACAATTTTTGGGTTTAGCAAATTTCTACCGGCGCTTTATTGCCGGGTTTTCGGATATAGTTCTGCCCATAACCAGTCTACTAAAGAAATCCGCTTTGCCATTTGCTTGGAACCCGCGGGCAGAAGATAGCTTCCGTCGTCTCAAAGATCAGTTCTGTCGTGCCCCCATCCTACGGCAGCCCGACCAAACCAAACAGTTTATACTTGAGACTGATGCTTCATCTGCAGCCGTTGGGGCGGTCCTCCTTCAAGAACATGAAGGCCTGGAACATCCGGTGGCCTACCTATCTAAGACACTCACAGAAAGCCAGCGCAATTACTCAGTCATAGAAAGGGAGCTCCTAGCTATGAAGAAGGCATGTGAAGAATGGAGACACCTACTTCAGGGAAGCAGCCATCCTTTTATCATAAGGACTGATCATAAAAATCTACGGGTCTTACAATCTATGGATTGTATTAACTCCAGGCAAGCTCGTTGGGCGCATTTCTTCTCCCAATACGATTTCTGGATTACCTACATACCAGGAAGCCAAAATACTTTGGCGGATGCCCTTTCCAGGAAGACCGATGGTACCCGACTACCTACGACCGCACTCGAAAGAATGTTTCCAAGAAACAAGATCATTGGTTTACTTTCCTCGTTTCTTCAGCAAGTCAAAGACGCTACAATTTGTCATCCAGAACCTGTTGGTCTTATTAAGAAGGATGGCTTACTGTTTAAGGGACATCAACTCTGGGTGCCTTCTCAGGAACTACAGAACAAAGTCCTGTCATGGTGTCATGATCATGAGACAGCAGGTCACAGAAGAATAACAGGCACTTTGGATCTAGTTCAAAGGACCTTTTACTGGCCCCACCTTTCTAAGGATGTCAAACAGTATGTACAGACCTGTGCTGTTTGTAAGCAAAGCAAGCATACTTCCCAAAGGCCTGTTGGTCTCTTACAACAAGACAATGTTCCCACTCAGCCCTGGAGTCACATTACCACAGACTTTATAGTGGATTTACCGGTGTCTCAAGGTTGCTCTTGTATCGTAGTAATGGTCGACTCATTTACTAATATGGCGCATTTTTCTCCACTTCCTGGGCTGCCCACGGCTGAGGCAATGGCTCGAGTTTTCATTAAAGACATTTTTCGGCTTCATGGTCTCCCGGATAAGATATTGTCGGATTGTGGGAGCCAATTTGTGTCTCGGTTCTGGAAGTCTCTGTGTCAGAATCTCGGCATTGAGAGGGCCCTATCATCGGGGTACCACCCCCAAACTAACGGCCAAACAGAGAGATTAAACTCAACTCTTGAGCAATATCTATGGGCTTATGTCAATGCTGAGCAAGACAATTGGGTCTCGCTATTACCCACGGCAGAGTTTGCATATAATAATGCTACACATTCCACCATCAAGATGTCACCTTTTTTTTGCTCTTATGGTTACCATCCTCAATCTATTTTCCCCCGCTCTCCGGTTCACTCCTCCTTGCCCCTCGTGGAGGAGGTGTTGTTTCGGCTAAAGGCAGCTCAACAGACAGCCAAGCTAAGTTTGTCAGAGAGCCGTCGCACAAACAAGCTACAGGCTGACAGGCACCGCCAGGATGTTCCGGATTGGAAGGTGGGCTCCAAAGTGTGGCTTTCCACCAAATTTCTCCCACGCTGGTTGCATCCCTCTAAGTTGTCTCCTCGTTTTATCGGCCCTTTCCCTATCACCGCTAGAGTCAAGCCAGTGGCATTTCGTCTCAGCCTACCCCCCACCTTGAAACAGATTCACCCTGTTTTTCATGCTTCGTTGCTGAGGAGTGCAGATCAGTCATGATGTGCACGTTCCAGGCCTATCCCTGCTCCCGCGACCACCCAGGATGAATACGAAATCTTCTATATTAGTGATTCCAGATACCGCAGGGGCCGCGTAGAATATCTGGTGCATTGGAAAGGTTACTCCAGTGCAGAAGATTCCTGGGAGCCCCTTTCCCATATCCACGCACCTATTCTCCTTAGGGGTTTTATAAAGCACATCCAGGGAAACCCGGGGGCCTCCAGTTTAAGAGGGGGCATACTGTCACACGCGTATCCTTTCCTGGCGTGTGTGGCCGAAGTTTCAACTAAATACAGAGAAGCGCTACACGTATGCTGCAACACGCGTTCGCGCGGTCTAGTCTTTCTGTTTGGTTCTGCGGCCCTATTTAGCCCCGCCTCCCAGTCAGCGTAGCGCGTTGCAACCTCGCAGTCAGCTGTTCCCCTCGCTGCCGCCCGTTGCGAACGCTTGTTTACGTTCTTTCTCTTCTTGCTGCCCTTTTCCCAGTTTTTGCTCCCGCCTCCCGTGCCTCCTTCTCCGCCGTGCCTCTCCACGGCCCCCCGCTCCTATTTCCTTTCCCTTGGTCTAGTACTCTACTTTTCCCTTACCCGTACTACTCTCATAGTGGCTCCTAGCCTCCAGCCCTTCCATCTCCAATCGGAGCCCAGCTTCCACGAGGACTCCGGTGCCATCAGCAGGGGTTTTTTTCCACCGCTTATGGCTTTTTCCCCTAATTTGTCCCTCCCGGGAACAGAGTCCCAGTGGAGTGCTTTGTTTGGCCTCCACTGTGGCTTCCTCTCATGGGAGACTCAGACGCCAAACAAGAAAGGAAAAGGATTACAGAACCCGAAGGTCCATCAGTCCTGAAGACAGTATCCACCATCTCTCAGGTGAGGAGGAGGTGGAGGAAGAGTGGAGTCAAGTCAGTGACGCCATAGCCATGAAAGTTGACAGAGAGAGAGAGGAGAAAGGATTAAGTTAGAATGTGTAGATATCGCCCCCGTTAGTGGGGCACACACATGGTCAATGGGGTACGCGGAAAATCAGTCTTACCGATATGGAATTGGATGGACTGCGTAAGACCTGGTGTGTGTTAAAGGGGGGAGCCCCATATACTAGTTCAGTGGAAAATCCACAAAGTATTCTTAGAAGAGGCCTGAGGAGGGGAATAAACTCTTACCAACAATTATGAAAGTGTTCCACTGCACCCAATGTATGACACCACGTTCACATGAATTTGTGGATTTGAACTGGTTTTTGCTTCCTGTCTTTGCCTGTGTGGGCGTCCTCCAAGAGTGCTGGACCCTGCACCTTCTATATGAATAATAATGCTCTTTCAGCCACAACTTGCAACACGCAGGAAAATGTCTCACTTCCAAGTGCACATTTGGTTTCTGCAGCTCGCTCCTGGATAATGGAAAGCCTTGTGTATCCATTCCTATGTACTTATGGGCCTCATTTCGAGTAGGGCGGTAAGGGTTAACGGTCACCGGTAACGAGAGCGGTGCCGTTAAACCCTTACCGCCCTACTACGAGTTCACTTTTAGCAGGCGTTAAGGACGGGACCCGCAAAGGGACTTTAGTGCTAATAAAGGTACCATAATTTACGGTACCGTTATTAGCGCCTTTCCCATTCCCACTGAGCCCTATGCAGGCTCAAATGGGAATGGGGAAGGGCCCTGGTGAATGGGGAATTACCGGTCCCTCCAACCTTGGAATGGACCGGTAATTACTCCATTCACCAGGGCGGAATCGGAATGATGCCCGTGGTCTGGTAACTATGAATTGAAATAAGATTTATAAAGTTTCAAAGCAACCTCCTAGTATACTGTATGGCTCTTTAGGAGGAGACCTATTAAGGACAAAAACAGACAGAACTATGAAAATATACATTCCCTGTAGACTGTTCAACCACAGATGAAAGTGGGGCATCCATTTACATGGTCAATGCATTGAAAAGGTGTAAAGCAAGAACAAAACTGAAACATGTGCTTCTTAAAGTAAGTTTATGAACAGCAAAATGGGGAGGATTCTAGAGTTCATGGGTAAGCACGTATACCAGCGGATGTGAGTTCAAATCCTGCTTGCACTACTTAAAAAACGAAGACCACATACACTCTCTTTAAATGGCACTGTAATTGTCTTGGACTACAACTCCCATTAGCCCTAGCCATTATGGCAATTTCGAGGGATCATGGAAGTCATAGGGCCTCATAACGACCCTGGCGCTCCCCTAATGAAGGGGGCCGGTTCGGGACCGGCCCCCTTCATTACGGGAGCATGATACAAGCTTCCCATCGCGCGATACGGATCGGACGCCTGGTAAAACCAGGCGTGCTTTCTGGGTCCCGCGAGGGGAAGAAGGATGTAACAACGGGCCAGTTGTAATCTGACGGTTTTTACCTCCATCCCCATTCCCATTGAGCCCTATTTGGGCTCAAATGGGAATGGGGAATGGTTCCTGCAAGGAGGAATTACCGGGTCCTCCAATGTTGGAATGACCCGGTTATTCCTCATTGCAGGAACCCGGTAAATGAGCCCGGTTTGGTGGCAGCCATGGAGCGAACAGCTCCATGGCTACCGCCAAACTCGTAATGAGGCCCATAGTCCAACACCCCTGGAGAGCGAAAACTGGCAGACTCCTGTTGTAAAGTTTATGTATGTGCTACATTTCCGATGGATACTGTGACTTTTTGATTGTGTTG
The DNA here is from genome assembly GCF_040938575.1 of Ambystoma mexicanum. Lineage (NCBI taxonomy): Eukaryota > Metazoa > Chordata > Amphibia > Caudata > Ambystomatidae > Ambystoma > Ambystoma mexicanum. Next base: position 164,551,630 of record NC_090929.1, read on the forward strand.
TAATCTATGCTGGAAAGGACTGTGGGATCATGTTTTCAAGTGAATGTCATGGGAATAAGAGGAATGGCGCCATTTACAATAAATTGTATTTAAAATGACTGTAAGGTAAAATGACTGTGAGGTGAAATGACTGTAAGGTAAAATGACAGTAAGGTCAAATGACTGAGGTAAAATTACTATAAGGTGAAATGACTGTGAGGTAAAATGACTGTAAGGTAAAATGACTGAGGTAAAAGCACTATAAGGTGAAATGACTGTAAGGTAAAATGACTGTTAGGTAAATGACTATGGGCCTCATTACGACCCAGGCGGTAAATTACCGCCTGGGCCGTGACTTTACCACCATGGCGTAAACTACGTTTACGCCATGGTGGTTGGCGGACTTACCGCCCCATTCCGACCTTGGCGGGGCGGTAAGTCCCCAATCCCCATTTACCCTTCCCCATTCCCATTTTTGCCCCATAGGGCATAATGGGAGTGGGGAAGGCGTTAATTACGCCACCGTAAATTACGGTGGCGTAATTAACTCCATGGTCCCTTAGCGCCATGGATTTTAACACCTGCTAAAAGCAGGTGTTAAAAGCACCATGGCGCTAGGGGACCTCGTAATCAGGCGGTAAGGGTCGGCGCTGTTAACGCTGCCGTAAACCCCTTACCGCCTGAGTTGTAATGAGGCCCAATGAGGTGAAAAGACTGTAAGGTAAAATGACTTTGAGGTAAAATGACTGAGGTAAAATGACTGTAAGGGGAAATTACTGTAAGGTAAAATGACTGTAAGGTGAAATGACTGTAAGGTAAAATGATTCTGAGGTAAAATGACTGTGAGGTAAAATTACTGTGAGGTGAAATGACTGTAGGGTAAAATTATTGTGAGGTAAAATGACTGTAAGGTAAAATGACTGTGAGGTAAAATTACTGTAAAGGGAAAATTACTGTAAGGTAAAATGACTGCGAGGTAAAATGACAGGTGAAATGACTGTAAGATAAAAGGATTGTGAGGTAAATGACTGTAAGGTAAAATGACTGTGAGGTAAAATGACTGTAAGGGGAAATTACTGTAAGGTAAAATGACTGTGAGGTAAAATGACTGAGGTAAAAGTACTGTAAGGTGAAATGACTGTAAGGTAAAATGATTGTGAGGTAAAATGACTGTAAGGTAAAATGACTGTAAGGTAAAATGACTGTGAGGTAAAATGGCTGTGAGGTGAAATGACTATGAGGTAAAATGGCTGTGAGGTGAAATGACTGTGAGGTAAAATGACTGTGAGGTGAAATGTCTGTAAGGTGAAAAGTTAAAGTGGAAATCTAATGCTCCGGTGAAATGCAAGCACACATGAACACTCTTCTTGACCTTAAGGAAAGCAATGCACATTGCTGGGTGCCAACATTTAAGGCTTGCTGGAATATCCTCCTTTACTTTATAAAGACCGATCATTGTTCAGAGATGTTACTTTCTGTGAGAGGTCCATGTCTACATAATGTAATGCTACAGTACACACATGTACTTAAATGACCCCGTACTGCAGGTCTGGGCAACCGTATCCACTGAAAATCAACATGATCGCCCTAATTTCCAGGGTATTTGGGGTTCACCCAACCACTGAAAGTTATTGATGACCGATCCCCTATAAGTTTGGACGCGTTCATGGGTTGTCAGTGGTTTTAAACAAGAATAGTACATGCTCCAATCCGCGGTTGCCGGCCCTTAAAGGCAGCGTGCACGTTTTTGTTATTATCTGAAAGCCTCGATCATCCAACACTAGTCGTAGTCTTTTGTCTATGTCTAGCACAGGGCACCCGTAGTCAGTGTCCTCCCGACTCCTGCCATAAGTTCCTGTTGAGATTTGGGAGCCCCATGTGACCCATACACATTCATGCATTCCCTGAAGATCCCAGGGGCAACTAGCACATATTTGTGGGTCACTTCAATGGGAACTTGCCCACTCCAGTGATACATTCATATGTTACAGATATGTTATGGTAAACATGTTTTCTGAAGCAGTGTGTTCCACACAATTAGCCTCTTGGCGCTAATGCTAATGCTATGGCATGTTTTACTGGTGACTTATGATGGGGCAATGATTTAGATCTGGAACAGCCAGGTGCTTATCTGGAGTTTCCCTTGTTTTGCGCATTGGATGTTATGCAAATAACAAATGTGAAACATCCATTGCACAATACCAGGAAGCAAAAGGGCTGGGCGGCCACAAATGGACTGGGCAGTAGAGGAGGAAGGGGAAGGTATGGAGTGACATGAGGTTCCGGGGGTTTCCCCCAGATAATGACAGCAGCGAGCTAAGGCGAGGAGATGAGGAGTTTGTGGGATTATGGGTGCCCCCCAGAAAGTCAGCGGGGGAGAAGGGTGGTCAATCGAATAGCAATGCTTTGCACGACTCCTGTTGTGCAAAAAACGAAGTGCAATGGGAGTTGGGGAAACTGATCATTTTGCATTCCTCGCATAGAGCTGTTTGTCTGTCTCTACAATTGAAAATGGTTCTCTGTGGAGCCTATTGAAGGAGACATGCTATTCCAAAAAGAGGGTCCAGAACAGAGAAGCCCCTACCACCAGCTGTCCTGCTGTCAGTGGACTAAACCTTGTTTGACGGACTGGGAGGGAAGGTGACTAGATGGAATGTATTTTTAGATGTTGTGTGAGGATGGGATGGTCAGTCTCATAGTAGGCTTTGGGAGGCATGCAGAAAGTACTAAAACAGTTCCTTGCCATAAAAGAGCCACTTCAGACTAGGCACAAGAAATGCCAGGCTGCCAACATAGAGTTAAGTTAAGTTATCTACTTGTACTTTTTCTTTACCAGGTTCTCCTGTAACCCCACAAACCTCGGGCAGGCTATCTATCATTCCTGTGCAACTAAGCAAGCCTCCTTGTAACAGCATTGCGATGCCCAAGGGCTGCTTGGTGCGCTTTATAAATGTAAAAAATAAAAATAAATAAATAACTGTGTCCAGGCGAGACTAGTATGAGAGCCGAAATGGCTTGGATCCAATACAGTTGTGCTAATTACGGGAAAAAGTCTATGAGTATTTTCAGATGGAAAACCCCCTTTCAATCTGCTGTGCAGTTGGAAGAAGAATTAAAGTATTCTGTCAATGATACTTCTGGGCAGCATCCCAAGGGGGAGGCCAAAAAAAGAATAAGGTTCATGAAAAAGACAGCCACCAGTATATCCGTTTTGTTGTTTTTTTTTTTTTGAGGAAGGGAGATGCATTTTTTTAAAAGTAGTGCTGATTTCAGAAAGAGAAGACAAAGCAACTTCCGTCAGGATGTGGGTATTGTCAGAGTAATTTAAAAAAAGCTCGAATCAAAACAGTTTATATAGTCTTCAGTGGGAAAAAAAGAAAATGTTAAAAAGGAGTGGCAATGATGCAGAGCCCTGAGATGCTCCACACTTCTATGAGTTGCAAAGGATTTAATGCATAAATGGCCTGCAGCTGCCAACAAGCAGCGACTGACAAGGTGTGGTGCGGACAGAGGGCACAGACATCACTGCACCCCGCTAAACGGCCGCACCTCTCTTATGTCCATGTTTCCATATCACCCAAAAGCTTATAGTCTGATGCTTGTACCCACTCTCATATGGCAACCGCACCTCTCATGTAGACCTACTGTGTCAGCTTCCCACATCCAGGCGAATTGTGCTACTTAGCCATTTCTCACCTCTAAGTGAACTGTGCTAGTAAGCGATATTCCACACCTAGGCAAACTATGTTGCTTAGCCTCTTCTCACATCTAGGTGAACTGTGTTGCTCAGTCATCCCTCACATCCCGGAGAACTCTGTTAGCTAGCAAGATTTATACCCTGATTCATGGATTATTTGTGCCAAAAATACGGGATTTGTGTGCCATTCCGCCCGCAAATCCCTGTTTAACAAATGGGGATTTGCAGGCAGAATGGTGCACAAATCCCATTTTTTTCGGCACAAATAATCCATGAATCAGGGCCTTAATCTCTAGACATATTGTGTTACTTATCTATTTCTCACATCTAATTGAACTGTACTAGTTAGCAATATTTCACACCTACGTGATCTATGTTGCTTAGCCACTTCTCACATCTAGGTGACCTGTGTTGCTCAGCCATCTCTCACATCCTGGAGAACTGTGTTAGCTAGCAAGATTTCATATCTGGACATATTGTGTTACTTATCCATTTCTCACATCTAATTGAACTGTACTAGTTAGCAATATTTCACACCTAGGTGAACTGTGTTGCTTAGGCATTTCTCACATTTGGTGAATTATGCTAGTCAGCCATATTCCAAATCTAGGCAATTTTGTTACCTGGATGTTTTCAAATTTAGATGAACGACAGCCAGAGAAAACCACAGATAGATTGGGAAGGATCAATAATCCTCTGCCTCCTCTGTCCATGAGGCGAAATTCAGAAAGGGCAGAGCAATAAGAAAGGCATCCCTTCTGCCTAAAGGGAAGGAATGGAAAACCTCACTGTTCTCTGGAAAACTAGATACTCCTAGGCTCATAGAGATCAGAAGCAGAGTTTGATGCATATTAATTCTCCCTGTATGTCCGCAAAATTATGATTGCACAGAACATGTGTTTGCCAAACCAATGATAGTTAATTTTAATGTTTAGTATTTGTAGCAGCATCGTAGTTCATTTCAAATACAATAAAAAACAATGTGAACACTCTAAAATGGTATAAACAACATCTATTTAGCAGCAGTATACATAATTGATTCACATAGCATGCATCAATAAACATATTAGAGCCTCAAAAACAATGAGAACAGTATATACAACATCCATACAGCAGCAGTGCGTTCCATTCTGATTCTCAGAGCGGGCATCAAAAAACATCCCACAGCCTCCAAAACAATAAGAACAGTATATACAACATCTATACAGCAGCAGTACATTTCATTCTGATTCTCAGAGCCGGCATCAAAAAACACCTCAGAGCATCACAGACATTGATATCTGGAGCTTGCAATAACCGACAGTGTCTAAAATTACATACCTTAAGTAGGGGGATTAAAATAACTTTTTTTTAGGTAAAATATGCCATGAACAAAAGAAGAATAGATTCACATTAGACTCAATAGACATATTGTCACATCTTCAAACAAGGGGCTGCTCCTTGTTCCAACGTTTTGTATACAAGTATAATGGCAATTGATGAAAATGCAAACATTCAATTAATTTCCTTGCATGACTATTTAGTACAAAAGACAAATAATTAGATCTATAAGGTGTAGATAGCACAGACGGCAAGAACATTCTAACAGTAGATTTGCTCTCGACCCGTGTAAAACAATGTGTACAGACATTTTTCACAGCCTGTTTAAATATTGAAACAGAGGCATCATTAATTGACACGGGGTTACACAAATAGTGTCTTAAACTGAGGGTCTCTAGCAAACTATTCAGACAGCTTATCCATGGGACGCTTAGCACTTTGTCAAGATGTAGTATGTCATTTAAAGTGTGTGTATTCAGCTGGCCTAAACCATAACCGAGCAAGGCTCAACTGCAAAGTCCCAGCAATAGGAGTCAACGTAGCTTCATAGTATACACGTTCATTAACTGTGGATGAAATTACTCTGGGTACACTTTTCAAAATGTTCCTTTTGCTAATTGATAAATAATTAAGATTACTTATTCTGCATACACCAGGCCCATAATGACCAATACCTAGAGATTTTGCTTTGTACACTTTGATCGCTCTGGGGACTATTTGTCCACCATAGGCAGTTAAGAAACATAAACTACCTAGATTAGATTGCTTTATCCTACTAGCCAAAAAGTCAATTTGAGAATGGCAAAGATTGTCTGTAAATTTCACACTGAAATAGAGAAAAGTCTTTACTTTCTTCAGGGCTTCGGACTCAACATAAAATAATAGGACCTTATTTGCCTTCTTTCTGCTAAAGACCATAACTTGTGATTTACTCTTATTGAGAACCATATTCTTAGTGGTCATACAATGGTTTTGTAGTGCCCGTCAGTCCTTCCTACAAGAACTACATTATTCACATAGGCTTAAAGTGGAATGAATTGTTTGAGATTGACATGCAGTTCATCTAAAGTGGCATCTATCAAAATAGCAAACAGCTCATTCAAATACACATTAGAGAGTAAAGGAGAAATTACAGAGCCTTGCCTTGCACCTTGCTTAGTTGGAAAATTGGATGCACATTCCACTGCATGACCATATTCTACAAAGGGTTCCGTATGTGAATATCATTGACCTAGGATACTAAGTAGATACCTAGCCTCAGCATATGGGCTCATATCATCGATCTGTCAACCTTGTCAAACACAATTGAGAGCTCCATGAATGCTAAAAATGATTTTCCTTTCTTTACTTTGTTGTATTTATCAATCAGGAGTGATGAATATAGACATTGCTCTTCTATCCTCACACCAGAACTGAAGCGCAACTGAATAGTTGGAGAAATGTTCACTTCCTTAACCCACACCAATAATTTGTTGTGGATTAATGCCCGCAATATCTTCAGTGAAACATCGCTTAGGGATATAGGTGGATAACAGTTTGGCGCATCCCTGCAACCTTTTTTAAATAAAGGGATGATTGCACTTTGAAGCCATGCCTCAGTTAATTTATGCAACACCAGAATAGCCCTGATAACCTTACATGTCAGTGGGGAGCATAGCATTACGTTAGGCTTATATAGATCGTAGTATGTGGTGGTAGGATTTATGATTGTGCTCTTACTGTGTAATGGTTGTATTTTGAGCACTTGCTTTTCTTAATTATCATTTGAATATAGAATAATAGATTTGAAAATATGCAGTGTTGTATGGTAATTTGAACCCTAACCCAAATAAAGTGTTTTAAACTTGATCTATCCAACATATTTAAGTTGTGAATATTTTTTTTAGTCTTCGCATACATGGGAGCCCAATTATGAGGAATCATCACACCAAAGTAGCAGCACCTTAATCACACGAACCTTGCCTTAAACCATGGACCATAGAATACGATGGGAAACCATAACCCACCAAATCCTACATTTTATTCTGACCCATCATGTGCATTAACATCAATACTATAAACATATTCTCCACCAAATTTCAAACATCCTGAAAAAGAGACAGAAAGAGGGTGTGGAATAGAAAATAGTGAAGTCACATTGTTCATTTGAATTCTCTCCTAAAAAAAAACATAGCCAGCAGGGTGAATACAAGAAAGAAAATCCCCAAATTATCCAGAAGGCAAATACTACTGAGGTTTATTAAGCCTTTAGATGGTGCCATAGATTTGTAATATTAAGTTAAATCGATAGGAAATGTTAAGGCATATACACTCACTAATAGACAACGGTCCACTTAACCCCCTTTTATGTTTCATCCAGGCGTGTTAGCCCCCTAAAATCCAATCTGACTTTAATAAAGTGCTGTTGACTGCCATACACCAATTCACCGCTCTCAGTATCAACCCTTATCTTAGAGCTATAGAAGAGAGTTTACATTGTTCTGGGCAACCACCTTTATGTGCCAGTCCTTGCTTGGTTAATCACTTTTCCCAATATGTTGCCTTGTTGAACTTATCATGGCCAATACAACTGACTGTTCTGCAGGGCCCACCCAACTACTGATCCATATTCCCTGTGTTATAAGTCCAGGGTTTATCTGTGTTTTCCAATCGGGCATGAAAACCGAGATACTGGGAAACACCAGATTCCAGAAATTAAGTATGTCTTGCCAAGTTGCAAAATATGCAATGCGTCTACCCTCTTCTTGCTATATTTAGGGGAACATTGAACAGAAACGAACACCTGTGAACACACAGGTAATTGTCTGCTTGGTTAATGTAAAGGGATGAGTCCAAAAATATTAGTAGTTGCTAAATTTGAACACATTTGAAAATAATGTATAGACAATGGAACTTAAATCTAAGAATGCATGTGAGCTATTTTAATTGAGCGAGACATGGTGAAAGTTGAGAAGAAAATCCTAAGTTAACAAGAATATGGACAGCAGGATAAAGAATTGATAGAAGTGGAAGTACATCATTTTTGGGTAAACCTACGTAGCGAGAGCAACAATAATTTAAAGGCGAGAGAACTAGAATTAATGCCTTTGTGGAAAACATTTCAGAATTTTACATACTTTAAAACAACCTCAGCAGGAGAAGTCCTAGCACACAAACACATAGTCAAAAGAAAGCTGAGATCGCAAGTGGAAGAAGTAGGAGTTATTTGAAGAGGTTGAAAGTAAATCAATAAAGGACCTGTAATTAGAGGTATAGCAGGAAAAAATAAAATGTCTGTCTTTTTGGGGTTCAAACATAAAAATTGGGGGGGGGGATCCGAGATTCAACGGAACATAAATACGGATATAGATGTGGTTGAAGCAAATCAGTAAACAATTGAAAACTAAAGGTAATTCTTAGTATCATCCATATTGAATTATGTTTTTACTGCTTAGCAGGGTTTATGCTATACATGCCATTTCCAAAGATTAATCCTATTCCTCTCATGCCAGAGGTAGAAGTTTGCAGGGCCATAGCTGTAAAGTATTTTCTGGTGGTGTATAATCCCACTCAAGAAATGTATCACATATCTATGTAAGATCCCCTCTCGTGCAAATCCTGTCCTCACATGGAGATAAAACAGGATACAGCAAACCAGCTCTAATTCTAACACTATTAGAAAAAAATAATGACCCAAGTTTAAATAAATAAAATAATATATTTGGCATTGTGACATATCTTGGAGCTCTACCCTTTCTAAAAACGTAGCACCCTCACTGAACAGCCGACTAAATCCACTCATTGAGGAGCTAAGTGCATCATCCTGTCCCTTTTTAAAATATTCCAGAGATTCCAAATTGGGTTTTAGTCATTAATGTTGTGGATATTATACACTTTTGCTACATCATGCTACATTTTGCACAATGTTTGAATAATCTTTATACAAACTTTATTGAAAAGCTTTTAGGAACCACATTTTAACACAAATGCTATTTGATTTTCAGGATTAATGTGTGTAAGGAACTAATGGTGGCAACAGTAAAGACAGACACCAGTGTTCACAGTTCAAGGGTCTTTATTGAACTGTATAATGGGTGAGAAAAACGCCTAATCTAAACCTAAATCTAAGATGGGAGCAAGCTATGACCATCAAATAATAATAAGGCAGTCCTAGTGGTGTCTTTACAAATAAAAAGCACCTATACTAAAAAAAAACTATTGCCAATCCTTACAACTTAATTACAAAGTAGTGTGGGATAATGTTCACAATAAAAGAAAGAAGTGTTCACCAAATGATAAGTCAGGATGGTAGGGCTGGGGCCTCCCTTTCCCAAGTTTTTAGCACAGGACCAGGTAGGACCTTTGAGCACAGCACACTCCTAGACCCCGCCAGCACGAGGTGAAAGTTCCTTTCAATGATGCCAGGACCTTCTGGGGCCAGGTTTCTTTATCCCATCCTATCGGTAGGATGGGAAAAAGGGGTTAGAATGAAGGGGGCACTGCGTCTCGCCCATCAGTGTCCCACTTCCACTCCCCGAAGACGCCCCATCCAGGTGATCCTCCCCACTGGTACACCCCCAGGAACTGGATCAAATAGCGATGGCCGTGTCCTGGCCACCTGGATGACAGACCTCTGGGGACTAGCGGGTGAGAAACCTCACATGTGTGAACCCAGGGCTTGGAAATGTTTAGGTAAATAACATTGAGGGGAAAGCAGGAATCCTTTTTATGAACTACACATGATCAATAAATAGTAATCCCTAAAAGCTGGGCACCGTAGATCTCCTTTCTTTGAATAGATATTTTAAGTCTTTTATCAAAATGTGTGCATTTTTATGAGCCCAAATAAATATAGTAATTGTGCAATATTTTTTCTTAAAAACTGCTTCGAGTTAGAACACATAATATGAACAAAAATATATTATACATTACCAAGAAACAGCCCTTTTACTTAGCTGACGGTACCAACCTTGGATATAGGAAGAAAGCGCTTTTTCCTAAGAAAAACTCTGTCAGCAGGGTCTGAAAATTAACATCATAAACCCGAGATATGGCCTGAGATATAGCCATTTCCAGGTATTGTATATGGCCGCTTATGTTAATACCCCTAGGAGGAATCAAGTTCCAGGGCATGATCTCAGTTCCGTCCTTATAGACCTCATATTAAAAAACAGTGCACTTTTCATGAAGAATTGTAAGGCACTGCTCATGGTCTTAAGTAAAAATCATTAACTAATCTGCATAAAAGCTAACCTTGAGGGATACTGTATTAACTCTATATGCAGGACTGTTTATACGATCCTTCATTTAGGCACCAAGAGTTCCATATATAGTGCTGCTAACTGCAGCAGTAGAGAGAGGGCAACATCTGTGTCTGTAAATATTCCACCAAAACTATATGATTGTTTATTTTGATTATGGCCTGGGGATGACTGTATAAATCCTGCAGAGCTCTAAAAAATGTCAATCTCCTATTGTCTAGCAAAATCCACAAATAATTTCAATCCATGCTGTCAAACACCTTCTCCGAATGCACCAAAATGTTTGCCAAAGTAAAGTGATCAACACTTGCAAACACATTGAATATATTCCTGTGTACACTGTGGCCCTGGACAAAAGGTGCACGATCAGGACGGACAAGCTATGGGATCATAGGGGACAATCAATGGGCTCATATTGTCGCATACATTGTACTAACAAAATTTACCAAACAAATTAATGGATCTCATAAGGAATTAATTGGATCGTTTCACAATTGCAAATTTGCTCCAACACAGTGCCGTCTGCCCTGATATTGCTAGCCGGTTGATCAATATGACCAAGTATTCTATAACAGTTTATTTATCTTCCTTGTACAATTCAGCAGATTTGGTGTTGTTGCCTTCCACCTTAGAATTGGCAAATGGTATTATCACATTGTTCACCTTGTTACTCATGATGGGCCGGTCAAGTAAATCAAGCAGCTTCCAGAGATCTTGGCGACGCCCCACTACATTCAAATAACTCAAAACGGATGCAAAGTTGGTATCTCCAGTTCTAGTATAAAAAGCATAAAAAACACTGAAATGTGAGCATCCTTGGTGACAATATTATAATTCCTATAATCTAGGATTTTGTCATCCTATTTCGATTGCTATTTTCAGCAGGCTAAACCATGAGTAGTTGCAAATAATCACTAGTGCAAATCAGAACAATGTTTGAGAGCACGATACAAAATACAGTCAAAGACAAAAGTTACGTAGGAATTTAAGAAATAGAAATATATTAAGTAAAGAAAATTGTATGAAGAAAGGGATGTAAAGAATATAGCATCAAGGCAAAAAAGGTTAAAAGAAAGTACAAGATCAAATGTGATTTTAAATCTGTTTCTAAAAGTAAATAGTGTCCAGTAGTAGAAATATCAGAAGACAAAGACGTGTGCGATGCAACTCATTGAAAAAGGACTGAGAATCAGATTAGTCTTGGTGGTAAACCATTGTGAAATGCGTTCCTTTTGTGAGAATTTGAAGGGCATTTTTGGGGCTATGTTATCAAGGCTGTTGGTTATACAGGTGCAGATGTTGTTCAGTTGGTCGTCCAGCGTTCTCATCTGGTATTCTTTTGTCTATTGGTGTATGGAAGCCTCATGTTCTTCCAGGACGATGTCCAGTTGGATCTCTTACCAGGGTCTGACCAATGTTGTGGGAGCTTTGGTTGATTTTGAACGTGGTAGTGCTTCGCTGAAGATGCTAAATGGGAGGGTGGAACAGGTCATAACCCCTAGGTAGGGGGATTGGGGAGGAGACATGATGAATCTCACGTTTCATGAAATGCTATCCAAGGTGTGTCCAGTTTTGTGGATGGGTTCTTTAAACAGTTGTTTGAGGCGCAGTTGTTTGAGGTGCAGCGTAACTTTGTAGCTGTATTGTACGCCTTTTCTTTCTTTCCACAAAAACGTTTATCAATATGAAGGATTCACAGGAATAGCAATAGAGACATCAATACACGGATGCTCAAAGTGGTACAATCAAACAGCTACCAATTATTAAATCAGGCAGCATAAGCAGGCAAAGCATCTCATGTAGAGTTGATGGAATCCATTACATCTCCGTCAGAAGGAAGCAGATAAACCGAACAAGAAAAGCTGAGACGATATCAGCTAAATGCATTCATTATAGCAACAAAATTTGAAGAGTTTGAAGAGTTTAGGTCTGCATGGAACTGGTAGCTTGTTGGATTTCTGAGTAAATTCAATAAAGGTTATTCAGGTTCGACGAGTACTTACTCCATTGCCTTTTTGAAGTGCCATGATAGTCTCCATTGTAAAGGCATTACACAGTTTGTCCCAACCATCCTTAATTGCTGGAGGCCAAAGGAACCTTCCAATATTAAACAATTGTCAGTCGAGCTGCTAGTAACTTAAGTGTGACCTATGTGTGAGGCCGACTGTTTTTAAGAATGCCATTGTCCACATCACCCAAGGAATTACTCTTGTATCCTTAGGTAAATCAAGTTTAGTGATGTGTCTTATGCAGGCGGGAACCTCAAACCACAATGGCTGCACCATGCAGCAGCACCACCAAAGATGCAAAGAGGAAGCCTGTATTAGGAAACACTGCTAACAAAAGAGCAAATAGGCAGACTAGATCTCCCGGTGGCGAACACAAGTGAGCTACCATTGCATCATCAAATTACATGCATTTTCCTTCATATGGGTACCAGTGGAACACGTGACAGTCCTTGCCCATGAAGTCTCATGCAATTCTCTTGGAGCTATATCTACCACTGGTTCATATACGGGTGCATACATAGGACCTCTATGCTCTTGTAAAGGTGTTCAATTCAGTGAGAAGACAGACCCTTGTGTAAAAATGGTTACATCCCCGTGAGATCCCGACTACCATGGGACATGGCATGCTATGCGTGATTGGGAAACCCAGTGCAGTGTTTCAGCTTAATGTAGCGAACATCTTTTCCCCCAAGTAGAGAGAATCCAAGAATATATTCTGCTAAAGTCTTAAAAATGTTATTAATTTATGGCTGATTCAACCAACAAAGGTCACTTGACTGCCAGTGCTTAAACACCTTAGCCCTAAACTCTGGAGGAAATTTAGGGTTATCTTATGCTGGGGTCAAGGGAGAGAATGATATGAAATGATATGATAGGTTATTTATAAGACGCTTATTACCCAGAGGTTTCTAAGCGCAGACCCGGGGATCGAACCTGTTTTACTCTGTGTCGTCTTGCTTCCAAGGCGAGCACGTTGCCGCTGACCTATCCTCCCGAGACAATAGCTCGAATGGGGCTTTTAGTTTTGTAATACACTTAGTACTGCTGCAACAAGATACGAGAATTAGCATTGTAGTTACAGCCTACTTCGGTTGGGCTGTTCCAATCTCTCACAAACATCACACATGCTTGAGTACAATTGATTCCAGGGTTTGCCTGCACACCACTCCCCTATTTTCGTGTTACCGCACAGCGCTTGGGCACAACCCAAAATACTTGTCAAGCAACCCACACCCCTTGTGTATTTCCTGTTCCAATCTCTACCATTTCTTGGGAGATTGAGCATCTAGCAAATCAAAGCCAAAGCTAAGCTGTGCTGACTTATAATATCTCATAAAATTGGGGGTTCCCAGGCCACCATAGAATCAGCGAGAAATTATCATTTCTGAGACCCCCATTGGCATTCCATTAACCTCGATGAAGTGAAACAGTTTGCGTTGGAATTGTTGATGATCAAGGGATTGAGATCAGATGGGAAAAACCAGAAAGACATATCAAGGTTTAGGTTCAATATTTATTTAGGTTGGGAGAAAGGTCTGCCAAAAGGCCAGAAAAGTATTTTGGAAGAGGGATGTTGGATAGTTGGTTTAGTATATTCCAAGGTATTTAAGATGGTGTTTTGACCATTCAAGATTATATGGTTTCTGTGATGCATTGATAGAAACAGGAGACACTATAATATTGACAAGATCCAATGGATTATAATGCATCTTGTATCTGGAGACTAGCTACAATTCTGCAAGTTTGGACATAAGAGCTGGAAGTTAGGAAAGGTGGTCCATACGCACGAATAGGGTATCATCCACAAATAGGGCTAGAATGTGGCAGCATTGCCAAAGACTTTGTCCCTGAGTACAAGCATGTTCCCTGACACTTAGTGCCGGGGGGTCCATGGATAGAGCAAATGTTAAAGGGGACAAAGGGCACATCTGCCTCGGTCCCCTGGAGATAATGAGTGGATATAAGATTAGGTTATTCATCATAGTATGGCATTGGGACAAGCGTGAGTGGCTTCTATGTATTTAATACATTGAGGGACACATCCAAATGTAATGAGGACTTGATTAAGAAGGTTTAAGTTGAACGTTTTCTCATTGTCAACTGAGACGTAGGCAAAGAGGGCCTTTACCTGATGGGCAATGCCAGAGGTAATCAGCACTCTCTTAATGTTATACTGAACTTGCTGATAGATACCAAATCCGGTTTGGTCCAGGTCAACCAGCTGTGGGAGCAAATGGACCAGAATAATTCACCAGGATCTTGGAATAAATCTGGGTGTCATAAATGAAGATTGCAATTGCGTTATAGGAACTGCATTCGTGAGGATCCTTTACAGGGTTGAGGATGAGAGATAAAGAGGACTCACCCATGTTGGGAATTCATGAACCAGTTTACTGAAAGTTCTTGAACAAACCCACCATTTATGGGGAAGAGAATAGATTGACATGTTTGATGAAATCTTTAGTATTGGATGAGTTGTGTGACCTATATATTCACTTTGAGTGATTCCTAGACCTTTTCAGAAATCATTGGAGCTGCCACCAGTAGATATTAGGATTGGCAAACAGAATCTATGGACTGGCCCACAAAAGTAAAAGGGAAAAATCTGGTGAGGATTTGAGTTGCCTTATTTAAACGGGTGAAGTAAAATTGTCTGGTGTATAACAACAGAAATGGCACAGTCTGACTCCAAAGCTGTCAATGGGACCCTGGATTCCGGCAGCTGCCTATAGGGTTCTATGTCATTTTTCAATTTTCATAGGCCGCCTAACAAAAAGACCGATTTTTCCTGACTGATTTTAGGCAGCCTACAAAAACAAAAAAGGACATTCTTCAACCCCAAACCCCCTCTTGCGGGTTTTCTTCACAATCGTGGGGTTTCACCCCCAAATACCTCTCGCTCAGCCCCTGCTGCCTTCCTCCCCACCGAAGATTCCCCCCTCAACTCAAACGCACACAAACACGATCATACAACACACACACAAAGACAAACACACAACACATAAACACAAACACTTACCCGTACTCCCCCGCCAGTGCTTCCAGGTCCCGGCCTGTCTGTCTCCCCATGCGCGCACTCGTGTGCAGCAGGGGCGTGACTGTCTGATTTAGGAAGACTGCTCTGTGCTCTCACAAAGCGTCTTTCTAAATCGCTCTTTTGTCAATCGTTTTTTTTAAACGTTTTCTTTTTACTTAAGACAACCTATAGACCCTTTGCGACTCTGAGTTACTGTGTTGAATTTCCAATTCTAGTATTTTCAATGTGTGCAAGTCTCTTAGTAAGGTGTTTGTTTTCCTATGTGCTTTTCTATGCTTATCTTCCCCCTAATTATGGCCATAAAAGCTTATATAGACTGAGGATTTATATCTGACCATTGTAATTTTCCAGAAAGTATTATGTAAAGTGATCTGTTAGAGTTTGCATAATTATGGGATCATTGAGTAAGTAAACATGTATCCTCAATTTTCTGTCATGTTCACCTCGCAAGGCAACCAAAGGTAAGGTGATAGAAATCAAAGAATGCGCAGGCACAGACCAAAACCGCTTTGATCGGTGAGTGAGAAACTAGAAAATAGTCAAGCCATGCCTAGCATTTGCAGACAAAAGGATAGTATTTGAGTGTCGTTCTGAGAAATTCTTAGATCAGGCAGTCGTAGATCAGAAATCGACTAGCACACAGTTGGTCAAGTAGACTATTCAAATCTCCCCCACATAAGTTCCCCCACATCAAATTACACCAACCGATGAAATACACGTGTGAAACCAATCCCAGCACTCAAGGGGCCTCAAATCCAAACAAAGGTGTACACCTTACGGTACAGACTAATTTTCAGGCCCACCATATACAGTGTATTTTGCAAGAAATGTGGCTTCAGTAGTTAAATCCTTGTACAACAAGATTGGTACACCCTGCTTCTTTTTTCTGCAGCCAAAACAAACCATAGCGATGGATACAGTTTAGAACGGAGGCTGTGCTGGTCTAATTTTAATAAGTGGGTCTCTTGTAACAAGACAACAATTGGCTTTCGTTATGGAGGTGCTGAAGGACAGGTCAGAGTTTAAATGGAGGATTAACATTTTGAAAATTCAGGGAGATTGCGTTGTCCACCTTTTCGAGCCAGATATTGAAGTCTTCCAGTATGGTGATAGGTTGGCAATTTACCAAAAGGTTAGCGACTGTGTCAGCAAAGTTGTCTGCAGAAGAACGGCTGTGGGAAGGTGGACTGTAAAAAAGAGGGAAGCTTGATGTCGAGGCGTATGAGGTGCAGAAGAATATGAGAAGTATTTTGCAACCTGGAATGCTGCTGGAGGAGGTATTTTAACAAAAGAATTCACTTCGGGGTGCAACAGTGAGACGACAATGAATGCAATTGTGAAACAGTCTATGACAAGCAAGGAGGCATGTTTATATTTATGTTTATTGAATTTATATAGCGCTTTAAACCAAAGCGCTTTACAGTATAACAACAGGTACAAAAATGAGAGAAGCATATTTACAAACATGAAACAGGTCATTAGAACAATATGCAGAACAATTTACAAGGAGGGGGGAGATAGTGGGGGGAGTGTGGAGGAGGGGGTAGGTGAAGGGAGTGCATGTGCAGATGGACTACAGGTAATCTAGCAATCAGAAATGTTATCTAGCAATGCAACAATTATTCTAGTGATGTGACAGTGAAGCTAGCAATGCAACAATTAATCTGGTGCAATCACACATTGTGGCACATTGAAGTACTTTTCATTAACAGCTAGTGTAGCAATTGAATAATTAATGTATCAATGCACACTATATTTGCCAATTCAGAAATGAAGTGCAGTTGATCTAGCAAAAAACACAATTAATCTAGCACTGCAACAATTAGTCTGTTAGTCGAAAAATTCAACTAGCAATGTAGCACTACATCTAGAAAAGGAAAAAAAGAACACAGGGCAAGCAGGAAGCAATGTAGCACAGTACAATTGGGCAACATTTAGTGCAGCAGTGGAACAATTAATATATCAATGCAACAGTCAATCGGGGGATCTAATTTGAGTAAATGTAAACATTAATCTGGGCCAACCAAGAAGCACATTTCAGTTAATTTAGCAAGGCTACGATTCATTAAGCATTGTAACAATTAATCTAATAGTGTTATTTTAGTCGTTCGCAATCAAAGAGCAGAACAAAGTGCAGTCCTTTACCTAACTGTAGCTTGCTATGCTAGATTTTGGGTGGAATGACCAGGGCTTGGGCAGCACAACAAATAAGCAAACTGGTATCACTGTTGGCCCTTACCGTTTGCCCTGTGAGACCTCATGCTATAGGGTGGGTCACATGACCTCAATAACCAATCATGTGCGGCCATAGGCACAGGGGCTGCTGGGAATTAATTAAACTGGATAGGAAGGTGAGCGGGATCTGATTTGAGAGATGGGAAAGTTCAGGCAATGGTTTCAAATGAAGCATAGTGCGATTATTTGTTGTTAAATCAGTGGCCTCTAAGGAGGAATGTGAGATGTTGCTAAAGAGAGGCTCATTTTGATCATATCTGTAATGTTAATAAAATGATTAAAAGCCTTGCGTAAGGCTTTTACTCCTTCCATTAATGTCACAGCTCATTTTCAGGCATTTGTATTGCGAAGAGTATAGGGGAATACAACTTGCGTTTCCAACGCCTTTCTTCCTCTCCACCATATAAATGCTCCAGCATTTGCGCCGGCACAGATTTTCATGCCTGTGCAAATGCTGGAGATCCCAATGGGGTCCGCCTGCTTTATGCACCAGCATAGGGATGGATTGTAAATGCTGCCTGCCAGGCTTGCATGACAGATAAAGTTAACGATAACAATTAAACCCTGCCTGACAGCATTGTTCACAATTAAAATTGAACCCTGCCCGACATGTGAGTATATCGGGCAGGGTTTAATTGTAAGCAAGCATGGCAAGAGGTGCTCACAATTAAAAGTAAACACTGCCTGGTATGCAAGCATGTCAGGCAGCATTTACTCATTTTGCTCAGTGGAGTGCAAATGACCAAGATTTGGCAGTGGGAAGCCACCTACGTCAACACGTAATGCCTCCTTGCCGCAAAATTACAAATGTTCAGAACATGAGCACTAGAATGTTTTGGTCAACATAGGTCATGTGTCCCCTCTAGTCAATCCACAATGACATATGGTGCAGGGACCTGCTTGGAATAGATCAGGAATTCACAAGTACAAACATTACAAGCCAACAATAAATTCACTGTATGAAGGGAAAATGTTTACAGGTATGAATCACGTGTCACTTGCGTTTTCCCCGCCGGAACAATTTAAGCTCTGTCTTTCTTTTGCTCCGGTCTCTCCCATGATCGCTAGGAGTGTTTCTGGGATGTCTATTATTCCTTGCTCCCCCCAGGCCCCCAGAGGCTCAGGCGCAGACTTTGCCAAGTACATTACATTTAATATCTCTTCCTCATAATGCTCCCTTGTGTTGTAATGTCTAGAATAAGCTTAAAAATTAATTGCATCACCTTCTAAAGCTGTTTTAACTGCTCATGAGATTACACTTGGCTAATGACCATAATTTTAAAGCGAGTGCTTGTTAGAAGATGTGTTGGACCGAATTCCAGTCCTTGGGCCATTGTTTTACGTGTGATGTGCCAAGAGTATATGAAATGAGACTGATAATATACATCAAAAGCCTGTAGAAACTGCTTGAAGTACCAACACATATAGTCAAACCTATTATAGACAAGAACTGAAAGGTGTAGATTCGTGGCCTTTGCATAATAGACCTTGTGATAGCCATGTGTCTTTGAAAGTTAATATGTCGCTGGACGGTGTTATGCATTCATTATATTTAGAGATGAAATTCATTTAAATAATTTCAATTCTTTTAGAACATATTTTCTGCAGTCATTAGTCTGAGAAATACAGTCTTAAAACTTGAAGAAAATTAAACAAAATACATCTCCCTGGTTAGATAACCTAGTCTGTTAAATACCCTCATTATGAGGTTGGCATTGCAGGGAAAAAAGTGGCAGTAATACTGTTACTGCCACTTTTCTCTCACCGCCTAATGGCAAGTTTGGGGGAATTACTAATTGGTAATACTGCCCGTTTGTGGAGGAGCTTCATGCTGGAGGTAAATCCTCCACTTTTTCTCCAAAAATCGGCAGTGGAATTTCCACTCTGTAATTCCGCTGGTGGTATTTCCTGCCAAAAATCCACAGTGGAGTCCTATGGACTTAAAAAAATGGGGATTTACACTGCCAGCCACCACTTGCAATCCCGAGGTAAACCCGCAGGACCAAGTGGCGGTAACGATAGTTCCGTTTAGTGGTATTTTGGCAGGTTTACTGCCGAAAATTCAGTCAAACTTGGAATGAGGACCTTTTTGCTGTGATTTGTGTGCAGGTCCCAGCTTCCGGAAATGGTAGGACCTTTATGCTTCACAGGTTGACCTTAGTCTGTTTAGGAAGCATTAAGTCCCGCACAGAGACAGCAGGTTCTTAGTCTGCTTACGATGCATTGGCCATTAAAAGGCATGATGAAAGAAGAGAGCGATGTATTGAAGTTACATTTGCTGCGGACCATGAGAAGGTGTTGTAAGCGGGTGATATCCATGCCACAACGCTACCTGAGCTGGACTTTTTGATCTATCAAAAAGTAAACTCCAGCCAGGTTTTCCAAAATGACCACAACAATATGCAACTAATTCCTATTGAACTGAATTGTATAAAATATTTATCCTGAATATTAATTGGTGTTTTTTGGAAAACCCAACTGGATTTCTTCACTTGTTGGATGGATGGACCCAGTCCTAAATGACAGCATCCTGGATACGAACATTCCGGTCTTGGGTTTCCATTGCAGTTGTCTTCCACAGATAACATGACCCTTGTGTTTGAATGTCATTGTTGTCACCCTTGTAATTGTAATTGGTTATTTATAACGCACTTAATACCCAGAGGTTTCTAAGCGTGGACCCGAGGATCAAACCTGTGTTGCTACGCGTTGTCTTGCTTCCAAGGCGAGTGCGTTGCTCCTGAGCTATCCTCCTGAGACAAACTTATTTTCGTTGTCGATACTCTTTCTGGAATGAGGTATATTTGTATCTGTCGAGTTAGATTTATATTGAGCTAGATCAGGGGATTGTAACTCAGGTGCTTGAGTGCTGTCACAGGTTTTTAGGATAGCATCATGAACACACATGAGATAAGATTGTAAACATATTGTTGTGTTGTTTCGCTCTTGTCGATATGCCTAAAAGGGAACTAACCGTGCCACTCCACTCTCACCACAGTGCAGAGCTAGGCACACAACACACTGCCCATATGCGAGGCTCAGCCATAACCGATTTGTTGCATTCATTAAACATCTCTACCTACACTGCTACTGTTTCTGATGGATTGCCTGCCGTTATCTTTGGCTCTTTGTTGCACGTCTTGTCTCTTTTTTCTGTGCGCTTTGAGGCCTACAGGCAAGAATTACAAATAAATAAATAAATAGGTGTAGGCGCTGAATGCCACAGGGATGGGATTTGTTGTGTTTAGGCATATACATACGGTTGTATCAGTTACACAATTGCAGTGCTGGTAGTATACAGGATTGCGACGCTACAGAGTCCAATCTATGGACTCTCCCGTCCCATGCACACTTTAATACTGAAGAACAGTCAAAATGTGAACAGCATATTCCATGTCCAAATCATAATTAAAGCAACAATGCAATACAAGTATTCAAATGTTCGCAGGCAGGATTGGACACTACACTTTAGAAAAAAGGGAGAAGCCTTCACTCCCGAGTTCAAACCTCTACACAAGTGCTCTAACTTTTTTTAATGTATCTTTTTATTCACTGGGCGGCAGCCCAAAAGTGGACGACCGTAAATATGGTTCATAGATCTGGGGAGTCACAGTGATTTGAAAGTGCCTCTGAATTGATTCTACGTGGGTTCGAAACTCTGTCACTCCTCGACTGTTCGTTTTTTCATTATGCCGGAGCAAGCCCCATGTTATCCGCGGTATACTGTGCTATATTGAAGCTTTTATAGGTTTCCATGCACTTCAAAATGAAGGCATGAGCAGTGTATAGGTATGAACATGCAGCAAGAAAAAGCATGCATCCACGTGACCCGGGGTTTGGACCTTGTTGCCAGTGTTCTCCTTTGTTTTTAACATGACTCTGCAGTATCTTCTGATGGTTACATTAGCCGTATCAATATGGCTGTTCCATTGGCTGTCCCGTCCTATCCTTAACCCTAAATAATCCATAAAAGGGGACCTCTTCAATCCTAATATCATCTATTTCTATGGCTGCTATGGAGTAGGGGCCACATGGCTTCCCACATTGCATAACCTTAGTTGTTTCCTTATTGAGCTTAAGGCCTTGGCAAATATAATATTAAACAAAGTGATCCTTGAGTAACTAGAGTCCAGACGAAGTATATGAAATGAGGGCTATGCCGTCTGCAAATAATAATGCAGGGATCCCCTCTCACCACCAAGAATAGGGCCACCAGATGCATGCAATGTTAGCACATCCAGTGCACCACTAGAGAAGACATTAAATAGAGTGGGGACCAGAGTGCAGCCCTGTCTTAATCCTTTCCCAAACAGAAAGAGTTCAGTAGCTTCTCCACCTTGACCCCATCGCACCTTTGTCTTTGTATGGTCATAGAGCTCCATAATCGCTTTTGAGAGATCTGGGGGAATAATTATGTTAGCCATAGCATGCTGAAGTTTGGACCTTGAAATACTGGCAGATTTTGCTTCTCTATTTTACAGCAGACACTCCTTCCACCGCCTCCCCAATATATATCTTACGCCAACTTATCACACAGCAGGGGTTTGTGCATGGCAGCACCCGCTCCCTCATGCGGTGAACCCATTTTTATGGGTTTTCCGGGCCCCCTGAGGAATAACGGCGTCCTGGGGGCTCCATGGGAAAGAGCGTTGAGGAATACGCGTCGGGTGCTCGTTGGTGGCGCAGGCTCGGAGCGTGACCACGTGGTAGGTGGCTTTACTCTAAGCACGCGGTCACACTCCCACCTGCCGACACCAGAAGGAGTCTATATTAGGCTCAGGTCGTCGGTACTCTGACGTTCTCGCAACAGTTGCAATCATGGAGCCAAGCAGCAGGTTAATGTTGGGGAAATAGGCATTTAGATTATTTAGTTAGGTTTTGATCCTGCCACTTTGTATCCTATGCAGACGATTAGGCTAAAGGAGGATGGCGGAATATCTGCAGGTACTGAAGGGAGGGTTATGCACTTCTTCAGGACTCTTTATTGTATGTTATATAGTATGATGGTATGTTACTAATACGTTCCCTTTGCAACCTTGCTACAGCTCCCGTCCAGAAGTGAGAACTAGGGGGTGTGTCAAGTAGCACTTCCCCACAGTATAGCATGTTGTTTTACCTGTGGGTGGGCTCCTGCTGGGTGTGCAGTGTATTGCCTCCGCAAGACTCCTGGGAATTCCTGGAGAAATCTCCAGGACCTGACAAAAATAAAGCGTCAAAAGATGAATGTCAAAAACGAATTTGGTGAATTTGCCATTCGGGAGAAGTGGTGTATACCATGAATGATTCTATGAATGCTTACCGCATTTTAGCCCAGATTGTCAAACCAATCAGATAGCGAGGCACTGGGCTCCTGTCTTTATCGGGGAGCTTTGCCCCTGGATTGGCTACATATTTCAGCATCGACCTCGTCCAGAGTAATTACCAGAGGCGTTGGGATCAGATCATTGGTAACAAGATTGGAGGAATCTAGAATGCCAAAAAATGGTGGCCTACCCTCTGCATAAGTAAGAAAAAGTGGTTAAACCACTCCTGTCCGGCAATAGCCAACTGGAAAGGATGTTTGCTTTTTTGGTAACCTTGGTGGATTAACCTTCAAAAATCAAATCTTTTCGGTGTGCAGCTGTTTTCAGATCCTCCCATGTTTCTAACGTGTTTCTGCCATTTTCCCCCCTTAATTAAGGAGTTATAATCCTTCCTAAATTCACTAGTTGTTTAAATGCAGTTAAAAATCATTGGTCCTCTAAGGGGATCGAAACTAGCCAGTCCTTTTAACAGATGGAGACCATTTGTAGGCTTGCTCCTTTGTTAATTCCTTTCGTATATACAACTAGTGGTTGAGGGGCATCATCAAGGAAGAGCTAAGGTACTGAAGATGGTGTTTACAGTATACTGCACTGTATCTTACGGTCATGTAGAAACACCCGATGTATCACAAGAGGGGTAGCCGCCAATCAATGTTAGAACATACTACCATTTCTGTATGTTAGTATTTGGAACATGGTATTGGTGGTGTTCTATAAATCACCAGGGATCCATCCTTATGGTCTAATGTTAGGATCCCTTAGGTACCAAGACTGCATGCAAATTAATTGTACATTTATTCGTAGTCTTGTTTGTAAAAGAGTTTTTTATGAGTTTTATTTCATAATGCTTAATGTACTGGTTATGCAACAATCAAGGTAGATCATACCAGTACAATTGAAAATGAGCAAACAACATCAGAGCATGTGTCTCAAATCTGTGCTGCATCAAACCATTTGAGAGACATAAACTGAAAGAACATGTTTCTCACAATTAGGTTAGCAATACAATATGGATAAAAAGAAAATGAAAAAAGCAACTTCATTTCAGAAAATGCAGAGAAGAACAAAGAAACAAGCAGCAACATAATGCAAGCAAGTATGGTTGGCACACGTTAATGGTGCAATAGCATACAATAAAGGGGTTGAAGAAAACAATTGTCTTTCTAGAGTGCAAAAACCCCATATGCTATAGGGTTGTCCATGATCTGTTGGTGACCAATCCTCCCACACTATGTATTAGACTTACGGCATACGAGTAACGTTGCAGCTCACCTAATCTTCCAACTCGGATGCCAAAATACCTCCATCAGTTGCAAAATGATGCATCTGCAAGGCAAATCTGTGGTGGGGTGGATGACAGGAGACAGTGTCTAGGTAGTTCATGAGATTTACCGTGGCTGATGCTCAACACTCGGCCTATCTTGCAATTCATGGTCGGTGACACCAAGACAATATTAGACACTCATTGTCAACTTAATGACCAGAAGGCCTTAATGAGGCCTAGTGGGGGGAGTATGGGAGGACATTGTTGGCTGCCTTAAGAAGTGAACATTAGAGTAGCCTTGGTTTCTGGGTATCAAAAAGGGGAAAGGAGTGTGTATGCAGTGAGCTGAGTTGAAAGGGCCCTCAGCAAAGGAGCAGGCAACCCTTAGGCTACTGCAATAAAATTAGGTACACAGAGATCTAGGCTGCATGAGCATCTCCTGGGAGCACCCCATGAGTTGGTGGGAGTGAAGCCTCGAGTAGGGCCCTCTGAAGAAGAAATGGTCCTTGAAGTGATTCGACTCAGCAGGGCCTCGGGGAAAGGAGTGCTGGTTGATTGCACCAATAGTCAACAGCTCCTTCACTTCCTGCCCAAAAAGCCAGTGTACACCACACGTGTTAGGTGACCACACGCACTGCCAAGCATATGCATTTCCTACGGTGGGAATGACAGTCTACTAAAGGGAATTACAATGGAGCAGTCTATTTACATAGAGACTGCAATATGTGAAATGTAAACCAATATTACATCATGCGTAATTTACATTAACACATATGGAGCAATCCACATATGGCAATTTACTGTGTCTGCAATTAGCTACATTCATTCTGATTCTCCTGAAGGATCTCTCCCACACTCTTAAAATCCTGCTGTAGGTAGGGAGTTACACTGGGTGACAGCTTTATTGAAATTCTGATCTCCATCCATTTACCGTCTGTTATGTTGTGTAATGTTTAGTTTCATGTCGAAAAACAAAACACAATAAGACCTATTCGAATGGCCCTGTATTAGTCATTACCAAGCAATGCACTTTAAGTACTCAATTGAAAAAATATACAATTCTTTATTTTAGTCACAAACATCTAAAATATAAATATATAGATTCAAATGCTTACGAAGATCAATATCACCCAAATTGACAAGTATTCACAACACCATCACCACAATCTGCATTTATAACACAATTTATATTAGGTCAAAATATGCCTTCTATCATTCAGCTAAATAGTCTTAGTTTGATATTCAACATCAGTGAATCATTTATGTATGTTATTTGTCCAAACAACAGCCCAACATGTTTCATCCTGTAACTTTTTGAGAACACAGTAATGGCACTTCTTCAGGGGAAAGATGGTACACGCAAATAATTGCACCAACACCTGTCAGTTGATAATGTAGCTGGCGATAAAAACAATTTCATCTGCTACACCACAACCTACAGAAAAACCAGAAACACATGTTTTAATTTGTCAGGTATTTAATACTGCTGACATCATTTCTAAGTGAATGTTTACATGATGTTGGTTAATCTTCTGGCAACATTTCAAAAGCAATAATAATATTAATATCAATAGATGTAAAAGGAGCCTAGGATGTCAAGCAGGATAAATCTATTCATCTGTTCATGATGACACTTTCAGGCCTCAGTCAGTCCCCTACACTGTTCCGGCATCACTTACTACATATTGTTGAAAGCTGCTGACCCCACCTTTAGAAACAATGGCTAAACATTTTCTCAACCCTCCAGTTGGGTTGAAATGTGTGGTTCTCTGTTTCAGACAGATGCTCTGTGTTGCACATACTATTTTATTTAAATAAAGGGAGATCCTTGGTGGGGAGGATCAAACCCACTGGTCCTGCAGAGGAATCACGTGTTCTAATCTCTGATCCAGCAGTGCTCTAGCAATTCTGCATGCGGGAGTACTTATGATCATGCTGTCAACTAAAGAGGATGCAGGCATTGAGGCAGGGCCTGCATATGCAGCTGTGATGACACCTACTGAATGGCAATGCGACACCCATGGTTCAAAGGATAGACAGAGCCTCCTGGGGCTGCCACATTTCAGGGAGATTACGGGGGCCAAAATAGCGGCAATATCTGTCAATGCAATCACTGTGTTTTGAGTTAGAATAAAAGAGTGGTATACCCAAATCCTGCTCTCAAGTACAATAGGTGTCCCCAATTCTCGTGCTTAAACAAGCCCGGCGCTGTTCCCTGCACTGCTTAGATATGGTTGGAGTGAAGTATGAATGGAAGAAGTGTATTGATTGTTCATCATTTACCTTCCACACATTTACAATGATCCATGGCTTATCTGTGAGCTGATATAAGTGACCTCTATCCTCACAGTGTTGCCATCTGCTCTGTTTCATTTGCAAAGCTCTACTGGAGGTGATATTTACAAAATGATTTTGTTATTGATTACAGTGATGTATGCATTAGTTCCTACTTCAAGAGTTGCTAGGTTACATATGTGACAGTATCAGCAACCTGACCCTCTCAAGATGGGATGGGGGGTGCAGGAAGGAGGCCTGCCAGGGTGTTTACCAGAGCAGTCCTGCCCCAGGCTCAGCCCCTTCTCCCTGTGCCTGGCTGAAAGAACGGACTACCACCCTTTCCTGACCCATACCTGTTATGCACAATGCTGGACAGTTTCTTTCTGTTTGCTCCGTAGATCGACATCACCCAGAAGGCCTGGTGGTGGAGGAGAGAGCCAGCAAAATGACCAGGCGAGAGCCAGTGAAGAACTGAAAACGGCAGAGAAATTTGCATAGCAAACCGTCAATACAGAGACTCTACACAACATGAACTGGGACACTGATTATACCTCCAGCAGGACCACAAAGAGTTCCACATATCAAACCAGCAAGCCAGCCACTCCACCTAGTTATGATACTAATTCTGGAATCAGCTCAACCACCCCTCTAACAAGCCACCATTACCAAATGCTGGTGGCAGAGGCATTGCTAGGGGCGGCGGAGGGGGCTATAGCCCCTGGTCATTTGGTTGTAGCCCTGGATAGAAGCTCAGGTGCTACAACCAAAATGCCAGCTAGCCCCGATTCCCGCCAGTCCCAACATTAGTTTAGCCCTTGATCTTTTCAAGTCCTAGCAACACCCCTGGCTGATGGTCATGTGAACCAATATTTGATTATACTTTGAGTGGACTCCCATTACTGAAGGCCGGCAGACAAGCGTACAAAAAGGGGCTGGGGCTTACAATCCATATATGTGTTTTCATGCCTATAAGCCAGCCCCCTGGGGAGAAGGTAGCTGGTGATTAGCCCAGGGAACTATCTGAAGGTGAGAACCAGTGGAAGGGGGGGGATTCACAGGGGAATGGGAGTCAAGGCAGTGTAGGATGTTGGGGTGAGATTAAGGGGGGAAAAGGAGGACCCACAGACCAAACAGAGTAAGGATTGGGCAGAGGAGCGTGGAGGAGGATTACTGAAAGCATGTGATTGGTGGAAGAAAGTGGTACTTGGGTGTGAGATTGCTTGAAAGGTGAGTAAGTGTGACTAACAAAGGGAGAGTAAGGGTTGAATGAGAGTGAATGAAAAGGTGACTGGGAGAGTGAAAGGAGGGTGACATTGGGGGAAGGTGTGGGTGGAGTGGGATGCAGTAATGTGAGGAGGACAGAGTAAAGTGTGGAGTTGGGGAGTAGTAATTTGGAGAGGAGAGAGTAGTAGAGAGGGGAGAGTAATAGTAGAGTGTAGAGGAGAGTAAGAGTAGAAAGGAGCATATCAGGTGGACAGCAAGAGGAATGGAGAAGGAGAGTAAGGAGAGTAGGAAGACGAGAGGGGAGAGAGTGGAAGAAAGGGAAAGGAAGGCTAGAACATGAGAGCGAGGAGTACGATAGTATGCAAGGGAAGGACCAAGTGGGACCTGGGTGAATGGAAGGCACCTCTTCTTGTAGCATTTTTATTGTGGGACCTAGGTTAGGATTCACCTTGACTGTTCCCAGAGATAGAGTAAAGGAGAGAGGGTGGGACAGAGAAAGAGAGAGAGAGAGCATTTTCCCTTAGGTCATCATAAAAAATTAGTCATTTGAGAGACAATAGGGGCTAACATTGTATAGTGGCCATTTTATGGTATTGGGACACCTGGGCTATGGAGGGAACTGTGCAGGGGAGATGAGAGAGAGTGAGGGATATTTCAGAGTGAGCCCCTTCTTGGTCATTTCAATAAGACCCTTGACCTGTCTTCTAGAGTTGATGTGTTCTTGGGTCCCTCTGTGACACATAGCTAGTGTTACTCCTTTGAGTCCAATTGTCTGTTTCACATTTCGTGTTCTCTCCCTCTCTATCCCCATTTACCCCCCACTATGCTGCTTACATGTTCCCCCAACTCCTCCCATCGACCTCCCCATCCCTTGACCTGAACGTCTCCCAGCTTTGTTAGTTATCTTCTCACTTAAATCAATTTGTCTTACCTCTTTCCCCTCCATTATTCCTCCTCTAAGTTCTCTCCCTTCTTGCTTTTTACTATTTGCCCACAAACCACTGACCCCTCCCCGTGTCATTGTGCCTATATCTATTGAGGACCTCTACCAATTTCATATGACAGTTTCTTTGTGGTTCTCATGGGTGTTTGTTTCACTTATAGGTTTCCATGTTGCTATTGACAATAGGGACCTCCTTACAGAAATAGGCTGCAGCCAAACCCCCAATCAGTAGCCAGGCTGCTTTCAGGTGGTCCGCTGCCCCTCATTTTAGAAGTCTTGAAGTACTGGGAATAGGTTCCTGCTAGCAGTAAAAAAACACTGATGTGAATGATAGCCCCCTTCCATAATCAGAAGCAA
Organism: Ambystoma mexicanum; assembly: GCF_040938575.1. Classification (NCBI taxonomy): domain Eukaryota; kingdom Metazoa; phylum Chordata; class Amphibia; order Caudata; family Ambystomatidae; genus Ambystoma; species Ambystoma mexicanum. Next base: position 164,580,515 of record NC_090929.1, read on the forward strand.
AGTGGCCAGGCCTTGTTACCAATAGGACATTGCCTATGCTAATTCGTCCTCAACCCGCTTGTCCCAACTCAGGTCTTGCAATGAGGACACAGCCAGGGAGGTCTTATTGGCCGCAGCGCCCTGGGTGGCAAAACACAAATGTGGCACACTCCCCTCCCCTCAAGTGCATCCCTGGTCATGCGGAGGGGTGGGGAGGCACCACATCTTTCAACAGGCACTGAAAGCATCAGCTCCCTAGTGTTATTAAATGTGCTCATTTCTATAGGGCGCCTGCCACGCCTTCTCCCACCATGCCAGCTTGGGGGAGACCTTGAAAGACTACCCTGAGCTGGTGTGGTGGGGGGCTAGTGGCAGGGCGCCCCGGGCTGTTGCCCGGGTGGCCCACCCCTAAGGTCAGCCCTGGACACAGCAGCAAATGGAGCAAATTTCCCCATATTTAGGCCACAGGGGACTGGAATGTTTTCTTGCCACTATCTAATGTGCCACCCACCGGTTGCAAAGAGTGCGATCCCCTGGACCAAACGACCCCAGAGACGAGGTACAACTCGGACCACCAAGAAAAGCCTTGTATCCAGAATAACCAAAGGGGACTACATGTCCCTGCAGCCACGTTGCAGAAGCCACCAAATCCCATGGGGCAGAGCATCATGACCCAAAGGCATGCAAACACTTCTGGCATGTGATGGAAAGCAGCCTGCAGTCTCAGAATGCTGCAGTGCAGTGGGCAAACGCTGGGGAGATTCCAAGATGGAACCGAGGAATGCAAACACATGTAAAGCCTGACCCAAAGCCAGCACTAGAACTTAGACACTCGCTCGCTCCCCTTTCATGAGTATGCAATGGTGGAGAGATTTGACAAAAATCAACAAAAAGGATAAATGAATGCCTACTACTGAATGCCCAATTAGATCATGGTATCTTCAGAGGTCCCAGACTGATCCAATCAGTAGTGGATTTACAAGACAACCCACAACCCACAGCCACATGGGTATAAAAGAGGCTGCAGTTAGCCATTTCTGGTCCTGGACCCGGAGGCTGTATACGTATCTACCACTGCCCCCTGCCTGGAGGGGAGAACGCTGCCTGACACAAGGGAGGAGAACAGAGCAAGAAGAAGTGAAGTTCTACTGCACTATGCACTTCAGGGAAGGGGAAGATTTCACCTGGAACATGTTAGAAAAGATGCTAGAGCTTGTAAAGCAGGAGCTTTGGGATTTTAGGGCTGGGGAAGTAAAGCCGCAGGAGAGCTGCCTTCCGGGAGACTGAGTTCCAGAGCAAAAGGACTAAAGAGAAGTGATAGCCCGATGAAAAGGATGCCAGGAGAACCCTGAGAACGGATGAATATAAACACCTGGTGAAAAGGTTGCCAGGAGAATAATCAGAATAGGTCACAGTAAATACATGGTGAAAAAGGGCACCAGTAGAATCTTGCAAATTGGTAAAAGTGAAAACCTAATGAAAAGCATGCCAATAGAACCCTGAGAATTTGTGAAAGTAAAAACCTGCTATTGAATCATTGAGAGTAGAGAAAGACGGGCCTAGTGAGAGTGTGGCCCGTTACCTGTGAAAAAGTCTCTTGATAAAGAAAGCCTGTGGTACTTCTATTTATTTTTCTATTTCTATTCTTGTGTTTTTCTAGAGCGCCAAAGCCCATAGGCATCCAGGCGCTACACTGAATAAAGACAACATGGAGAAGAGAATATGACGAAAAAGAAAAACAGTATGGGAGGCCTACCTAGGCAAATAGGCTGGCTTTCAAAGGTTTCCTAAAGATGGGATGGTTATTTTGATTTCGCAGATGATCTAGGAGCTCGTTCCAGCCCTGTGCCATCAGAATAGAAAAGGACCGCCCATTCCCCCAGGTTCTCTTGAAGCAGTGGGCAATTAAACTATGTGCACCAGAGGACCTAAGGTTCCTAACTGGCTTAAAACATTCTAGTTTCTCCTTCAGGTAGCACGGTGCAGTTCCGAACAGACACTTATGACCTAGTGTGAGTTAAACTGCACTCTGGCTACCACAGGCAGCCAATGAAGCTCCCTGCGGGCTGTAGATACCGGGTCTCTATGTGCAATATTATACACTGTGCGAACAGCACCATTTTGAATCTTTTGAAGCTTGTTCAGACGTTCTTTGCTTGCTCCACTTAGCAGTGAGTTACAATAGTCAGGCCGAGGTAGGATGATAGCTCGGACCAACTTCTTACGGTTTATCTGAGTGACCAGAGTGCAGATCTGTCTCAGGACTCCTAATTAGTAGCTGGAGTTTTTGACTACATAATGAACATGAGCATCCGGGTTCAGCGATGCCTCCGTGAAAACGGCAAGGTTTTCGACATTGTTGGCCACAGAGATGCAATCTCCATGTTTGGACCCGTACAGCATGAGTGTGGTTTTAGCAGCATTTAGACAAAGACAATTATTTATTTTATTTATTTACAACGCACATAACCCGTAGGTATCCAGGCCCTAATTTCATTGTGTAAGGGTAGGTTATTTATAACCACTGGGTCCGGGATTCGAACCTGTGTTTGCTCAGCGTGGTCTTGCTTCCAAGACCCGCATGTTGCCACAGAACTATCCTCCCGTCCCAATTAGAGGACATTCAGCCTTTAATAAGCGTATAGATTTTATTGAGCTTCTCCTGGTCATTTCCATAATCCCCACTCAGTTCCATAGAGAGCTTGAAGTCATCTGCATAATTAGCAAAAGACTCCCAGTATCTCCATTTCATCACACAATGGTTTGATGTAAATGTTAAAAAGAGACAGGGATAGACATGCCCCCTGCGGGAACACCACACAGGATAGGCTCTAGGTCTGAGGAGGCATCTGCCCTACAGATTCGGGAGTTCCACCCACAGAGTAAAGACTCCATCCATGCTGTGCTTTCACTGAGAAACAACCAATGTTGGTCAGCCTGTACAACAGCCTTTTATGATCGAGGAGGTTGAAAGCTGCTGATAGGTCTAGAAGAATCAGCCGTCCCGTACCACTCCTTTCTAAGGCAGAAAGCATATGGGTTTGAAGATCGAGAAGGGCACTCTCGGTCCTATGGGAAAACTGGAAGCCGGATTGCTTCTTATTAAGGAGGCCAATGGCCTCCACATGATCTTGCATGTGAGTAGTGGCTATTTTATTAATTATTTCAAGAAAAAAAGGGGTATTGGTTATTGGCCTGAGGTTAGAGTAGTCCTTAGGGTCCAGCCCTTGTTTCTTCGGGAGCAGGGTAACCACAACGTCCTTCATGGCCGCGGGGACCAAACTCTGTGCAGAAAAAGCATTGATAAATCTTCAAAAGAAAGGCGCAAATAAATCCCTGTTCACAACAATGAAATTAGAAGGTAGAGGGTCTCCTGGACAACTAGTATGGTGCATGAGACTCAATAATTCTGCTACCTCTTTATCCGCTAGAGCAGCAAAGTTGATCATGATTTGAGAGTCTTGACCTTGCTTCACCCCAGCAAAACCAGAAGATTCTAGTGGATTGAATTGGTTCAAGTCTTAGCAAATTCTGGCACGCGCTAATGTGATTTTGTCCGCAAAGGCTTTTTGTACTCTGATACAATCATCTCTGTCCGGATTAATGGCCTGATTCAAGGCATTAGGTTTTCCAAGCCTTGAATAATTTGAAGAGCTCTTTGGTTTAATTTCCTGCTCTTGTAATTTGGCCGTTATAGTAATTTTGTTTGGTCTCCATAATTTTGAGTTTGTATTGCCTCTCCCTACATCTTTGTTGGCCTGGACATTTTCTTTGAGCCAGTTGTGTTCGACTTGTCTTTTCGTCTGTTCAAGCAGAGTAAGATCTGGAGTGAACCATTTCTGATGAATAGGGCGGCCCCTGACTGTTCTGAGTTTCAGTGGAGTGATTTTATTTAGCAACAGTTCTAGGTGAGTATTATAACTCTGTAATAATAGGTTAGGGGAGTCTTGGTCAGTGGTCTGGGACATCAGGTCACTCAGGCACGCAGATAGGTCTACGATTTGGATTTTTTGGTAATTTCTTCGAAGGACCTTACGAGGTAGCTCATGTTTGTACAGATAGGGTTGAGGAAGCTCTACAAGGCCTATAATGAAGAAATGATCCACCATACACATGGAATCGTAACCACCTCTGCCACCTTGATGTTTCCACTAAGACATTGCCCTTTATGTGCGAGGGGTCAGAATTGTGTACATAGATGTCCATATTATTTTGTTATTGTTCAAAGTCCATGACCCCCTTATCTCTCGAGTCCCCTTTCCATCGATTTAAGTCGCCCAGGAAGATTGTGGAACAATTCTTTTTCTGCACGGAAGATAACAATTGAGTAATGTTTTCATTAAACAAAGGCATCTCTACAGGAGGTCTATCGATGAAGATAAAGTTAATACTATTACTGTGGTTCGGGGTGATATTAGTGTGTAGGATCCTACATCCTTCATAGTCCACTTTGACCTCATACATACCAAGGTGACTCCTACAGATAGTAGCAACATCAACCCCATGTGCCTCGGACCGATTCTTGCCAAAAAAAGACATATCCCGCTGGAGTCACCTGCTCTATTGTAGGACCATGCGAGTCCAAGAGCCATGTCTCTGTGAGGTACATGATGTCAAAGTTATTTTCCACAATATAACCATGAATATCAATAACATGTTTAGGCAGGGACCCTGTATTAAGAAGAGCCAGTTTTAGGGTCACCGGCCTGGGATCAGCCGCTCCCGTTTGGGACTTCATGATCACGTGTGGTTGTTTTCGCTGATGATCTCGAGTAACCTTTATAATCTGTGTAACTGCCATGTTTCCTGTCTCACTCACAATATCAATGTTTGAGACAGCAGGGCACGGCGTGTCACCTACTATCAGGGAGGGGTCCGACAATGTCACTAGGGAGGGTGGAACCCGATCCAGTGTGCAGTGGCCCTTTTGCGCAGCCTCCGGTTCAGAACTCACCAGTGGGCAGTGAGACTGAGGGTATTTATCATTGTGGATTGTTGTGGATTGTTTTGCTAGATTAGGCATGGACATTTTAGCTATAGGTTTGGTCTCTTTTGTTTAACGAGACATTGAGACATTTTCGTTTGGATAGAATATGATTATCCAGGTAGCTAAAGGATTTTAAAAGAAGGTGTTAGGAACTTTGCAGTTGTTTATCATTCTTGAACTTGGTTTAGAATAGAGTAAAGTTTCCCTGGAGGGACAAGGCCTGCTTAAAGTAAGGCTTTTTGATTACTTCATTTTGGGATAGCCTTCGAGGCTTTAGGGAACACATCCAACTCCACCATTTGTGTTAGCCCATCCTGACACAATTTCCATAGCTATTCTTTTTGTTTTTTGGCCATTTCCCACCACAGTCTACAGCCGTTTCACCAACCACCTCATCACACGCCGGTGATGTATGTTGCATTTTCTTTCAATGCATTTCTTTCACTCTTGATAGGAAGTTAACATCTTAACTCTTAGATTTTGTTTGTGTTTTCTTTACTTTGCACACACGTAATTGTAGGCTTCCATCAGGACGGGGAAAAAGCTAAATCGTACTCGTTTTGCCCAATGTTGATATATCGGTTTGCATATTGTCAGGCCAGTTTATTATGTGATTTGTGCACGTTTCATGTCGGTTCTTTGAAACCTAGTGTTATTTTACTGTATAGCTCCGTGCTTTTCACACTTTTTCAAAGCCTGCCACTTGCCATCTTGATTCCACCTCTTGCCCCACACCATTGTTCCGCCTCCTATTATCTCAGCTCCCCACAGGGATGTAATCCCAGAGTCATTTGTTTCCCTTCCCCATTCCAGCAGCATTGGCCCGGGTTGAGAAGATTTGTTCAGGTTGCTGTGGCATTGTAAGGTACATTTAATTCAGAATAAATTAAGCTGCCGGCTGGGCTGGCAGTTATCTCGGTAAAGTAAGCACGAGAAGCAGTTATTTTATGAGCACAGACTGATTAAATACAAGGGGAAACTGGGACACGCTGTGTACCAAGCGAACGGGAATCCCCAGGCAACTGCTTGCAGGGGAAAAAAGAGACAACCTCAGCTGGAAGGCCCTTGTCCCAATGGAGAGCGCTTGCTGTATTTATCCACGAAGCGGCCAACCAGCCATCCTTAAAAGAACAAGCACAGGCTTTAAAGAAGAGCACTGGGGGGAATACGTGATTAGTCTGCGAAAAAAGATGGCGCCCTTTTGATGTAAATTTGTTCTGCCTGCTTTTGAAGTTGCACATTCCTGTCTCCCGCGCCCGCCTCACGCGGTCGCTTAGCAGAACTTGAATTTCTATTGGCTGGCATGAGCCAGACGTATCAGAATTCTGGATGCAAAGGGCCATGCATATTGGCGCGGAATAAAGTATCCACATTTGGCATTGTGCTGTGGGCATTCCCCAGGCCCTGGAATTCATTCCCCTGGAGACCACTGGCATTATGTTTACCGGCTGAACTTTGAGTTCCCGGGCAAAGTGGCAACAAGAGCCTTGCCCAAACTGCGGTGATGGACATGCCAGGGAAGGGTGATCGGAAAACACTGACACTGTGCAGATGGGTAAGTGGCCAAGAGATCCTGACAGTGTGTGATTCACGCCTGCACGGTAAGGAACCCAATGATTGGTCCCCCAAAAGTCACCAGGAATGGCTGGAACATAGGGCTAAAACTATACAACAGACACAGGCCTGCTTTTAAGTATATCGGTGTATTAAAAGACCTTCTTTTCAAAGTCTGCACTTCGACGGTATGGTATGGTATTGTTTATTTATATAGCGCCTATACACAGGAAGTGTTTCAAAGCGCTCAAGTGAGATGGGAATATGGGGAAAAAACAAACAGTCGCTCAGAGCCCTTGAAATTCTGCAACGATGATAGTCTGCACAGGCAGAGTAAGTGCCTACAAAAAGTTTGGGAGACAGCAAATAGGCCTGACCGCGATTCTGCAGTTTTAACAGTGCAATTAAAGGGGGAAGACAAGGGAGAACAGACAGAAGATCTTCAGGCACGGTGTGTACGGATCGTGCAAGTGCACAGACGGTCACAGGGAGTGGGAGGTCCAAGTGCACCCGGTCGGTTGAGACTGGGTGAAGTGCAGAGAAAGACACTCTCTTGGGTTAATTTCTCAAGTGAATTGTGTGTGGGTGGGATGTAGGGCCCGGAGGCAAGTGCGAGAAAGGACTTGCACACCTTTGGAGGAATCAACCAATTTCATGTATATGTATACGTGTATGTGGGGGTTAGGAAAGTAGGGGGTGAGTGTAGGGAGTGAAGTGTGAGGCCTTGGGGTAGAGAGGGGGGTTGGTGCTCGACCAAACTGGAGACTTTAAAAGAAAGTGTTTCGAAATACATAGAACTGCCTTTACCAATCGGCCTATAGCGCTGGCTTGTTGGCAGTAAGCAGTGTTGGGGTGGGAGGTCAGCAGAAAGAACGTCGGGTGCCCAGAGCTAATCCAATCAAAACACAGTATGGGGTAACAGAGTGCCAGTGTTTTAGTGGTGCCTCTGGTCCAGTGAAGGCAAACAGAGGGGTGGACTACTACCCCAAGAGATATGGAGGGACGCTGGACTTTTTTTTTCTTAGTTATCTGCATTGGGAGTTCAGCGGGCTCTTAGGGAGGCGAGAGGGCAGGAGGGAGAGAGGGTCGTAAACCCCACCCTACTGTATACTGGGATAAAGAGGCCCTTAACACTAATAGTTCAACAGATGTGTTTTCTGTATTCCCCAGTTTCTCTGGTGCATCATTCATAGTAGTAACAGGCTGCCTCAGTGAGCTATAAACAAAACGATTCATTATCTCTTAGACACAAAGTATACACATTGCTGTGTAATCAGCACATGGGCATTCATTCGAGGATGGACGAGGCACTAGAAAGCGGTGGAATAAGGAACTCTGCGCCTTCCCCAGCGACTGGCCCATAGTAGTGACCATTCCCAGCGCTACTCACCACTTTGCTCGAAAGGAAAATGGTTGCAATTTTTTTAACTACATTTTTTTTACCACTTCAGGTATATAGAAGGGATGGGCGGGGAAGAGAGGTGTGGGAGTCTGTGGGGGTTCTACCCCGTATTTTGTGGTAAAAACCTTGATGGAAAAAATGTTGACCATTTTACTTGGGAGCAAAGAGGTTTGTTGTTCTAACATAGATCCTTGCTAGCATGCTATGAGGTTCCTTCTCCGGAAGTCCGAGCCGGGGGTTCACCCCAGAGTGTGCGCTCCCCGTGGTGGGTCTGGGGTGCTCTGAATTTTCCTCTCTGTGGAATAGCACACATTCAGTGGAGTGTTCCTGCTTTTCCTTTAGCAGAACAAAGCAGGCAGATAGGATCAATGTTAGAACATTTATTTTTTAATATCTTTTAACCATTTTTCATGGGGAAACAAATGCATTAGAAAAATAATTAATACAATATTAACATTAGAACAATATCACTTCCTAAAATTCTCTTCCCTGTTCCCTCCCACCCTCCCCCTCCTTCTCTCTACCCTCTTCTATTCCCCCTCTCCTTTTTTGAGCCTACATTTTTCTTTTTTTTTGTCCCCCCCAATTTATTTTGCTCCTAAAAAGGTCGGCATTTTTTTTTGTCGCAGTCGCGGCCCATAGAAATGAACGATGCAGTGGCGACCGCCGTGCAGCAGCTAAAGGCATGGACTCCCAGAACCCACCACGGTCCCATTTCAACGCTGCATGCCGTGAATCACCATAGGAACATTTGGGCGCCCAAGCACGCCTTGTTTAGCCTCACATCAATGAGCAGGAACGTTTCCCAAGTGTTAGCTCTGTAAGGTTGGTGCCACAAAAGCTGTGGCTCCTGCTTCTAAGTTGCTTTTATTTAGGCAATAAGCCCCAAGCCTGCGGTCCATTATTGCATAAGGTAATGCCCCTGGGCCCATAGTTACAGGCCCGAGTTGAAGCCCTGTAAAAAAAAAAGCCAGTCGTTACCCTCAGAAAGTCCCTGTATGGCATGCAATGTCTGTGACAGAGAGGCCAGGACGCTCCTTGACAACTGGGAACACACAGGTGCTCTGCATTCCCTTTGATTAAGATCATGGCAGTCACCTGATTTCAGTGCTGTCTCTACCGCTGGGCGAATGAGCACACCAGTCGCTAGATGCCAGAGCACTTCAAAACGATGCTAAATTCAGCGCATCTGGGTCCAGTCTAAGAGAGGGCATGTTCCCTGAGATGGTATGCGTCCTGTACCGACCCTACCTTATTTAGCAGCAATTTGCTATTTGTAAGGTTTTGGCTCCACGTGGGGCAACCATATTGCTATGGGTTGTGTTCAGGGCTTTAAATGGGCCGGGTCTGACCTGCCCTCAGTTCCTGCACTTCTTATTTTCGACATATTGAGGGCTGGGACTTCTCCAAGCTTGAGCAGAGTACAGGTACTCAATAACATTGCCAACCATCCCATAGTTTCTCATCCGCAAACATCGGAATTCCCAGGTCAGCTTTCTCACTTTGCCCTGCGAAACGTTACATTGCAGGGAAGCATGGTTATGTGTCAAGGAAGCCTTACAATCAGGGAGATTAGAGGTTGATAGCCCAGGACTATTGTCCAATAAGAGTGATAATATTGGGAGGGGCGTGTAACATTGCATGCTGTGTGAAATAGAGACGCTTGAAGATGACATTACATTGCTTTGCATTTTCCATTAACGTTGAAAGCAGTATCTTCTAGACAGGATGGCTAAAATAAAGCTACAATGCTATTTTTGTTTCACATGTTTTTAAAACGATTTATATAATGTCTTAAGTAATTTATATACCTTTAATTGTCTTGCTATAAAACTATTATTTTATCTTTTCAAACCCAGACCATGTGGCCAAGTGCTTAAATCTCTAATTGGCCCAGAAACCTGGATCCACCACTTAAACAAAGTGTCTGATCCTGGGCAAATCATTTAAACTCACAGTGCTGTATCTGCACAAATTGGGAGTCCTGGGAAATAAATCCTCCCTAACAATGGACCAGAGTTCCAATCCCACAGAGCAGTAACTGAAGAATAAAAACCATGTGTAAAAAACGTATGGATGGTTTTTAACTTCATTCGCCACTACAGGGGATTTTTAAGGTTTTGACTGGCTCAGGCTTACATGCCCACAACCCCATCTCCGCCTTTCAAAAACGAATGCCTCTCTTCGAGCATCTTATTCCAGGGTCGGACTGGGGCATACAATTTTCTCGGGCACCAATCAAAAAGTGGCTCACAGTAGCATTTTGTATTTTTGGTTCGGATATTGCCCTATTGCTTTATAGGCCAGTACGAGATATGCACTAGATTCCTATGGAATCCGCCATCTTTGAACAACTGGTAAAAAATTATGGATTCCATAGGAATTACTGTAAATGCCTCACGTCACGTACACACATGGCAGGGGGCATTTACCAGTGCACTATGAAGTTCAGAGAATGCACTAAAACTCGGGCTCACCTGAATTTCCACGCACTTGCACTTCGTGGTGCAAGCATTTAAATGTGCATGGGAGGTTTTTTGCACGCCAGTGTTAGGAAGAGCAGACCTCTCTGTGCAATTAGTAGAGGGAGGAAAAAGACCACCTTGCAACGAAAGAGTAGGCATGGTACGTCGACCTCGCTACAATCTGCAGAGTTACCTTTGGATGATAAGGTCTGAAGCCAAGTTAAACATCTAAAAGGCTGCAGAGAAACTCATTGGGATGATCAGGTTTGAAGCTAAGATGCGCACCTCTCGGCTCACTGTTTCATTTATGCAGCCACACTGTGTCCCTCAGGTTTCAATGGGCATTGCAGAAACTTATTAGTGACTTTTCTCATTAGTAGTTATTCAGATACATTTATACATCACAATACTGGTACCGACACAGGGCAAAATCAGTCTGTGATTGTTGGACGTCTTTGAAAGATGACTGCATTAGGCTGACAAAATCAAATTTTAAGTGAATTACTTAAAGGTACACTACCATACTGAGCGTTTGGTTGGAATCCCTGATTGTAATGTTTCAGTGTGTCCCAGTGTGGGTGCCAAGGCCGAAGCTGAGAAAAAGGGGACCTACACAGAGTGAAAGAGGGTAAAAATATGATTGAAGCGGGGGTCCGTTGGGAGAGACACAAATAGAAAGTGATACAAATAGCGAGGCACAAAGAGCAATGGACACACACAAAGTGAGACAAATAGAGAACCAAGGAACTGAGCTTGGTGACAGGGGGAACTTCAGAGAACTGGGTCGGGAAGAGCTAGTAGGGCCCGGGCACAATAGCAATTTTTGGACATTACCCGGTCTGAGTGCCGGCCCACTTAAAGCCTAGATTGGTGAGTATCTGCACTTCTTTTTGTCCATTTGATACACTGGGTCTGTGCCAAATGTGTGTGTGAATACGTATCCACCTTAGTGGTGTGTAATTGTTCATTTCTTTTGTTTATTCTGGCATTGTGGTTTACTGAAAGGTGAGCATTCTATGTATGTAATCTGTTGCATCTTCTGGCAGTATATTGAAAAGAGTCCCAGATGTCCGATGCTACACTGAACAGTGTCTGTTTTGTTCTACTTTTGGTTTGCTTCATTTGGGAAGTGTTGAAAGAACCTAGACATGTGGGATCTATCTTACATAGAGTAACTCTATCAGGCATACGAAATCTATAAAGTTCTACTAGGTCTACAAAGCTGTTAATGGTCTTGCTCCTCAATGCATGGCTGACAGTTTCTGTTTAAACATCTTGGTTCCTCCGTTCCTCCTGTGCACTTAACTTCATTGTCCCATGCCCCCTCCTCTGAACTCAACCTCGCTTCACCATGCCCACTCCTCTAACACTTAACCTCACTGTTTCATGCCCCTATTCCTCCCCTGCCTCCTCTCGTTTCCGCCCTTTCTTTCTACTCGCCCAGCTCCACTGGAACCCTCTGCCCATCTCATTCAAAGCCAACACAGCTGTGGATCTCTTCAAAGCCCTTTTTAAACTTCACCTGCTGTCCAGTGAGTGAGCTACCACCCTGCCTCTTCCCCCAATCTCTGAGGCCATCCCTGTTCTTCAAATAAATAAAAGAAGAAATACAAAGTTATTTGTGGGACCTTTAAGGCTGAACATATGATGGTAGCACCGGCACATTTTGGACTATTTCTAAGCATAGGTCACTACACCAGGCATATGATGGCTTTCCTGGGTACTATGAAGCTCCCCATGACATATGGCATTCAAGCCCTAATGGCTTTGCCATGTGTGTTTAAAGTTTTAAGAGACAAAGCTGCGTGCACTGAATACCAGCAGCGGCAAAGCAATCACTCTTCCCTGGAGTCACAAGTGGAACACTAACTGAGGACAGAAGTGAGCAAGCAACCAACTCAATGAATCCCCTATCAGGTGAGTAGTACAATGGAAAAATATCATTTGGGGGTTATTCCATTCCACCTGCTCGAAGGCAACCACCCAAATCAATACTGTATGACACATTAATCCAGCATTCCGAACAAAGGGTCCAACCACTATGCTTATTAACCAGAATAACAAGCACACTTTCACTGCATCCTGAACAAACGGTCCAACCACTGTGCTTATAAACCAGAACAACAAGCACACTCTCACTGCATCATAAACAAAGGGTCCAACCACTGTGCTTATAAACCAGAATAACAAGCACACTCTCACTGCATACTGAACAAAGGGTCCAACCACTGTGCTTATACACTAGAATACCAAACACACTCTCACTGCATCCTGAACAAAGGGTCCAACCACTGTGTTATAAACCAGAAAAACAAACACACTCTCACTGCATCCGGAACAAAGGGTCCCACCACTGTGCTTATAAATCAGAATAGCAAACACACCCTCAACGCATCATGAACAAAGGGTCCAACCACTGTGCTGATAAACCAGAATAACAAGCACACTCTCAATGCATCCTGAACAAAGGGTCCGACCACGGTGCTTATAAACCAGAAAAACAAACACATGCTCTCTGCATCATGAACAAAGGCTCCAAACACTGTGCTTATATACCAGAATAACAAACACACTCTCGCTGCATCCTGAACAAAGGGTCCGACCACGGTGCTTATAAACCAGAAAAACAAACACACTCTCACCGCATCCTGAACAAAGGGTCCAACCACTGTGCTTATAGACCAGAATAACAAGCACACTCTCCCTGCACCCTGATCAAAGGGTCCTACCACTGTGCTTATATACCAGAATAACAAACACACTCTCACTGCATCCTGAACAAAGGATCCAACCACTGTGCATAAAAAAACAGAATAACAAACACACTCTCACCCCAACCTGAAAAAAGGGTCCAACCACTGTGCTTATAAACCACAATAACAAACACACTCGAACCGGATCCTGAACAAATGGTCCAACCACTGTGCTTATAAACCAGAATAGCAAAAGCACTCTCACCGCAACCTGATAAAAGGGTCCAAACACTGTGCTTATAAAAAAGAATGGCAAACACAGTCTCACTGCATCCTGAACAAACTGTCCAGCCACAGTGCTTATACACCAGAATTTCAAACACACTTGAGCGTTAGAGCGCTTTGTGGTAACACACATGCATTGGATGGGAGACAGAATAATTGATGCCAAATAATCGAACCAACTCAGGAAGATGGCAAATTATTTCTGTTTTATTATCAATTATCTAAAACAGGGAGTTACAATGGACATCAACAGACGTTCCCTCAAGCTCTTAGCATAAATCACATAAAAACAATCTTTTATACTAAAAATGTGTCATAAGTGATGCCATACTATGTGGCAAATAAGAAAAACCTACGGTGTAATAGGTGATAGGTCTAAGGGGAACATCTAAGTATTCTTTCTATAAGCGGTCGGGTTATGATTGGGTCTCTAATATCAGGTGGACAACTTGTGCCCTCCCGTAGTGCACGTCATCTTCAACACTATTCAGAACACAATTTATCATTGGCTCTCAAACTAAAAGGCTCTTTGTTATATGGCCCTCCACAATTGGTTGGCACGCTCGTGCCATGTCCGGAACATTCAGTTAATTTAGCAGCACATAAGTTCAAACCCAGGTGCTGGGAGGTGGACTTGAGTTTAGCTCCACATCCAATTAGCCCAACATCTCTTAACACCCATGACTTCTGCCATGTCGATTGTCTTTGAACTTGGCCTTGCAATGTATTTTCATCGCTTGGAATATAAGGGAGTAAAGTCGCGCACTTATCTTAGTTCTGGGACTGCATGCCCATCTCTATTTTCATCCTTAGCTCACGTGACAGGAGACCACAATCTGGTCCATTTTAGAGTAATTAAATGTCTTTTAAATGGATAAACTTTACACACATGGTGTTCTTTTCTCTTTTCTTAACAAGGGAGGATTCGTTTCTCACATTCACTGCCTTTAAGAAGAGATAACGGCCCTGGCTTGCTCCAACTTTGACACCAGACCAGACAGCTTCATCATTCAGGTCTGTGGTATCCACTAACTTCTAGCTGTGACACAGCTCTCAATCCTTCTTTCTCCATGGGTTTGAGTTTAATAATAAATGACTCTGATGTCCAGTTTCTGTTAAATGGCTGCCACGCCTGCAGTCTATTTACTAAGTATAGCCAGCTTCTATTGTTACTTAGTCTACTTGCGCTACCGCGTCTGTACAGTTATTGAACAATTTGTTTCTCTTTAATACGTTACACACATGTAATCTTCTTTCAGCATATGTGAGTTTACTCAATTCTTGACTTCATCATCAGTTTCGATATGATCCATAAATTCTCGTCAGCCGACCTTAGTGTGTCACTTCTCATCCCTCATGAGTTCACTAACTCCTCTTTCCTTCTTTCTCATATTTCTTCGGGGAGTTCCTCTCTTTGAATGTCAACTCTTCGGGCATACATCTGATATGGTTTTCTCAATGGATACCTTCTCTCAAACACTCATCATGTCAAGCACGGTGCAGTCTCAGATTCCCAACATACCAGAAGGAGGGGGGTGGGACTTCCTGCAGAGGCATTCAGTCGCTCCTCTACACCCTCCCTCTGATCGATTCATTGACCGATCCTTCATTGTTTTCCACACTTTGATACCTTCTTTTGAAGAAATGCTTCTTCGGAGTACAAATCTTCATTACTTCTTTCAAAGGTCTTTCCGATTCGATATGTTCATCCCCACTCCATGTAACTGCACTGTCCATTCAGATTACAGTGGACCCATCAACCTACATACTTCTTATGATTCTTTGGATAAAGGAACTTTGTTCCTTCAGGTGCCACGATATTGGCCTCTATGTATTTTCTGATTTCTTCATCAGTCGGCTCCTTGGGTCGAAACCCTGATTCGACATTGATCATGATCTTCATTCCTAAGGCGTTCTTTGCTGTCATTTTACACTGACCAAGTATTATCCTTATAACACAGAATCCAAACATCACCATCACTAACACTGCTCCAAGAAGCTTGAAAATGTTCGCCATCCAATGAGGAATCCATGAGAATATGTGAAAACAAGGAAATAATATGAGGCAGGGTAACCAAAAAGGAAACACACCAAACACAGGTTACAAATGAACATACAAAGTACTTTATTTTATACTGAATCCAGTTACAAAAGAACAGAACAAAATTCAGATAGCTATCGACCCTCAGTACAACACAGCGAACTCCGGCGTGGTTCGGTGTGCTCAGTGAGTGCAAATATTCATTGAAACAGTCATGCTTCTATACATTTCAAGCCTGCTGTTCAGCCCTCCTTTGGGTTAACCATTCCATAAATAAGTTACTGCTCTAGGGTCCCTTGCAAGGTCAAATCTAGTTCATCTTAGGTTTATACATATACATTAACAAGAAGAAATGGTAATAATGTATGCTCTAGGCCTAACATTACAATGCAGGACTTAATTTATACAATATAGTTAAGCAGGTGTTCTCATTCAGTTATAGATCAGTTTCGGTGATACAGGTAATCCATTGCACACAGGTCAGCAGAAGGAAAAGGTCTCAGCTCATGACCCTAAGAAGTGGCCTGCAGGCAAGTTATACATTAGCTGTACAGAGGTCATGACAATCGAGTTCTGTTCTGAATAACATAGGCTACCATTTTAGCTCAAATGGTGACTTTATAGAGCAAGAAAACCTAAAATGGCGGCTTGACCCAAAATGACAGTTTACATGGTTTCTAAGGTCAGGACCTTGCAATGCGAGTTTATTCACATGTAGTTTATAAGCAGCTTGTTAGCAGCTTGGCGTAGGCCAATATACATATATTCATAGCAATAGGAGGCACGATATAATTTCTAGTTTGACAAACCCTCCTTTTGGCCTATGCCACGTGCTAAACTACTTCTGATCTCCCTGCAAATAACTCCATGTGTCATCGTCCATACACCCTGAATAGCTGTCAGAAATATCTATCGCCATTAGATCTTTTACTAAGATCTCTTTCAGTACATACTCCTTAGAGGTTTTATCCGGGGCATACACTTTATGTCCTATTGTACCTATCGCCTGAGCGGAACATCCCCCTAGCATTGAACATATACTTGGTAGACATTGGATACAACAACAAAGAAATAGCAGAATTCCCAAAATCATCAGCAAGACTGAAAGCACTTTCCAACCCCAAGACCGCAAGAAGTCCCAGAACCAAGCGCTAAGATCCCAATTTCCCTCGGGAACATGCACTTCTGAACTAAGAATGTGCAGATTCTGTATTGCCTTAAAAATAGTTGGGGAGGAATCCGGTATGAAAACACAGCAAGTGGACCCCACTAGTTTACACACTCCACCAGGTTTAGCCAGAATGACATCTAATGCCATACGGTTCTGAAGCGCTACCAATCTGATCGCTATCTGCTCTAAAGTCATATTATAGAGTATACCTGTGGTCCGGTTGATGGTTCTCTCCAGTACTCTCACTAGTTTCCTGATATCCTCGGAATTCGCTATCTGCCCAAAGAATGGAAGGAATGATTTCGCTACATCTCCTAAAACCTCTGCTGGAGTGTCGCCATTCTCGTCCCGCCGTAGACGAGCCTTCGAAACATCTACAGTACTTGCTATAAACACCCCAGGTAACAGGATTCCTAGATAACAAGTTCCCTGCCAATCCCTGGGCAACCATGTAAATGCTACATTACCGCAAACAAAATAGATAGGTTCACCTACATACAAAGGTCTGTCTTCCCCAGTCAAATTTGCAACGTTGGCACAATCTTTAAAATCTCCCATTGACCAGGTGCCATTCCTCTGTATGCAGAAAGAAACTGAATCGGGGCTATGGTTAACAGTGTAAGAAGGAGGCACGGCATCCTTATTGCCTATCGGAGCCATTTTAAAGGAAATCAAAGATTGGAAAGGACGAGACAGTCTATCAGAAGGCCTAATAGAAGCAATATTGAGCTTACTCCTATTTGCGAAAAGCGAGCATCCCAGGGGAGTCAGAACACGTTTCTCGAAACTATTCAAATTAATTCCATCAAAGTTCCCCGAGATGCTATCGTTCCATCGGCCAAAGAACAGTGCTCTAAGTGAAGCATAACAAGCAGTTGTCAAAGGTAAAGGGTGAAAATACCAACCTAGCCCCTTATCCCCATGTTGCGGTAAATGTGAGCAGACCCAACAATTAGTCTTATTAAAAATGGCATGTGTTGCATTCATTATAAGCAACAAGGTATTATTGTGATACTTCTGTCTATGCTGTGAGTCCCTAGGTGACAGAGTATGCAAATGTACAAAAGCTGTAGGAACAGTGGATACAATTTCAGTCGGCAGCAAAGACTCTAAAGGATGAGTTTCTTCAAAATACCAAAGGCCTAAAACAGTGACTATTATAAAACCAAATATTATCATAAAAACACAGCAATACATTTTCGGGGCCCAGGCACATTGTTCATTGTCCGAGTTGGTCACCCCCTTATTTATAAGTCCAATACGAGCAGCAGCGGTGGCGGTAGCAGGCATTGTAGATTTTCAATTGACGACCCCAATGTTCGTTGCTGGCGACACTACGGTCGCGCGGCTTCTTAGTCCTTCCACAACCCCTAGCCAACAGAATCCCCTTCCTCAACTTTTTGGGCAAAAGCAAGCCCTTGATGATCCTTTCCTTCCTTGAATGCACAGCCGAACCGTGCCGTATGTCTATCAGATGCACAGCAAAACCGTGCCGTATGTCTATCTTCATGGCCGGAAGTTGTATCTTGTTGTGCCTGGTATTGTTTGATCCGAGAACAAGATGTCGTCACTTCCCGTTGGAAGCAACGTATCAGAGGCAAGTGAAGTTGGAACAGCAATTTCCGGGAGCAAAATTTTCGGAGAGTGCGGAGACAAAATGGCAGCTTCCCCAAGCCTCACGGGCTCAGAAAGATTCTCTGACGCACTCTCAGTGCTACTCACTGCTTTGGGATCATTGGTTGCAGCGTTAGCGAGGGGTTCTGTTTCTTCTGTAACGTGTGGCACTGGGTGAGGAAGTTTCTTGACATGCGTCGCGTGGATCCAATGCTTCCGGCCTGCGACACGCACCGCTGTTTGGGTGACCAGCAGGACCTGGAACAGGCCCCACCACCGAGGTGCAAGGCAGGAAGATCGGTGAAAGGATTTGACCAAAACCCAACTTCCAGGTTGTATACTGTGGCCTGGGCCCTCGTATCGTGCGGGTAAAGCGTCTCGTACCTGGTGATAAAAGAAATACAGGTTTTTAGTCAACTGGCTACAATAGTCTGAAAGCAATACATTTTCTACATTCCTCAATGCCCTAGGCTTCGGAATACCCCAGATATTGGCAGGTCTCCCCATACCACCTCAAATGGAGAGAGCCCAGTCTTAGTTTGAGGGGTTGTACGCATGGCTAGTAACACGATCGGTAAGGCGTCCGGCCATTTTAGTTTGGTGCCGGCACACGTCTTAGCGAGCTTGTTTTTTATGATACCATTGTGTCTTTCCACTAATCCGGCGCTCTGAGCATGTCTGGCCGAATGGAATCGTTTGTCAATTTGCATTGCCGTACATATCTGTAGAATTACAGCAGCGATAAAATGCGGACCATTATCCGACCAGATAACTCTCGGAAAACCGAACCGTGGGAAGAATTCCTTTAACATGGTCTTTGCAGTGGTCATGGCTGTAGCGTCTTTAACAGGGAAAGCCTCGACCCACTTACTAAAGGCGCAAATGACCACAAGGACATATTTTAGATTGTTACATCGCTCCATTTCAATAAAGTCAAAGTGAATCATTTCAAACGGGACAGAAGGAGGCCCAAAGCTACCTCTTGGAGTTGCTGTCCCCTTTCCCACATTGTGTTGTAGGCAAATCATGCAATTTTGGACATAATGCTGGGCAATTTTTGAAATCTTATCATTTACCCAGACTTTCTCTAACATTCTCGTGATCTGTTGAGCGCACACATGTGTGGGACCGTGTGCCATGGTAACCATCATTACTATATAGGCATTAGGAAGCAACCATTTCCCTTCTACCATGACCACCCAACACCCATCATCATCGAGTTTCCCCAAGCCCTCAGCCCACCTCTTGGATTCTTCTAATGTGGCATCGGCTTGGATATCCCTTACAGACCCAACACCCTCATCCATTGCATAGGCATCTACAGTCTCCCTTGAAACATACATCTCCGTGAAGAGATCAGAGGCAGTTTGTCTAGCTATTTGATCAGCGAAAGCATTCCCTTTCCCTACATCATCTATAATCTTGCGATGTGCTGCGCACTTAATGATTGCTAACTGACTAGGGAGCGCAAGCGCTGAAAGCAATTGTACTATCAGGGAGCCATGTTGGATCTTGGTGCCATGCGAAGTTAAAAACCCTCTCTCTGACCAAAGTCTCCCAAAGTTGTGAGCCACCCCAAAGGTATACTGGCTATCAGTATATATGTTTACTGTTAGCCCTTCGGAAAGCTCACAAGCTCGAGTCAATGCTATAATCTCTGCGGCCTGCGCAGAGTTATGCGTAATTCTCTTGGTCTCCACAACCGTACTCAATGTAGTGACTGCATAAGCAGTTGTGGATGTACCATCCAGTAGTTTGAAGCAGGAGCCATCACAAAACAGCTCCCCTTGTGGGTTATCCAAAGGAGTGTCCCTCAAATCAACTCTGCCTTTTGTATCTTGTTCAGTAGTATAGAGGCAGTCATGTAACTCTTCATCACTGCAAACAGTATTTTGCGGGAAAGGTAGGAGTTCAGCCGGATTAAGAACGCAGCACCTCCTAATTTGAATGTGGGGAGCAAACAAGATTAATTCATAGCTTGTCAGTCGTGCGGAAGTGAGGTGTTGCGTTTGGGTTTTGTTCAATAGAATATCTACAGAGTGAGGCACCATCAGAGTTAAATCATGGCCTAGGACCATTCCCTCACTCAGTTTTACAGACGCAGCAGCAGCAGCGACAGCGCGCAAACATCTTGGCAAAGCGCATGCAACAGGATCAAGGGCGGAAGAGTAGTAACCGCATGGCCTATTCTTCCCTCCATGTTCCTGCGTTAATACAGCCAAAGCACATCCATCACATTCATGCACAAACAACACAAAGGCCTTCTCATAGTTCGGTGTGCTCAAAACTGGTGACGAACATAATGCAGTCTTGAGCAACTCGAATGAATGTTGATGCTCCGTATTCCATGGCAATGGCGAAGAAATACCCTTCTTTGTCAAGGCCAACATCGGTTTTATCACTAGTGAGAAGTTTGGGATACATAACCTACAGTAAGAAGCCATACCTATCAAGGCTCTAACTTCCTTTTGTGTATTTGGGACAGACATGCCAGAAATGTGTTTTATTCTTTCAGGTGTCAATCTTCTTCCCTCCTTTGACAGGAGATAGCCTAAAAAGGCAACCTCCTGGCAACAATATTGAAACTTTTTAAGCGAAGCTTTGTGACCATGCTTAGCTAGATGGATGAGCAACAACACAGTGCCCTCTTTACAAGAGCTCTCAGAGTCAGCGGCTAAAAGCAAATCATCAACATATTGAAGCAACGTACAAGTAGGGGGCAATCCAAGAGTATCAAGCTACTCTTTCAAAGCCCTACTATAAATACTAGGACTCTCAGTATAACGTTGAGGTGCACGAGTAAATGTGAATGAGCGTCCCCCTAAGGTGAACGCGAACAAGTATCTACTATCCTCATGTATAGGAATACTGAAGAAAGCATTCTTTAGGTCCACAACACTGAAGTGAGTAGCTGTAGCTGGAATCATGGTTAATATTGTCGTCACATCAGGCACAATTGGAAATTGCGGAGCGATGACTTTATTAATGGCACGTAAATCAATTATAAAACGAAATGGAATTGCATTATCGCCTTTTTTGTACACGGGTAAAATCGGACTATTGCACAAACTTCCTGCAATCTCCTCAATCACCCCACGATGCACAAAATCGGAAACAATGCTCTTCAAAGCTCGCTCGCCTTCAACTGAGATCTTATACTGTGGAATACGGGGCAGCTTAATTCCATGTTTCAAAACTATTTTAACAGGCTCAATCTGCAAAACACTGACATCATTGTCATCAACTGCCCACAAACACTCTGGTACATTACTGAATTCTGGCGGCAAAGGTCTAGTCAAGAATTGCGAAACAGAACATTGCTGTGGTGAAATCGTCAAACGCACTCCATCAGAAGAACAATGAATTACCGCATTTAATTCCTTCAACAGATTCAACCCCAGCAAATTCTCTCCACAATTCGAAGTCAAGAGAAATGGACAGTGGTCCGTAAAGGGACCCAAAGAAATAGGTACCGGTGAAGAAACCGGACAAACAACTGGTGTGCCAGAAAACCCTACAGAAACATTGGTTTGCCCTGACAGTGGAATGTTTGGAACCCGAGAATGATCAATGGAGCACTTCTGTGCTCCAGTGTCTATCAAAAATTGATGTTTCCTATTTCCCACTACCATTTCAACGTAGGGACCTTTCTGACTAACGGGAATAGGTGTAGGTTCCAAACCCTGCTTCGGGCAATCCTAACGAAACAAAATATCATCAAAAGGAAGCTCTTCAGATAGATATGCAGCAGAAGGATGATCAAATATGTTTCTAGTATCCACACTCGAAGTCTGATTATCCTGTGAAAAAGGTTGCTGGGGATCCTGCGAAAACTGGCCTCTACCAGGGCCCCCTACACCCGGGCGACCTCTGGATCGTCTACCCATATTTCCAAATGTGTTATTCGACCTCTGTCGAAGGACGGGGCATTGTGCACGCCAATGACCCTCCTGGCGACAATAGGCACACTGGTTAATATTCACAGGACCCAAGGGCACATTCCCTTGTGGAACATACTGACCTCTAATCTGCGAACTACCCCCTCTGGAGCCTCTAACAATTTGCTGTAACAATACTTTAGTCTTCAAATCACCTTTTCTCTTCTCGACTCTATCTTTTTCATTATTGACACGGTTCTCGTAGTACTGAGCCATGTGCAGTACTTCTGATTGGGATTTCGCCTGCCAAGCGCTCTCAGAAGACATAATTTGTGACTGGATGTCAGGCAGCAATCCACGTACAAATTTGTCCACAAATAATCTTTTAGCAGACTCTGTGCCTAAGTCTTGTCCACTGAAATCCGAGAATACCTGTTCGAACCGATTAAAGAACTCGGTAGCACCCTCAGATTTTCCTTGGACACAGGCCGTAAGCTTGTCCCAAATAATTCTCTTTTCGGGGATTATAGTTTTCAGTTTTGCAATGATTCTGTCAGGCAAAGTTAGTATCACCTGAGGTGGTCTCTCACCAGCTGGCCTTTCCCCATCAAGCCTAACTATGTTAGCCCATGTATCTCCTAACCCTGGCACATCGTCTATAGTTCTAACTTGTTTCCACAAATCTACAGGCAGGAGTACAGGGACTAGCAAATCAATGTCGCCTAGGGTAAACACTGAGGACTGCAAAACGGACTCTATCTCTTTATAGAACCCTGTCGGATTTTTCCTAATGTCAGGAATAGTTTGTCCAATAGTATTCACTTCCTGTCGTGAAAACGGGACGTGAAAAAACTGCGATACATAATGTGCAGGAATGTCCACAGCAGGTGTACCTGCTGCAGCATTAGCAGGAATCTCAACCTTTGGGACAAATGTCGGAGGAACCTCTCTCATAGGCAACTGAGATGTAGGCAACTCCGAACGCTTACTGCAACAGAGCTAAGTCGAGCGCTAAAGCAGTTGAAGAAGTGTCAAGTGAAAAAGCTCTCTTATAAATGCTCAATAACTCTGTGGGACAACTAACCTTTCTCTTTAAACATTCATCCTGCAGGTACTCTACCATTACCTGTATCACTTTCCTCTGCATTTCTAGCGTATATTGACTGTATGTGTCATATACCTCAACTGGAGTTATCGATATGTCTGAAATCCATCTAATCTCATCTTTTGTACAAATTCGCGCCTCCTCAGATGTCGATTTACGACACAGAAGAAATCGTTTCTGTACATACATACTTTCTTCTTCATCATCCTCATTCGGTAACCTTTCCAACTCCTTTCTATACTCAAATATCCTCTCAACATGCTTATGTACCTTCTCCACAGTGTCTCTTGAAAACGCTTAAGTATTCAGGTCCGTCAACCCTTGGGGGAGGTCTGCATTATTTAATTTACCCCACATTACACATAAATGAATCCCTAAACCTTCAATGAAAATATTTTTCTCAGGAAAATTATCCATATTAGAAAGTGTGGCAAGAACATTAGCTCGATCATCTCTCTCCATACAATGCTTAGCCCATGCAAACAAATCCTGTTTCTTTTCTGTAGGAACAGTATTACGAGTAACAATCCTCGACCCCGCACCCTGATCAACTACAAGCGGTACAGAACTACTTGTGAGTGAGGGTGCAGGCAAATTCAATGGAGGTACTATTACTGGTGCAATGGGAAGAGGCAGAGGACCAGGTGGAGGAACAACAACCGGAGGAATAGGAACAACAGGTTGAGCAGGAAGAGCAGGAATTACAGCAGGAAGAGGTACAGCAGGAGGAAGAGGAACATACGGAGGTGGTGCAGAGGCACCAGGCCTTCGTTCATTTAACAATTTTCGATAAACTCATCAGAAACATGAAGATCTTTAGAAGGATAGATTTTCTGAATACCGAGTGAGAAAGCCCTGTCCATAATCCTAACCGACTCAGACTGTTTGTCCTGATCATATAACAACGCCTTTTCAGCATTTGTTTTATGACGGCGCACATGGTTTTCCCTACTTTTAAGCTGCTGCAACGCTTCTCTTTTCCAATTTTGCAAAACATCAAATGCTGCAGGTCTGGCCTTCTTTTTTTAACAAGACTGACTCTAAATATTCAATACGAGGGATCTCAAAACTACCATTGACTGGCCACTGAAGTTCGGAGGCATGTCTGGTTTGTCTGTGCCAAATTTTATTAAATACTACACTTCCAATGCCATGCTTACAGTATATAGTACATGCCGGTGACCCCTCCTGTGGTGCCGGAGGGCTAAATTCCAAAGATTGTCTATCGCTGCGGAATAATGCCCTAAAGCAGCTAGACAATTTCCCAGGCATTTCTCAAATACTCGGTGTTACCTGGTCAACAATTGTGTCTGCAGATACAATGCGCCAAATTCAAATTGTCAGGGTTGAATTAAGAGTTGGGTAACGACTTACCTGACCAAACCTAAGAAGGACCGATCGGTTTACAAAGGACTTACCTAACGAATTTTACCTTGTGTATGGTGATTTTGGCAAATCTGCCCGCCTCAAAAAATTGACCCTCGTCAAGATGCCGTCTCAGACCACACGGCTATCGTCCAGGGAACGGATCGTGCAGCGCTGTTGAGGTGTCGGGTCTCGTTCAGTCGGGCCTGTTATGTCACACCGTCCCATCCCGGTCCGATAGCGTGCGTCAACCTTCAATAATCCGCTATCAATCTTGAGGGTCCCTATTCCGGGCGCCAACTGTGAAAACAAGGAAATAATATGAGGCAGGGTAACCAAAAAGGAAACACACCAAACACAGGTTACAAAGGAAGATACAAAGTACTTTATTTTATACTGAATCCAGTTACAAAAGAACAGAACAAAATTCAGATAGCTATCGACCCTCAGTACAACACAGCGAACTCCGGCGTGGTTCGGTGTGCTCAGTGAGTGCAAATATTCATTGAAACAGTCAGGCTTTTATACATTTCAAGCCTGCTGTTCAGCCCTCCTTTGGGTTAACCATTCCATAAATAAGTTACTGCTCTAGGGTCCCTTGCCAGGTCAAATCTAGTTCATCTTAGGTTTATACATTAACAAGAAGAAATGGTAATAATGTATGCTCTAGGCCTAAAATTACAATGCGGGACTTAATTTATACAATATAGTTAAGCAGGTTTTCTCATTCAATTATAGATCAGTTTCGGTGATACAGGTAATCCATTGCACACAGGTCAGCAGAAGGACAAGGTCTCAGCTCATGACCCTAAGAAGTGGCCTGCAGGCAAGTTATACATTAGCTGTACAGAGGTCATGACAATCGAGTTCTGTTCTGAATAACATAGGCTACCATTTTAGCTCACATGGTGACTTTATAGAGCAAGAAAACCTAAAATGGCGGCTTGACCCAAAATGACAGTTTACATGGTTTCTAAGGTCAGGATCTTGCAATGCGAGTTTATTCACATGTAGTTGATAAGCAGCTTGTTAGCAGCTTGGCGTAGGCCAATATACATATATTCATAGGAATAGGAGGCACAATATAATTTCTAGTTTGACAAATACGGATGCAAACCAGCTGTCATGTTCAATATCCTCTGTCTCATCTTCCATCTTGGTATGCAAGTTTGTCAACAACTTTATGGCCTCTGTCTGTTATGGCCTCTGTCAAGGTCCCATTCTCGTCATCATGAGAAGGTGTGAATGTGCAATATTTTGGCCCGATTTTGGCGCAAACTCCTCCTTCCATTGCTGCGATCATGTTGTGAGTCTGGAGGTGAGGTTTTAGTGAGGAATAATTCTAAATAACGGACGCAGTGCAACTCCACATTACGAGCTGTGATAGAGCCACGACTCCATATAACGTGTGGAGACCATTTTCATAACAACATTCGAGAGTAGGAGAGATCGTGAGACGCAAATGCAATTGTCGCATGTGATCACTGCCTATTTATAAGGCCCTGTAACCTGCTGCTTTTCAAAACTAGTGAAAATGATAAGTGCTAATGGTTATTTACAAACGAAAAAGTCACCTCTGGAACTTTCCATGTTGGACATTCAGTTTTGATGTAATGAATTTTGAGAACAATCTTTGACGTTTTACATGAGTTTCCCATGAAGAAGTTCTTTGAATACGTTTTTGAATAACACAAGAACGAAACATGTTGGGTCTTTAATTACTGTTATAAGTTAACAGTTTGTATGAACTGGATATTGTCTATTAGGAACAGAATACAGGTACCTGGTAAAAGATTAAAGTGTCGTACTAGCTGAGTATATTTCTAATAAATGTATTACTAACTAGCAGATGTTAACATTGTAGTGAGGGCAGTACAAACCCTACCTAAGTTCTCGTTATGAAATAACCTTTCTTTTAAAAAATATTCTGTATTGGTTATTGTACTGTACTAGTCATTTTAATGTAAATGGTTTTGTAAATGCAATTGATATTTGTATATGTTTTTAAAAAAATGATAATGTAATTAAAAAAGATTCTCTTAAATAGGCTGTACATTTTTATAAAATTGAATTTCGTAAGAAAGTTGTTAACTATATCTGGTATTACCTACTAGGAGTTCAGATAACCCTGAATGAGAACAATGATTGGAATTTTCTTGTAATAAATTGAGGAGTGCAATATTGCATGGTCCTAGGAAACAGCATTGTGGTGTTGGGATCCTTTTTGAATGTTTGGTGATCTGTTCATGGGTAAGTTCCCCGCATCCTTACCTACCCTTAGTCTCTTTGAAGTTGTATTGGTGATTATGTCAAGGAAATATTTGTTTTGGAGGGTCATTAGTTGTATGGCCCTCAGCTCTTCTTTGATAGCATTAAAACCTTTATGGTCGTTTTGATCGTCTGCAGAAGCTCCCATCTGGTAGTCTGTAGCCATTTAGCATTGGCCATCGTCTGGATCCCAGGCATGAAGATAGTCATGAAGATTGACGCAGTCTTGCTGAACAATCTGTGTTCATATGGAATAGCTTCATACACGTCTATTGATTTAGCTGAAAAGTCGTTTTCTCTTCTGGTTCAATTCAGGAATTCGAGCGATCTTCTTCGCCTCTTTGAATGGGAAATTCACCAATGTTCAAGTCTCTCTGAGGAATCACTAATGCCGGAACATGGATAAGCACCAGGCAATAGGTTCCTCCCCAAACCTTGGGCAGCTTTATGTAGGCCCTAGGCTCACTAGTCTAATATCCATCCATCAGGACAGCTGTCCCTGCTCCCATTCTGGAAACATCAACTGTGGTTTTGCAACCTATATTACCTCCGACATGTTTCTTTCCATCTCTTCAGAAGCACTGTGTCGCATTTGCCAGTGGAATCACAAACATTGGACCTGATTTATCTTCCACCCATGTCAGGAGTTTGACATTCTTGGCCCATGACTTCAAACACACATCATTTTCTCTCTGTACCTCTTGCACGTATTCTGGCTTCAATAGATGAGGTGCTCAGGACATCAATCGTTCTTCCCATCCCTTCTTGAGTTCTTCCCAGCATCGAGGTCATCCCGCTATTTCAGTTCTGTCAGGACAGTCCATTTTCTCAATTTTGTCTACGACCACTTCATCCTTTCCTGCCCTAGGATATGTGAGCATCGTGCTCTTCCATGCAGGTTCCTTCTCCATCTGTGTAGTCTTGATATAATCATCCTCGAATGGAAACAACTATTTCAATCTCTACCACAAAGTGGCCCAATTTCCTTGGAACGGTCCTCGAGCCATGCATGCTGCAATGTAAACAAGACATCTGGCATCATGTTCTGGAACTTCTCTGGAAACGAAAGTTGGGGCGGCATTCATGGCATAGGGTATGAGAGCGCAGATGTAACAACTCTCTTTAGACGTTCTCTCCCCTAAACTTTACATGTGTTGATAACACATGTTGTGACCCAAATGTGCTGGTTGTCTAGGTATATATTTATCCCCTCATTATCCTCTTCTACACTCCTCTTCTGTCTCCCAAACAGAAGGGTTGCGGCATATGGGAACACATCACAAAGGGTTCTGTGTCATCGGTAATGGGTTAATCAACAGCAGTTCCCATGGTGGAGGGAACTACAGACGTTTCTGCCTCTGTAGCAGTACTAATGTAATAATAACTGTGAAACTTGAGGAATAGAAAGACAAGGAGTGTGATTGTGCTAGAATACATGATACACCAAAACATGAGTAGCCACCTTTTGTGACATTTCACCACCTTTTGCTCATCCTCTAGGACCACTCCAGCTTTTATATTTCTCATGTTTAATATACTTTACCAAACTGGTTCTACTCTCACAGTTGCAATGCTTGTTCAATAATTGCAATGAACAGCCTTCTAATCACTGGGCCATACTTAGGATCCTGTAAAAAAGTGTGAATATTAATGTCTCTCTTAAAAAGAGCAGGGTAAGCTTGAAGTATAAACACAAAAACAGCAAGCACAAGCCTATGCACATCGCCGTCTGTGAGGACCATAGTGGCTGATTACTTAAAACAAATATGCACAGAGAAATGAGCCTGGATACTATGCTCTTTTCCAATTCTTAATTAGGAACTGTTGTTTAGGCATGACGTTGATGCATCAGTACATTTCTAAAGTTCAATTTATCAAGATCCCTAAGGTTCTCAGCAAGGGTTTGCACTCCTGCTGCAATATCTATAGGGAGTGTCCGGGCGAACCTTAGTCCAAATGCAAAATCTGCATTTATTACCTGATCAACTTTTTGTCCTTCTTCCTTGTCATCAATCGAGTCTGCATAGGGTGACATTTTTCTTCTTTTCTTGCTTCCGGATTGGCAATGGTGGGAGGGTCCGTCTAGCCTTTGTTGATTTTTACGTAATTAAAATGAAGCTAAGCTCGCCTTCCTTGGACTTTGACATCTGAGGGAGTTATATTTTCAACGCAAAAGGGGCCATAAAAACGTGGCTCATGGCACTTTCTGGTAAAATCTTTATAAGGACCGAGTCCCCAACAAATAGCTTGGGTGCCACTAAAGGTTCAATTGGTTTGGTTGCTGAATCGCTTTCATCTGTGTTCCGAGACCTATCCCCCCTGGCGCTGAAGTTGATCTGAAATGAGAGAGATGCTAGATGTCATACTTGTCAAATAGTCATTCAATTCATCATCTAACATTTTAGCTGTACTTTGGGCATCACTTCTACTTCTAGATGGAGGAGTAAGTGGCGTTCTCATTCGCCGTCCTGTGACGAGCTCGTGGGGGTTGAGGTGATGATCCGAACCCGGCTGATTCAGTAGGGCATATAAAGATAAGGGTAGGCAATATAGCTATCCCTTTTTCAAAGTTAACTTTATTTTGGCAATCTTTTCTTTAAGGAGGCTGTTGAGTCTCTCGCATATCCTGTTCCTTGCAGGTGCCAAGCAGACAAAAACTTGTGTTTAATATTTAACAAGAGCCCTATCTGTTCAAACACTTAATTGACAAAATGTGCCATTGTCGGATTTCAGCACTTCACACACACCCCACCTCGGAAAGACCTCTCACACTAGAAACTTTGCTGCACAAGTGGCATCAGGGTGTGTACACGGACCTACCTCGATCCACCTAGAGAAGGAACACACCACCACTATCAGATACCTGTATCCATTACATACTTGCAGTATATCAACATAATCAATATGTAAATGCTGAAATTGACCCTTTGGTTGAGGTATTACCCATCTAATTGTCCTCATTGTATGCCCAGCCGTACATTTCTGACACACAATACAATTGGTTATAAAAAATGCAATGGGCCTCATTAGGACCCAGGCGGAGTGGGTCTCCGCCAGCGCTAATCGCGGCGGACCCGTCCGCCGTACTACGAGTTCCCTTAGCGCCATGGAGGTTTTCTCCGCCTGGTTTTACCAGGCGGAGAAAACCATGGCGCTACGGGACCTCGTTGTTAATTACGCCACCGTATTTTACGGTGGCGTAATTAACTCCTTCCCCACTCCCATTATACCCTATGGGGCAAGAATGGGAATGGGGAAGGGCAGAATGGGGATTGGGGATTTACCGCTCCGCCGAGGTCGGAATGGGGCGGTAAATCCGCCAACCCCCATGGCGCTATCGACGGCTTTCCGCCGTGCTTCGCGGTGCATTTAGCACCGCGAAATCCGCCTGGGTCCTAATGAGGCCCAATGTGTTTTAACACATTTGGAATGAACCAGTTTTCTGCAATTGTTGCAGCAAGACTTTCCCTAGTCACGTGCGCGGGGTTATGCAGCTGCTCTAGTGCAATCTTCAACAACGCTACTGGCATCACCAGCTTTCCAGTGCTATATTGTCACCATAATGCTTCTGTGGGAGACAAAGAACACCCCCTTTGTTGCCATAATTCCTGCTCTTCCTGTGGTGCACTTCCTTTAATCTCCATTAGTTGAGTCAATGGCAATTTGTTAAACCCTTCTTGCACTATCATGGTCATGACTACCTTTTCCTTAACGTTCAGAGTATCAAAACCTGAAATATCTGCAGATTATGCAACCCTTTTGGCTTCTATATCTGCAGCTTCATTCCTGCAAGAGATCAAAGCTGTTCGTTTAGTATGATCTGTGCATTTAGCGACCACTATGGCCACTGGGGGTTGTAGTGCCTTAATAAGCCTGTCCAATAAGGATGTGTGCTGCACTGGGATGCCGTCCGCACACAGGTAGCCCCTCCTCTTCCAATGTGCTAACCCTGCTTGTACAGTTGACGTTGCATAGGCAGAGTCAGTGTACACTGTCACTTCATGCCCTTCATGTTTCTCAAGTGTGACAATGAGCGCTACTAATTCTGCTGCTTGCGCTGAAAAGTGGGATGGTAGCCTTGCACTTGCTACAACTTCAAACCCTCCATTTAAGCTATGCCTTACTATTGCTGCGCCTGAATGCCTTTCCCCACTAGTTTGATCAATGTTTCAAGAACCATCAATACAGAGAATCTCCCCTCCTAACAAAGCATTTTTGTTTTACACAGGGTATTTCAACATAATTAGCACAATCATGTACCGGATAACCTTCAACTATTGGTACAGCTGCAAACATGGCAGGATTCACTATTTTACCTCTCACAATTTTAATCGCTGGGTTTGAAATTATTACTTCATAAAATGAAGCTATTTGGGATGTCAAAGTGCTGTTAGGTTTTTCTAAAATAGCAAAAAAGAGAATGCTCCACGAAAAGGGTCATAGAACAGCCCATGACAATACTTATAAACTTCTCAATTTCGAACGTGGTGACTGCCAATGACTGTTTGCATTGTAAGTGTCTCTTCATCACTGGGTCTAAAATCCCACTGTAATATGCTAGAGGTTTCTACCCCAGCGTAGTCTTCTGTGTAAGCACTGCTGTCATGACTGTCCCATTTGTGTGTGAAAACAAATACAATTCCTCTGATTAATTGAGGATTGCCAAAACAGGAGCCGTACAAATTGCTTTTTTCAACTCTTCAAACCCTCTATTCCTCCATTTCTTCAGTCCATTCTATTTTTGCCTTATCCGCTCATGCTTTCTTTAAAGCTTGCAAAAGGGGTCTTGTGTATGAACTGTAATCAAACAACCATGCTCTAACATAGTCATCCTCTGTGGTGCTACAAATGAAAATGCCATCTACATACTGTATCACCACACTCTTAAAATTAATATTGCCTAAATCCATCTGCAGGACTCTGTTAAAGATGGATGGAGACTCACAGTACCCCTAGGGCAAACAAGTATGTTTCAGTCAAGTTTAGCAAAACGTAAAGGAAGTCAAGTTACAGTGAAATATCGAGCTCCCACCGGGATACTGCATAGTATTGTCGCCGGATTAGGAACTAAAGGAAACTCTGCTTCTACAATCTGGCTAATTGGTCTCACGTCTTGTATGAATCTCCATGACCCTCCTTGTGATTTTTTTTTTCCTTGTGATTCTGATGGCACCAGAATAACTTACTCCATCAGTGCTGAGATAGTTTGGAATATCCCCTTCTCAGGACATGGGGTACTGTCTTTCTCTAGGTAAAATTGCCCCTGGCTTCAGCTTTATTTTGACTTCCCCTATCCCTTTCAACGTACCTACGTCATACTGCCGTAGACGGAACACGCATGGAACGCCGTCCTTGGCGTTGCGTCAGGAAGGAGCAGTTTAGCACTAAACCTATGGCAGCGACGCAAGCTGGCCCGAATACAGCACTTGGAAAGTTGCATCTAGAAGTGTGCCCAATACCCTCTGTGAAAGTTGATTATAGAAGTGTATCCAATAGACGCTCTGTAAAGTTGAATTTAGAAGTGTTCCCAATAGTCGCTCTGTGAAGTTGAATTTAGAAGTGTTCCCAATAGCATCTGTGAAAGTTGACTATAGAAATGTGTCCTATAGACACTCTGGAAAGTCTCATTTATAAGTGTGCCCAATAGCCTCTAGTAAACTGAATCTAGAAGTGTGCCCAATAGCCTCTCTGTGGAAAACTGTATTTAGAAGTGCGCCCAGTACCCTCTCTGGGAAAGTTGCAATTAGAAGTGTGCTCAGTGAAAGAGCATATAACCGATCATACCACACGACCATGCTTACTCTCTCCTTACATCACCATTCAACTAGAACACAGAGATACTATGACACCATTCGGTATAACTGTTCTCATACCAACATTCCGCCGCTTACTCCACATCATTCTATGTAATCACTGCTGGTTCCACACCCCCAGCCAGGCGTTTTCCTCATGCTTAACGCAGCCACATCCGTTCCGGATAAATCCTGCCAGAACGAACACATTCTCCTGATCTCTCAACCACCACACCTACCGCTAAGAAGCAGCTATTACACGAGTACCGCACGAGCTGCACACATACCCGGTGCTCACACGCACCTTTTGACTCTCCCTACTCTCTCTACTGATCTGAACTTCGGTTCCCAAGGGCATTCAACCTACAAGCGCCTTCAGACCATACCAATGGTATATAAGGCGCTATATAAGTGCAAAATAACATAACATAACATAACATAAGGGCCTGTAGTCCAAAGGATACTTAAAACCTTTTCTAAGCATTCCTAAAAATATGCTGGGCACTGCCGTAGTATTGCTATTCACTGTGGGATAACTCTTT
This sequence comes from Ambystoma mexicanum, assembly GCF_040938575.1. Classification (NCBI taxonomy): domain Eukaryota; kingdom Metazoa; phylum Chordata; class Amphibia; order Caudata; family Ambystomatidae; genus Ambystoma; species Ambystoma mexicanum. Next base: position 164,613,656 of record NC_090929.1, read on the forward strand.
TCTCTATTTTTATCCAATATGTGATGCTCATAAAAAACACCACTTCATGATCTTTTTGGTCTTCTCTAAACATGTTGTCGTCAGTAATGTCAGTCAATGTGTATCTTTCTTCGAGAGCTATTACTGTTCTCTGTGGTCTACCCTCATAGTTCATTCCTTCAAGCATTGCTATTTCCCTTTGTACTATGGCTGCTTCCAATTCTATGGAGATTGTCTGTCCCCCCTCTTCGTCCATGGGTATCTGTGGTCTTCACAAAAACTCATCAGGTATTCTCACAGGCTTTTCCACTAAGTCAGGTAGCCATGTCAGTACAATGCTCACTCCATACAAGAAAACCTCTGGCTCTACTGGCACACCCTCAGAGCTACTTGCCCTGTGAACACCAGTATACATTTGCCCACATTTAAATAGTGTATTCCTGGAGTGGAACACACTGCCTTGGTCAGTGAATGAGATCGTCATGCCAAGTTTTGTCATCAACTCTCTTCCCAAAATGTTAACTAGTGGCTGTCGTAAATATGACAAAGGAACAAATATGTCACACTCTGCTATAGAGACTGGTAATTCATCAGTAAAAGGAGCTCGACTTGTAGCTCCAGAGAACCCTTGAGCATTCATGGCAATTCCCAACATCGGATATTTTCCCTCCCATATACATGAGCGAGTAGCCCCAGTGTCTACTAAAAAAGAAAAATATTTTCCTCCTATTGTTATATTGAGTCTTGGTTCCTCGTGGGGGTCTGGTGTCGCCGATAGAAATGAACACATCAAGTCACCCTGTGAGCTGTCCTATTGTGGGTATAAACATATTCCTGTTCCTATAAAAGGATTTCTTCCTACCACAGTGGCACCTCCTATTCTAGGTTTCAGTACCTGTCCTGTGTTTGCGTATTGCTGTGTCTGCATGAGGTGTGTTGCGATTGCCCTTGTGGCATATTTATTTGTACTCGCTCTGGTTGATGTACCTGCTGAACTCTTGGCACTTGCGTCTGATACAATGTCTGATCTTTAGCAAACCCCTCTCTTGTCTGTGTGCTATCTGGTGGAGGATAACCTGTCCCCCTCTTGAGAATTGGCCATTCGGCATGTTCCCTTGGCTCCTACATTTGCGCGCAATATGGCCTGTCATCCCGCAAGTCCAACATACGGGGGGCATTCGCCTAATAAGTCCCTCTTGGTTAAATCCTCCGTATGTATTCTGGTTTCCATTCTGGGCATTCTGAAATCCTCCTTGATTATTTTGGAATCCACGCCTTCCTAATCTGTAGCCCATACCTCTGCCCCGTGTCATGTATCCTATCCACCTTGATCCACCAGCGCTGATTATTCGCCTGTGATGCGCCTAATGTTTGCTGTGTTTCCAACCCTTCTCCACTTGGCAATACCGCCCCTTCTATGGCGTATTTTGACAATTTTTTCTGGACTAGTTTGGCTTCCTTGATTTTCCTACCCTCATCTTTTTTCCTATTCTTCTCCTGTAATAGCCGGCAGTGATGCACTATTGTCAACGGTATCTCAGCCCATGGTTTTGCTTCCATTCCCACCTGTTTCTTCATCTGTCTCTGTACTGGCTTGGGCAACCCATGACATAAAATGTGCTAAAATAATGCCAATTTTTTTTCCCACGGCTACCTCGTTTCAAGCTGCCATTGCTCTTGAATATCCTGAATGTAAGCAATAGGGTCTTCATCTTCCTTCATCTTATGCATCATATTGCACCCATATCTGATGTATCGGGATATTGTACTCTAAGAGCCCTCCAAACATCTGCTCTACAAATATTAAATGGTCCTCCCTCATGCATCAGTATTTTGTGCAGTCACACCTGAATACCCTGCTCTCCTCCATATGTCATCAGCTCTCTCTACAAGGATAGCTGCCAGGGGACCCTTAATGTCCCCTATCTCCAGCATATTTCCTCCTGTCATTGTTTCTAATTCGTATTTCCCAGCACCCGCAGTCAAGCTTGGGAGTTTGCATCTTAAATTATCCTTATCCATCTGTGGCCATGGAATATACTGTGGTCTATCTCCTCCTTTTTTCAAAAAGGGAAATTGTATGAACCCAAACCCGCAATTGGCTCCCATCGTCAACCTATCCATAGCTGGGACGATCGTCCCTGAGCGTCTCCTTGCTGGTAACAATCTTAGTCTGCTCACATATGGTGACGAGTCTCCTTTCTCACTATACCATCATCCTCGGGGATGCTCTGGATATGCTACAGAATCTGGCATTCTATCCTTAGGATGTTCCAAATCCGACTATCTTACTTCCTTTTCTAGCTTCAGGCCTTCTTCAGGGGTGCATGCGCTCCCCCCTCTTGCCTCATGGATGGGCTCTCTGTCCTTGTCTGACATCTCTTATTCCCAAGAAGCACTGCTACCCTCTCCTTCACCCTGTTGTAAGTTCAGTCTGCCCTATGCTCAAGACGGAACAGGTTTTCTTCTCCACTCTGTATCTGAAAGGCTAGGGATTGATCCTGTCTTTCTCGACTTCCATAGTTACTACCTTCTTTTAATTCTCAAAAGGCCTTATCGATCCTGTCCCCAATACTTCCTCTGTCAAAATGTTCTTCCTCCGATACTGATGGTGTAGAGCATGAAGAGGAGCGGGACTAACCCTTTGGGTGCCCACAGAAGTTGTGTGGACAAGGAGGTGTATATGTTCCAGGGGGTGGAGAATGACTGGTTAGAGAGGTAGGAGGCAACCTATTTAAGTGCAGTGTCCTGTAAATTAAGGGAGGAAAATTATTGGAGGTTAGAACCACAGTGTCAAAGGCTGCTGAGGGATGGACTAGGATTGGAATGGAGGTGAGATGGGAGTGGTGGGCTTAGAGTAGAACGTTGGAGACATGAGTGAGTGTTGTTTTGGTGGGGTGTTCATTCATTAATCTGGATCATTAGGGGGGTCACAAAAAGAATGGTCCCAAATGTAAATAGTGCTGTTGAAAATGACGCCCTCAATAATTTTGGAGTGGTGGGGCAGAAGAAGGAGGTCAGCAGAAGGAGGGGTTATTGGGGTCCGCAGTAGGCTTCTTATGAATGGGAAAGGGGTGGCTGTAAATCCACTGCGTCAAAATGGGAGGAGCTTGTGAAACCAGTGGTTATAAGAAAGATCCGGTGTGGATGGGGCTTGCATGACGGGACTTACACACTCCTGATTTTATCAATTTTCTGTATTCAAAGAGAGGTATATTGAATGATATTCTCACCTCTGTGCGATATGGAATTATGAATTGTGAAATGGGTGGCCAGAGGTGAGGTGGGCAGATAGGGAACATAATGGGTGGGAAGGTCGTCACCAGTTATAGCTGGAAGTTAGGAGGGGCAGTGTGAGAGAACAGAGGGGAGCGCAGGTGAGGCACAGATACTGTGCACACAGCCAGACTAATGTGGGATGGAGTTAAAAATAGAGTAGGCCTAAAATAATGAACCCAATTCAATATTGCATGTTAGCACATGGAAATCATTATTGATCTCTTCTGAGCCAATCAAAAAGTTTGGACTGCAGTGAATATGTACTGTTATTGCCTGCATACTGATCATTCTGATTTCACAAGGAGAACGGGAAACAGCAGAGGCGTTTTCTTGCATTAAAGAAACAGAGATACAATTCCCCAGCATTTATTTCAACAAGATATTCCCTCTCTTCTTGGGAATTGTTTTTAACTGCAACCTTCACGTGACAGGCAATATCCGATTTAACCTACGGAACTGAATGCTAATATAAGGTAAAATGCGTACCCTACAGCAAAGAGAAACTTAATTTTCCATTGCACTCAGAGGTTCCTGTTCAACCAATGTATAATTAAGAAGCTACATTATAAAAGAAACTTTGTTATTTAAATACTATAAAATAACCACTATAATTGATTAACACATTTTGTCCACTAACTTTACACACTATTGAATTAACATTTTATTTTCACAACCACAACTCACAAACTGACATTGCTATTAACGCTATGTCTCAATAGTCATATACAACTTGTGAAGGGCCATTTAACGCTTGGAATCATGTCCCTTCTTCAATGTATGGCTCGCATCTTCACCTCGGGCCATGGTTTGAGGGAAGGTCAATATCCTGCGATAACGACCCCTCCCTTTATCTATAAGCTTATATAAAGCAGAGAGAGGTTGTGCTTGGATATGAGCTCTGCAGGTGAATGAGCAGAGGCGGCTCTGGTTCTTGGAGTAGGCCAGCAGCCTGTTTACCCTCGCAAGCCACCTGCCCCAGAAAAGGTGGCACAGGTTTCCTTCTATTAATCAGCCTGTGTTTGAAGAAGATTGCATAATCTCTGATCAGTGCGTACGAGGGCACCCGGCACCTTTGCCACAGAGCGGACACCCGGCACCTATCTGGGAGCGGGTGCATCGTTCACACGGCAATTGTTCTCATTAATTTGCTTTACGGCTCATCAGCGATCCGGCGTAAATCATATCGCCGCGATGAATGGACGGAAGGCTGTCGTACACGCGAGGTCAGCCACACGGATAACATTTCAAATATGTAATGGCCCTGCCGTTTCCTCCCGGGTCGGGCAGCGCCTGCGAGTTGCTGTGATGAATGTGGGCTTTTAAGCAAGCAGGAATTGATTATTAAGCATTAAATACCATTTGCAGGAACTGTTATAAACTGCACTTTCATTTCCATTGCTATTATGAAATCTCGTGTTTCCTTTGATCAGAGAGACGCGAGATTTGCTTCCCCGTGCTGCAGTGGGGCTAAGGTGCATTTATATGTACCATGTGGCACGACGCTTGCCCAGTGGCGTAACAACTTTAATGTGCTCCCTTGGGAACCATGTGCCAATGCCCCTCCCCAAAATCAACAAAGAATGGGATGCGCCCAAGGTTTTAAGTGGGCCCGGTCTAGTCCGGACAGAGTCCTGGCTGTCTCTCAAAACCTCAATCAAGTCAGGACCCTGCTAGTGCTCACGCTACCACCAACCACCATGACAGCCAACCCCCCCCCCCCCCCCTTTCCATGCACGGTATTTGAACCTGCACACTGCTGGTGATCAGCCAGTGTCACGCTGCACTGTGCAATTATGCAGGTGGTGGACTTTGTTTGTTTCATTAATGGACTCCATGACACGTTTGTTAAGCAGTCTATTTTTATAAAACAAAATAAATGGTGCACCTATAAAATAGCACAGTGCACTGCAACACTGGTTTGATAGCGGCAGGGCGCTGGTTTGAATGCCCAGCATGAGAAATAAAAAAAAGCAATTATCTTTATTGTCCCATGGTGAGGATTCGACCAAACCCTGCCGATGACAAGCCAGTGTTACATCACACTGTGCTATTTCGTAGGTGCAGGAGCTCAATGGCTTAATTCTATAGACTGCATGACATAGTCTAGTGAATGGAACAAAACAAATGGAGCAGCAATGAATCAGCACAGTGCAATTCGACACTGGCATGTCACTTGCAAGGCTCGGGTGACTCCCCAGCTTCTGACAATAAAAAAAAGGTAACACAACAGCTTTTCTTTTTTATTGTCCCGTGCTGGGGACACTTCAGACCACGCCCATCATTTAGGCCGCACCCCATCGTGGCATCCCCCCCTCGATGTCTCACCCCACTTAAAGCACTGGACGCACCACACTCAGGGCAGCCTCACCACCACGGATGCGCAATGTCCATGTTGATCATGCTGCCGCAGGAGAACGTGAGCACTGCGCTAAGTGGAAGATGTGTGTGTTTTAATCAAAGCTTACATCTTTCACCTAGTGTGGAAACATGGGGTTAGTGCCTGGCCTCTGGCATCCAAATGTACTAGCCACCAGTGTCAAGTGGTGAATTGTTTTATTGGGGGGGCGGGGGTGCATAAATATTTGCCACAAGTATGCATGAGCAACCGAGCGCAGCGAGAGAGCCTGAATCAACATAAGGGCGCTCAGGAGGGTTCTCCTTGGAGGCATGTTTTTAAATAATGGGTTAAAATGGGGCATTACACAGCACACCTTCCGTGAAAAATTAGCTAAACAGCCAGACAGTTTGCAATTGGCTTTCTAGGGCAACTCATGAAAAACTCCAATAGATGCAAGTCACCAACAGTGCACAGGAGCATTTCCCAATGCATTTACATGCATTTCCCAATGATATATGTCAGTATAAAAAACATTTTCACACTGGCTGTGCCCATAAATCTCCATGCTCACTGCACACATATATGCCAGTATTCCCATATAAGAACATTCCATTCTATTCTATGGAATTCTTCTGTTGCGCCAACACGCCCTAAAGCCTCAGGGCGCTCACAAGACGTACAGTAAAAGCACATGTACTATGGTGGAGGGAGCCTCAAGTGCACTTAATCTGCTCCTTTATGAAAAAGACATGTTTTCAAGCCTTTTTTTTAAATTGTGAGATTGATGGAATGGATCTATGTGCACATGATAAGGCATTCCATGTAAAGGGGCCAGTGAGTCATAACTGGACCCTCCAATCCTCTTCAGTGAAAAGCAAGGTTGAGCCAAAAGATTATCCTTATTGGAACGCAGAGTGCGCCCAATAGGGTCTTGCTTGATCCGAGAACAGAGATAGGGTGGGGCATCATTAGCCAGACATTTGTAGACCATACTAGAGGTCTTAAATTGTATTCTCTGTAAAACTGGAAGCCAATGCAATTTCCGACGGGCTGCAGAAATGTGAGCCCTTCGGGCGAGTCCACAGACTGCACAAACTGCTCCGTTTTGGATCACTTGCAGCTTCTTTAAATTTGTTGGAGGAGTGCCAGCTAAGAGACTATTACAATAGTCAAGTTTAGTACTTATTGTTGCTTCTACGATTAGGGTCCTATTTTTCTGCGACAAATAAGGGGGAATTTGCCATAGCAGAGGCATCATGTAGGCACATGAAGAATTCAGACATGCAACATGTTTTGTAAAGGTCATTTGAGGGTCAAAAAAGACCTGAGTGTTTTGACATGTTCCGAGACAGTGATATTAATGCCTTCAATCGAGAAGTTGCCATATTGGGGGTACAATTGTTTTAGTTTTGCACCAGTACCGAGGATCAGGATTTCATTTTTTTTTGTCATTTAAACATTTAAAGCTAATGAATTTTTTTCCATCCAAGTCTTGATGGAACCAAATAACTCCCTTACCCTGGCTAGATCCCTTGAATATGACCCGGATAACTCCAGGATGATCAGGGTGTCGTCCGCATAATTTGCAAACTGCGCACCCAGACCCAGACCATGCAGGAGATCTCACAGAGGTCTTCAGTAGATATTAAACAATAAGGGTGACAGACACAGGCCCTGTAGAACCCCATAATTAAGAGGAGTCTGCAGTGATTGACAGTCCTCCTTTACCTAGAGCGAAGAAAGGTTTTGAACCACTCGCAATTTTATTTGAACACGTTCCCACCCTGACCAGCCTATCTGTCAACAACTCATCATTCACCAAGTCAAACGCGGCTGACAGGTCGAGGAGTAAAGGTAGTGCTTGGCTGCCCCCTGTCAAAGACTCCAGCAATATTAGACTTCAAATCCAGGAGCTCTGGCTCAGTGCCATGTTTCAAACAGAAACCTGATTGTCCTATGGCAAGAATTCCTTGTTGTTCGACGAAATCCTGATATTGTAGACACGCCACTTTATCAAGAATCTTCAACAAGTAAGGGATGTTTGTTGTTGGCATATAAATTGCTGGGTCACCACGATCCAAATTCACCTTTTTCAACAGAGGCGTAATCCACGCTTCCTTTAGACAATCTGGTACAAGACCTTCAGAAAAAGAACGATTTATGATGCCAGTAAGGCAAGAAACAAAGGAGTGCAAGAATTCTTTAAAGAGGGAGGCCGGAAACACATCCCCCCTTACAGGAGGTTGGCTTCATTTCATTTAACATTTTAAAGACATCGGGCCTCATTCCGAGGCTGGCGCTATCCATGGAGTAAATAGCACCATGGTAAGCAACCATGGAGCTATTTACTCCATGGAAATCCGGCATGGTGAATGGAGTAATTACCGGTCCATTCCAAGGTTGGAGGGACCGGTAATTCCCCATTCACCATACCGGTTCCCCATCCCCATTCCTGCCCCCATAGGGCTCAATAGGAATGGGGAAGGAGTAAAAGATGGCACCGTAAATTACGGTGCCGTAATTTACTCCAAGGTCCCTTTGCGGGTTGGATTTTTAACGCCTGCTAAAAGCAGGCGTTAAATGCCAACCCGCAAAAGGGAACTCGGAATATGGTGGTAAGTGTTAACGGTCACCGTTGCCATTAACGGTGACCGTTAACCCTTACCGCCAGCCTCGGAATGAGGCCCATCGTCTTCCAATGCTTGCTTAAATGTAAATAATGTAGAGGGGTTTGAGACCATCTTTGTACAGGAGTCGGGAGTCGAGAATGATTGGTCTAGCAAGCCATGTAAGCTTTCTGTGATACATGTTTGATGTAAAGAAATGTTCTGTATGAAGCCATTATTCATTTTTTGACACCAATTGTTATCAATATCAACCTGTGTGTGATTTGATATGCCTTTTAATTCTTGTACAATATAAAAATATTCTCTAGAATTTGATTTGGCTGAACTAATCTGTTTGTTTAATTTGATCTCCTTAGCTCTAAAAACCGTTTCCTTGAAAAGTTTAGCTGCAGACTTATAGACACTCAACGTGGAGTCAGAGGGAATTTTCCCCCAACTACGTTCAGCCATTCATTTTATTTTCCTTGCTTCCAACACCACAGCTGAAAACCACTGATTATAATTCGTTTTCTTTTTGTGCATCATTCTCAAGGGTGCCAAGGTGTTAAAGGCATCACTGGTCATAGACCTAAAAGAATTTACCAATTGATCAAGGATTTAATGATTGTCTAAAAGTGCCAGCTGAGGAACCACTAATGACTCAAAGGACTCGCAAGTGACATTGCGAAAACTCCTATATGAGTTAGGTTTCAACCCTAGCTGGCCATCTTCAATTGGCCGATATATTAATGGATATTAAACTATAGCAAAAAATGGTCTGACCAAATGAATTTTAATACTTCTATGGGTGAGAGATCCTGGTTTTTAGTCGTCAGAATCCAATCCAGGATATTCCCCCCACAGCGCGTGGTCGTTTTTACATGTTGTTTGAAACCAAGATCCTCTAAAAGATTCAGCAGTGATAATGCAGCTTGGTCCAAGCAATCATGGGCCCATAAATTAAAGTCTCCAAGAAACAGGAAAGGAGACTAGGGTTTAGCAATGGAGCCCAAAAGTGCTAATAGCTGTTCTGCAAATACCGGTGTTAAGATAGGGGATGCTGTAAAGTATAAGAATATTAAATGTAGTTGCTGAGTCTAAATCTGATGTAACAAATATAGATTCACGGTGCTCTGGGGTTGGGATGCTGGATATGAAACTATTTAAGAATTCTGTATAGATCACTGCAACACCACCACCTCTTGAGCCACCATGATTAGAGTGCAGGATGCTATATCCTGCAGGAGTTGCTAGCTAGGCAGCATGTCCACGTTTCAGTTAAAACAATCACATCTGCCTCAGATTCGACTATAAAATCTGCTAACTCAGTTGCATGTCATACTAACAAACATGCATTAAGAAGGGCTGCTTTCCCTGTTAGGGAGGAGTGTGTTATAAAATACTGTCATTGTGAAAAATCCACCTTTCCCTAAATGTGTGGGAATTAGTTATATTATTATTGTTATTTTTTTTTTAATAAAATGTTTTATTGGTTTCATATTCACACAAAAAAACAATGATTGTTGGTAAGAACAAAGAAACCTTTAACATTATATGCATCATGTTCATCCTAAAAAAACCACTCCCACCTAATACAAATACAATATTAAAATCCTCATAAAATCATATCAACATTCACTGCCTCGGGTATAACTCCTCATCACCAACGTACCCTTCAATTTACCCATTCCCAAGTTTCATATTCATCTCAGTTCGCAGTCCTTAATCACAGCTCCATACACCACCAATTTTCTTATTTGGATTCAGCAGACAATACAAATTACAACATTTTCATAACAGCGATTATTAGCTTGGTCTGAACCTCTGTTAACACACATTTCCACTAATCCAATGCACTAAGAGTCTCCCCCATAGATTCAAATTCACCAAGGAAAAAGCTTCTAGTTTGTGTTAGAGACTCACAATCGGTCACCAGGTGCTGGGGAGTTTCCACCACCTCACTGTTCTTACAATAGCGGCATTGTGAGCATTTTCCACCCCCGGATTTTCTGAATCCACTGGTCCTCGCTAGTATTTAAGATGTTCAAGTGACATTGAAGTAGCGTATCTCTATATCTAGGAGAGAGGAATTTTAGGAGATATTTTGGTAGGGAATTCACAGCACCACCCTCGAGAATTTGTGTTTTTCTCGATTTAAGGCTCTCACATTGACTTATGGTGGTAATCCAGTCCTGTAACATCAGGTTTTTTTTTTTACTTTTACTGGATTATGCATCAGCATTTGCACCTCTTTGTCATTTCCCTTAAAAAAAGCCTCCACCTTTAATCTCAAAAGTTCTTAGTGTCTATCTTGTTTTTCTTTACCAAGGCCAGAATCACAATCGGCTCACTCGCACAGTCCATAGCACACTTCCTATAGAGTGAGACTGTTTTCCATACAGCCATCGACTCCAAAGACTGTAGTCTAAGTTCAAATCTTATCTCACAGGATAGCAAACTATTAGGGAGTTTCAATACCTTCCTCCAAAACTGGCCCTCCAGTTTCTCCCACCACAAGCAAGATAGACGAAGGGTAGTCTCTGCTCCATAAGTTAACTTTTGGGAAACCCTTTGCTTGTAGAAGGAGATAGTTGGAGCCAGTGTAAATTTCCCAAATCTACGGTGAAAAGCTCTACCCTGGTTTGCCAGTGAAATCAGCCTTGACAACAAATATTGGAGTTGAGCTACCTCATTTCGGCTCTTATTTATTGTGACCTCCAAATACACCATGGATTCCACTATTTGCAAAGGAGTCCCAGCCATTCTCCACTTATAGTTCTCGATCTTCTTTTTTCCTGTACAGGAGGCACTCAAATTGCCAATCATCATGATGGCATCATGTTCGTCAAAATCAAAGTTCCATCTCGACAGACTAACTCTGCTATTCTCATCTATCACCTATTTTGGGTCAGCGAATAAGGTGGAGTAATGTTGGATCCAGTCATTCTCTGTCACCATGGCCAATGTATCTGCTTGCCTGAATACACCCTAATTATTGATAAGCTCCCAGGTACTCTTGAAGTTTTTGGTGCACACCGCTCTGAGAGCGCACTCCCCATCATTCTGGGAACGTAACATCCTCAAGCTCTTACACCAATTGCTATAGGCTTGTCGGGCTTTTCTTATCCTCTCTGTTTTTTTTTTTACCTAGATTATCGCTTCTGATCTTCTTTACTGTCTTTTTCATCAATCCCCTCCTTTTCACAATCTCAGGATCATATACATCCTTCTGTGTCCAGTTTGATTCGGACTTCGGATTACCTTTCCTACTGAAGCCCCTTAGCAGTCCTGTATAACCTATATCTGCTGGGTCTTCACAGAGCTGCGCCTTGTACTGACCACTAACTCTCATCACCTCCTGCAATTTCAATCTTAGGTGAATCTCACTAGAGCCTAATTCCACCTCTCCCATTTTTTCTAAGGCTTCATTTCCATTCCACCCCGAAATATATATAGCCAGCAAGTCATGATCACTAAACTTCTGAGGCATGATAGAGAATCTCTCCATCTTCTCCCTTAGGTTCTCAGAAACAAAGTAGTAGTCTATGCAAGACACCAATTTTCCACATCGCCATGTTGAACGACCCGGGATATCCCCCTCCATTTTAGCATTTACCATATGCATTTCTCTTGCCTCCATATGGGTCATCCACTCCCATTCTCTTTCACTCCATTTGCTCCTCTCTAACAATTTCCCTGATTTATCGAGGAGCCTGATATTTAGATCTCCACATATCAGAATCTGTACATGATAATCACTGATTTCTTATCCCAGGCGCAGGAACTTCTCTTTCAATGTCAGTACTAGATCTTTCTTAGATTGAGAAAATAGATGTAGTATGACCCAATCTGACTTTTTCTCTTCCACAAATTAGACAATCTTGATGTCTCTAGATGCACATTTATGAGCTGGCAATATGCAGTTTAATAATTGTCTAACATTCCTTCTATTTGACACTGTCATTCTTTTATCAGACTCAATTCTTTCCACACATATTTTAGGGCTCAACCCTTCCTTCCTTTTTGAGTGCTCTTTTTTAATGTATGTTCGTGTCTCATCAGCTCCTAGTCTCATATCCTTAGCAGATGGCCTGGTTTCATCCCTTGTATTTATGGCCTTTGTATGATCTAATTTAATACCACAATTTATTTTTTCCTCCAAGGTCCTACAATTCACCTGGGGAATTTGAGAGTCTTCCCTGATCTTCCTGGGAGCCGAATGAACATTACTATTTCTTTTTTCATGCGCTATCTTGGGCAGAGCCCCAGGTCCTTTAGTGTTTTCCATTGACTCCTTTCCAATGAGGCTGGGCCGTATCTTCATGGCTGGCTTTATAGCATTTCTAATGAGCCCCTCCATGTTTTCCATTCCAAATTGCTCACATCTTTCCATCTATCATCTTCGTCAGCTCTCTCCATTTCTTCAATTAACACACTCAAATCCCCCACGGGAGCTGTCTCATCTCCCAGCTCAATAGGTCTCTCAAGAGCCACTGATAGTTCCAAATTGGCTTCTTTGGGTAAGGATAAATCCTTTGTAGCATTTTTTGGAGCCGGGAGGTTACCCGTTTCAAGGGGCGAGCGTATATTTCTAAGGAAGGCTCTTGAGCCCTTTGCCTTCTTTCTTACATTAGCAGGTTTATTTTTGGTTTTCTTCACCAGCTGGGTTTTTGGCTTCTCCGCCACCACGAGATCTTAATTAGGTTCCTGGCTTTTCTTAGTATTGAACATTGAGAAAACATTCTTTCCTGGTTGACTACTACTCAGTTTGTCACTTCCTGCCGGCAGGTCGACCACCCGCTCCACATTTGCCTCACTCGCTTTAGTAGACTCTGATTTTTCACCCCTTTTTTCTCCACAGGGGCTTATGGGTCGGTGGGAGTCCTTCATATGGGATCTCATCCATCAGCAATCTTGAAGAAGCGCCTCCATCATCAGGGACTTGGCCAAGGTTTCACGCCTTTCCAGGTCACACAGCCTGCTTTGCCAGGCCAAAGACGTTTCTGCTTCCTTATCCAGCTTTTTTCAAACACTTGCCGCTAAAGACTCTAGCTTCGATAATTTATTGGATAAGCCTATAATCAAGGCTGATTGATCTTGTAAGCTGTTATTTATTCCCTCATATAGCTTTGTAAAAGGTACTAATGATGTGGATAGTGATGCCATCACTAGCTGTTGTAAGTGCATCATCTCAATCGACTCACGGGAATCCACCACTCCTTCATTAATTTGCCTGTGGCTCCTAGTCACCAAAGGAGTGAACGCTGAGGATGAGGAAGAGGAGGCCAAAGAACCTGGCTTCTCAATCACTTCATTGTTTCCATCGTCTTCATCCGAGTCCCAACTTTTTATGCATATGTCTAGGATGAACACTCCCTTTTTCTTTTTCCTCAAGGCAGTCCCTCCTTTCTCAAGCCAGCCCTTTACAAGCACCTCATCTGTGCTTGTCATACAGTAACTCGCACCTTGCTGTGGAGAGTTGGGCTTTCCCACTGTCCGTTTGCTTGAGTCTCTTCTGTTTTATCCTTCCTGGCTCTCCGCCCTGGAGTCTGCTTGCAGAAGGGACTGATACAATAGTCTTAAACAGCCGTTTACCCTAGACAAGCTTAGCCTTTTTTGCTGTGCATTTTTCATAGTAAGATCTGCCAGATCCATGGCTAATTTATTGGCTAAGCCTTCATTTGCGTTTACACTCACCACCAGGCCACCAGTAGTTATGCCCTCCAAAACAATTGGGGGATTTAGAGACTCACCGACTGGACATCTGTCGTGATTAGCCCCTTCAGGAATCTCCACAGGGCACCTATGTAGTGCAAGCAGATCATCATCCCACTGTATGTTATTTACAGAGGTCATTGATCGTTGCATGTTCTTTGAAGTTATGTGCCTTGATTGCGCACCTTCACTGCACATCTCATAGGACTGCACCATTGGTAACAGTAAATTGAAATCTTTGTTCCGTTTTTTATTGGAATACGTTTTTATCATGCCTGGTTTTTCTGGCGTCTTAACATAATTTGCTTCTGCCCTCACCTCCACCTTGTCCCCCGTTATCACCTCCTCCGTTTCGCCGGCAGGAACCCCCTTGCTCAGATCTGAGATGACCGCAGAGGTAAGCGGCTCCGCTATCGGGAGGGAAAGGTAAACCTCAAGGAGCAAATCGGATCCAGCCCCCCTTCCTTACCTGCAGCTGCGTTTGAGCGCTCGGCAGGCAGGAGGGATTATTCTTATCCATCTGATAAAATAGAAGATACTGAAATCAGGCACCCACACCCTAGTGACCCAGTGATCGCCAGTCAACTCCACTAGCCCCCACTTCGCTCGGAGGAAGTGAGGCTAAGTAGAAAGAGTAGAGGGAGTTGACGCTTCCAGACAGGGGGCGGGGGGGTGCTCAGAGGGCTAGAAGGGCTGGAAGGGCTGCACAGAAATTAAAGCACCAGCAACACATCATCAGAGGAGCGTCCAATTCTTTTACTTTTAAAAAGTGCCACCAATAAGGTAAGGAGCACAACACTGTAGCCCACACGCAGAGTTACCACTCCAGTCGATTCCACTTAGCCTCTACTTATTTGTCTGCGCCAGACAGTGTCAAAGGGTTACCCCCACAGTCGACTGTCAGGGCCCAAGGCGTCCAGACGATCAGGCACGTAGGATTATATATTATCTTGTTATTGCCTTGCTTTGCCTAGTTGTATGTACTTATGTACTTAAGTACTTTAAATCCTGTGGAGCGGCAAAAGAGCTGTAGGGGTAGGGAGTGGTGGTGCGGTGATAGCAAGCAGGTGTAGTGATAACAAAATTAACTCCTGTTTGCCACACTTTTTCCGATCTACCACCTATACTCTGTTTGTGCTCACTCTCCCCTTATACTCCGGAGCTCTGCTGCCCATATACCAGCCAAAGCATAGTGATTAAAGCTTGAAGCTTATGAACACACAGTGGCACCACAGCAGTAAAGCAGCACTAAAGCAGAGTAGAGTAAAGCAGAGCAGAATAGGTAAGTGCCGCTGTTCACCCCCAGCCGCCGCTCACCGTTGTACTGTGGGCAATGTGGGATGCAAGATGCGGGATGCCGTAGGACGCTGGGGGCAGCCGTGGGCAACAAGCGCCACAGGCTCAGCAGGGATCAGCATGGCCTCAGACGCCTCAGACACCACCAAGTTTCCAATCCCATCAGTTCAGCCGAAACCTTTCCGTGCCTTCAGAGGTCAGAGGAAAGGACCTTGCACGTTACGCCCAGACCAGTCAAGCCGCACTGTGAGCTGCCAGAACCTCTCTACGCACTCTACGCACATGCACAGCCGCTTCGGACAAGTCAATCTGCATACACAGAATTGTCTTATTTATTTATATTATGTATATTGGCCACTTGACTGAGAGCCAAAGGACATGCTGCCTGACTCATTTCTAAAAAGGGCTGGTTTTTAGTTACTCCATGAGTCTGGATCGCATTACCTCCTGCAGCATGATCATGTGAGGCAGCCGCTAATATTGCCCGCCGGTTTTTTAAAATCTGAGTGATGAGTTGTAAATGGGACACCATCATAGTAGAGTGAGGAGGGTGAGAAATATAATATGTTGTACTCCTGTAACACCCAGAAGAAAAGATTCCTCACAGCACTCACCAAACACGAACCAGCAGAAACCGGTTCCGACGCGCCAGCGCTGTCGTGCCTAAAACTGGCAATTAAAGGTTGCGAGAACTACAAAGAACTTGGGTAATGTAGTTCAACACGGCAAGAACTACAAGTTAGGCGGTTGCAGAAAACGTATCCCAGCAGCTATTCTTGCCCTAAATAATTTATCAACAGATAAAAGTAACACATTTACACTAAGAACTTCAAATTTAAGCAATAGATCAAATATTTTCTAAAAACATTCTAAAAGGTTTTTTAAAAGCGCAAGTGCTACAACTAGCTGTGCAAAATAACAATCAAATGAACTGGAGCAGGTAGTGCCCTTAAATACCGCACAAACCGGCTCCGACGCGCCAGCGCTGATGCCCCTGACACCGCCAGTTAAAGGTTGCAGGAACTACAAAGAACTAGGATAATGTAGTTCAATGCAGCAAGAATTGCAAGTTAGACAATCGCATAAAACGTATCACAGAAACTATTGTTTGCATAAAATATTTATCAACAGATAAAAGTAGGATGCAAACAAATTTAGACTAAGAACTTCAAATTTAAGCAATAGATCAAATATTTTCTGAAAACGTTCTAAAAGATTTTTTTAAAGTGCAACTGTTACAATTACCTGTGCAAAATAGTTGTAGCATACTCATGTTTCATTTGCAATAAGGACAATAATGCCAGTAATTATACTTTAAGAAAACATGTCCTAGCTGGCTCTGCCAATGTATGCCAGTACCACCATATAAGAATATACTCCTGTTGGCATTGCCATTACAAATGTCATGCCACAATAAGAAAACATGTCCAAACTGGCTTCAATGTATGTCAGTCTAGACAAGTAAGAACATATATCACGCTTATCATGGTTTCTCAGCCGCATGACTACCAGAGTGGATGTTGCCATCCGTACCTGCTTATGGGGACCGTTTGCTGGGGTGAGTGGCCTCGTACCCCCGCTCCTGCCCATCCGACTTTCCGCCTTTGCTACTACTTATTTACTGTTTAATTTTGCACCACCCGTCTTTCTTATTTATTTATTTATTTTCCTCCATTCTGCGGTCCCCACCCACCATCCACCTTTCTTTTGTTACTATTTATTTGGTTTTTGCCTTTTTCTGGCCATACGTGGCACCACTTCCACTCTTTCATTGTTTTTACTTTTTACTTGCTCGCCGCCCATGTAGCTCGGTCCATCCCTCCCTACCGCCATCTTTCTACCACCCACCCTGTCTGTGCCTGGTAGCCTCCACCAGGAAGCAGACCTCTTCACTGAGGGCCCCAGGACAGCCTTGCCCGGGCAGTCGGCTAAGGGCCAGAGGCAAAGGGCAGCTCCTTCTGGGCAGCTCATCTCCCTGTTTGCCCCTGTTTTCCCATGTACGACCAACAAAGAACTCTACAGCTACAACTAAGGTAAGGTGGCATGGGCGGTGAACACAGCCATTACTGTGCTCAATTAAAACCATGGCACTTCTACATTACCACCATCATATTATAACACTGTGTAGACTACCTGCTGCACCCCTAGATAGCTTGTTAGACGTTTTGGGAATTCTTGATGCATTGCACTTACATGGATTTTTGGGAGTAGGAAAGGTGTCAAACTGAGATAGATTGTCAGGGGTAGGATATCTGTTACACCTAGATGGATTGTTGGGGATAGGAAACGTGTCACATTTAGATGGATTTTTGGGTGCAGGAAATGTGTTGCACTTAGATGTATTTTTGTGGGTAGCAAATGTGTTGCACTTAGATGAATTGCTGGGGGTAGGAAATGTGTTGAACTTAGATGGATTTTGGGGGAAGGAAATATGACGCACTTAGATGGATTTTTATAGGGCGTAAGCTAGGTGTTGCACTCTTTTGTTAGCCTGTTCATTTATGCAGACATTTATGATGATATCCTGTCCTCAGCACTCAGAAGATCATAAGAAGAACCGGCCCAATGTGCCTGGAGTCCTTTGAGGACAGATAGTTTGTTGCACCTAGAAGATGCATTAGGATTGTCCCTTCTGTGCTTAAAGATCTGTCAGGATAGTTTACCACTGCACCCAGCCTTGGTATTGGACCTGGCAGATTCTTGATGTTAGCCCGCCTTTACGCTTACAATACGTGTGAGGACAGCCATGGCCTTGCACCTACATATGCCCTTAGCTTGGTATTGCAATTAGAAGACTAGCACATGTAGGTTAACACATGTGTTGCACGTGGAACATTTTGTGCAAGGTAACACATGTATTGCATATGGAATAACTGTGAAGATAAGAACATGTACTGCACCTGGTAGATATTTGTAGGTCAGCACACTTATTGCAGTTTGAAATGTGCTATAGTTAAGCCCTTTTATTCCTCTTACAAAAATGCAAAGGTTAGTTACTGTTTTACACTTGGAGGCATTTGTGTGAGTTGGCACATGCATTGCACTCAGAAGAATTTGGCTATCTCTAGCACATTTGTTTGTACCTGAAAAACTGTGATGGCTGGAAATTGGGTTGCACCTAGAAGTGATCGTGTGGGCTTGTGACGAATCAACTTCTGGGGCACCAGTGGCCCTGGGATGAATATCGGTTTCTAAACCATCAATTAGCCCCACACCTCTAGTACACCAGAAGGGATCCGAACAGATTGGAACACAATAAAAGATAAACCTCCTTGTCCCATTTTTGGTAATGTGGGCGGAACGGCAGGCTTATGTCTGCAAGGTCGTGGATCGTTGGTTAGTTGCAACACAGCGAAAATACAATTATTACCCAATGATAAAAGGCACTGTCCAGTCAAGATTGTATAAAAATATCGACTTTACTATTATTACAACAGATAGTTCTAGCACGCTACAAAATACAACTCACCCTTTAAAGGAACACAGAGGACAGATAGTTTCATGAAGGAAAGGGATGCACTCTGGATACTGACAGGAGAGTAGTCAGTAAAATAATCAGTCTGAACTGTTTAAGGTTATTTGGTTTCAGCAGCAAGGGAGCAAGGGGTCATAAATGTCACTAGGGGCCTTCAGAGAAGGACCAGGGGGAAAGAACCACAATGTACCTGGTGCTTGAGATGCTTTTGATTCTCGACAGCAGTGAATCAGTTCCAGGATACTTTGAAGCTCCTGCGACAGAGTTCAAGACTGTAGACAGCTGCTGGTATCAGGCGGCAGGCAGTTCAGCAAGCAAGGCTGGATGGATGGCTGCTGGCTGGCCTACACAGCGGCTCGGGGTGAAGAATCGTTGTTTTTGTGCTGGTTGGCAGATCTGGAACACTGGTCGAGGTCTATCAGATGGCTTTAGTGACTGCAGCGTGACAACAGTCACTGGTCCAGCCCGTCATGGTTTGAGGGCTCGACTGCCTCAAAAATGTCCTTAAAAGATGGACGTTGGTTGTTGCTTGTGTGGCATTCCTCGTAGCTTCTTTGCAGGGCTCGTGGCATCCTTTCAAGATGGATGGACCAAAGCTGAGGAGAGCAGTTGCAGGCACAGCCTTGTCCTTTGTTCAGACTCTATGGAACTTCCCACCTAGAAGGCTTGCTGGCAGAACCTAGCAGGGCACACTGTGCTGGCTGGGTACCAGTTCTGGGGCTGCTAGACGGGTCCTCTGAGTTTGGTATCTCCCTCTGTTCCCTGGGAGACGTTTAGGGGAGGGATCTTGCTTCCCTATTGTAAACCCTGGCCTTCCTTTACTGGAGGAAGATGTCAGGCACTGTACCTTCAGCCAGGATCCAAATGAGTCCTTCTTCTTACTCCTTTCAAAGTCGTTGGATGATCTGCTAATTGAGGGACTCAGCCCTCTTATAAAGCCAAATGGGCCCCAGTGATTGGTGCAGGATTAACCTTTCTTAAGGAACCAATCCGGGGTCCCCACCAACAATCTTCTGTTATGGGTGAGGTCAGGACCAGAGTGCTTTGCAACAGGAAAGGTAAGAGGTGACACCATGCACTGTTAAGACCCGCCCATCTTCCTGAATGTTGTAGATCAAAGTGTTTCTCTGGTTAACTGAGCCCTCTGTGACTCTTGATCAAAGAGCAAGTCTCCATTGAAGTTTGTGACGAGAGCAGACTTTCTATCCCCCTCAAATCACATACTTCTCCATCTGAAAGGGGTAAACTCTGCAGGGGTTGCCTATGGTAAATAGTGGACCCAGACATGCCATTCATGGTCCTTCATACACAGGGGTGGGAACTAGCTTCAAGTTGACACATTGTATATCAAAGAGGTGTTAGCTCCGCCTTCCTGTTGTCTGTTCTGCGAACAGGCCCCTTTAACAGGCTTGCCTCAATTCACTCTCTTCAGTATGCACTGCCACCAGCTGTTAAGACACTAGGAAGACAGATTCATGGAGCCTTTGATCTTTTAATTAGGTTGCCCATGGCTGGAGAAAGGTGTTGCCTTCCCCCTTCTTAAGATGCTTTGATGTACCCATGGCTGTCACATTCCAATTGAACATGACATGGGAGGACGTGTTGCACCTAGATGAATTGCTGGGGGTAGGAAATGTGTTGCACTTAGATGGATTTTGGGGGAAGGAAATATGACGCACTTAGATGGATTTTTATAGGGCGTAAACTAAGTGTTGCACTCTTTCATTAGCCTGTTCATTTATGCAGACATTTATGATGATATCCTGTCCTCAGCACTCAGAAGATCATAAGAAGAACCGGCCCAATGTGCCTGGAGTCCTTTGAGGACAGATAGTTTGTTGCACCTAGAAGATGCATTAGGATTGTCCCTTCTGTGCTTAAAGATCTGTCAGGATAGTTTACCACTGCACTCAGCCTTGGTATTGTACCTGGCAGATTCTTGATGTTAGCCCGCCTTTACTCTTACAATATGTTTGAGGACAGCCATGGCCTTGCACCTACATATGCCCTTAGCCTGGTATTGCAATTAGAAGACTAGCACATGTAGGTTAACACATGTGTTGCACTTGGAACATTTTGTGCAAGGTAACACATGTATTGCATATGGAATAACTGTGAAGATAAGAACATGTACTGCACCTGGTAGATATTTGTAGGTCAGCAAACTTATTGCGGTTTGAAATTTGCTGTAGTTAAGCCCTTTTATTCCTCTTACAAAAAATGCAAAGGTTAGTTACTGTTTTACACTTGGAGGCATTTGTGTGAGTTGGCACATGCATTGCACTCAGAAGAATTTGGCTATCTCTAGCACATTTGTTTGTACCTGAAAAACTGTGATGGCTGGAAATTGGGTTGCACCTAGAAGTGATCGTGTGGGCTTGTGACGAATCAACTTCCGGGGCACCAGTGGCCCTGGAATGAATATCGGTTTCTAAACCATCAATTAGCCCCACACCTCTAGTACACCAGAAGGGATCCGAACAGATTGGAACACAATAAATGAACCCCCTTGTCCCATTTTTGGCAATGTGGACGGAACGGCAGGCTTATGTCTGCAAGGTCGTGGACCGTTGGTTAGTTGCAACACAGCGAAAATACAATTATTACCCTATGATAAAAGGCACTGTCCAGTCAAGATTGTATTCAAATATTGACTTTATTATTATTACAACAGACAGTTCTAGCACGCTACAAAATACAACTCACCCTTTAAAGGAACACAGAGGACAGATAGTTTCATGAAGGAAAGGGATGCACTCTGGATACTGACAGGAGAGTAGTCAGTAAAATAATCAGTCTGAACTGTTTAAGGTTATTTGGTTTCAGCACGAAGGGAGCAAGGGGTCATAAATGTCACTAGGGGCCTTCAGAGAAGGACCAGGGGGAAAGAACCACAATGTACCTGGTGCTTGAGATGCTCTTGATTCCCGACAGCAGTGAATCAGTTCCAGGATGCTTTGAAGCTCCTGCGACAGAGTTTAAGACGGTAGACAGCTGCAGGTATCAGGCGGCAGGCAGTTCAGAAAGCAAGGCTGGATGGATGGCTGCAGGCTGGCCTACACAGCGGCTCGGGGTGAAGAATCATTGTTTTTGTGCTGGTTGGCAGATCTGGAACACTGGTCGAGGTCTATCAGATGGCTTTAGTGACTGCAGCGTGACAACAGTCACTGGTGCAGCCCGTCGTTGCTCGAGGGCTCGACTGCCTCAAAAATGTCCTTAAAGATGGACGCTGGTTGTTGCTTGCGTGGCATTCCTCGTAGCTTCTTTGCAGTGCTCGTGGCATCCTTTCAAAACGGATGGACCAAAGCTAAGGAGAGCAGTTGCAGCCTTGTCCTTTGTTCAGACTCTTTGGAACTTCCCACCTAGAAGGCTTGCTGGCAGAACTTAGCAGGGCACACTGTGCTGGCTGGGTACCAGTTCTGGGGCTGCTGGACGGGTCCTCTGAGTTTGGTATCTCCCTGTGTTCCCTGGGAGATGTTTATGGGAGGGATGTTGCATCCCTATTTTAAATCCTGGCCTTCCTTTACTGGAGGAGGATGTCAGGCACTGTACCTTCAGCCAGGATCCAAATGAGTCCTTCTTCTTACTCCTTTCAAAGTCATTGGATGATCTGCTAATTGAGAGGTTCAGCCCTCTTTTAAAGCCAAATGGGCCCCAGTGATTGGTGCAGGCTTAACCTTCCTTAAGGAACCAATCCGGGGTCCCCACCAACAATCTTCTGTTATGGGTGAGGTCAGGACCAGAGTGCTTTGCAACAGGAAAGGTAAGAGGTGACATCATGCACTGTTAAGACCCGCCCATCTTCCTGAATGTTGTAGATCAAAGTGTCTCTCTGGTTAACCGAGCCCTCTGTGACTCTTGATCAAAGAGCAAGTCTCCCTTGAAGTTTGTGACGAGAGCAGACTTTCTATCCCCTCAAATCACATACTTCTCCATCTGAAAGGGGTAAACTCTGCAGGGGTTGCCTATGGTAAATAGTGGACCCAGACATGCCTTTCACTGTCCTTGATACATAGGGGTGGGAACTAGCTTCAAGTTGACACATTGCATATCAAAGAGGTGTTAGCCCCACCTTCCTGTTGTCTGTTCTGCGAACAGGCCCCTTTAACAGGCTTGCCTCAATTAACTCTCATCAGTATGCACTGGCACCAGCAGTTAAGACACTAGGAAGACAGATCCATGGAGCCTTTGATCTTTTAATTAGGCTGCCCATGGCTGGAGAAAGGTGTTGCCTTCCCCCTTCTTAAGATGCTTTGATGTACCCATGGATGTCACATTTCAATTGACCATGACATGGGAGGACGGCACCTGTAAACTCTGTCCTCCTGGAGTACACGTGACTATGCGTTTTGTGTGGTGAGCAGGGAAAATGTGTGCGGAATGGCCTCACACATTTTCGGAGGTTGATCTCCCATCATTAATTTTCATTTTTAAAAATTCAAAAAGCCCAGGCCAGCACACACTACCCATGTGGATGGTGGAATTCCTCACAGGGCTGGAACGTTTATTGCACTTAGAAAGAACCGGGTAGGTTGACACACATTAGACATGAAGAACTGTGAAAGCTAACACTTCTACTGCTCTTAAAGAATTATCAGCACATACACTGCATTTAGAAGAAATTCTGTAGATTTAGCACACCTATTGCACTTGAAGAACTGTATTAATTGGACGGATTGGAGGGTGGGCAGTGTGTGGCATTAGATGAATCTGGGACTATAAATCTTGTGTTGCACCCTGTAATGTTAACCCCCCCATTACGCTCAAAGATATATGCTGGTAACCCTCTATTGCACTTATAGATATCGCATTTAGTAGATTCCTGTTGTTAGCATTTATTGAACCTGGACGATATTTAGCAAGTCTATAAAGGTAACCTGTCTATTGCCTTTAGAGAATCCTGTTATCCTATAGCATATGGTAGCCTGTCTGTCTCGCCTAGAAGATTTTCTAGGACAGCTAGTCTATTGCGCTTAGTCCATAGTGCCTAGAAGAGTCCACAAGGGTATCTTGTTTTCTTCCCCATAGATGATCGGATGACACAGTGACATCAAAGATAAGCTCCATCTGAGCTTAAGTTATGTATAAACGCACCACTTTGGTGGACATCTGCCGCAGGCACAGCTATCCATCCACACACTTTAGAATGCAGCTATGACTATGAAAAGTCTGGTATAGCTGAACACGTATCGGCTTACACCAGACTTGCCTCAACACCTCTGCCATTATAATACAGCAACAACCTATGACAAATATTTGTCTAGCTGGTCAAATATCATGTCTCTTACACTAGCGCTCTGTTGTGACATCCCTCAGCACCCAACAACATGTCTGACCTCTTGGGTTGCTTACTGGAGCTTAGTCAGCCCACCTAATTCATAATCTTGGCCAAATGCATGCATGCACGTTAAGCCTTTTCTGAGAATGTTCTCATAATTGAACTTCGGTCCACAAGGGTGTTCCTACCACAAAGCGCTTTGAGGCCATACAACTGGGACAAGGCGCTATATAAATGACAACTACTACTGCGCTTGCTTTTTCATAGATGCTGAGTAAAAAATGTCATGCCACAGTAAGAAACAGGCTGTCTGCACCGAAATGCCATTCTAATCACATAATAACACTTATCGTGCTTGCTTGATTACTTTATCATGGATGTCAGGTACAAAATATCATGACACAGTAAGAAATGGCTAGACCTCTGGACCAAAATGCCAGTCTAGATATGTTATAACACTTATCATACTTGCTTTATCATAGATGCCCAGTATTAAATGTCATGCCAGAATAAGAAATGGCTAGACTGTCTGCACCATATGAACAAGAAATGCAAAAGCTGTAAAGCAATAAGTTAGTAGACTATAGTCTTAAATTAGTGATCATGGTATCTAAAATATCCAAAAATTCTTCCTTAAAACAAAGAAAGATAATCTAAGGGAATAAGAAAGCTATTGTTATGAATAATTTAAATGGTTTATTTGAAAGAAAAAAGAAAACACAACTTTTCAAAAAAAACATAGTAGTAGGATAAACATACAATTATGATAAAAGCAAAGTGCATATAAAGCAAAGTGCATATAAAGATTGGAGCACAAGAATTTAGACAAATAAGTGAAACACAAACAGAGTTTCTAAGAACATATAAGCAACGGTATAAATTAACAAGTTTGTCAAAATTGAACAAAAAATGAAACACAAGCCAAATGAAAAATAAATAAATACATTTGTGCAAAAGCGTAAATTCACTTCACAGGTCTGCACCAACATGACAGTCTAGCCATGAAATAACACACATCAAGTTGATTTTGTCCGAAAATGCCAGTAAAATATGCCATGTCACTTAATGAAAAGAAGAGGGACAGATGAAAGTGGTCCTCGTCCCTTCGGTCCCTTCCTCATCTTGACATTACAGAAATGAAAGGTGTACATCGTTCCTGGCCCCCTCCTCCCCATCACCACAGTACCGCAGATGCGAGAAGCGCTATTCACTCAGACAACCATATAGACCTCACCCTGATGACTTCGTAGAGGAGATAAACTTGCAGACTATGGAGCAATTACACTGACTCTGACCGTGCAGAGAGCCGATGATGTCACAGCCAAGACATAGATGTGTTAGACATGAAGCACACATACATTCCTGCATGACGCTACAGAGCCACTTAGGTTAAACTACTCTTAGACATGAAGGACATGCTTTTGACCCACTTGGATAGAGGACATATGCTCTTTTGCTACGCAGGAACGCAAGACGCCTGAGAATAAGACATGAAGCTTGCTTGGCGCTTAACGCAGTTGACATAAGTAGTCATAACAATCGAAATAGAAGATGCAGCCACATTGAAGTGAATGGAAAGTACTGAGAAGGCTCGAGAACTCGGGGAGAAGCCTGACTGGCTGATTTAGCAGGAGAACACAAACCAGACTTTTTGTGCAGCCTGTGGACATATTTCAGCCAACGCCATCAAGGGAGGGAGAGTGTCACATGGGCCCTCGAAGGTACAGACATGCAGGAATACTAAAAATCCTCATAAATGCTGAGCAGGAAAATCAAGCCAGTGGTCTCCACACATGTGACCTTGGACTGGAAGACAAAGCCTATTCATTCGAGCCATACAGAGACCATTGTTCCCATCCAGATTAGGACAGACAATACAACATAGTACCAGGTTGAAAGCTAAATGTCCTGTCCCAAGGCCTGGAGGATTGCTGATGGTAGCCTTATTGGTACAGATAAAGCCTTTGGGGCTGTTCTCATCAGCTTGAATTGTTGCTCATGGGCCGGGAACCGTTCAAAGTACAAAGGCAGAGAAGACCCTCATTGATTGATCCCTGCTTACCACCCGTGGTAGATCGCACTTTGTTGCACCAACTAGTTTCAATACATTAACCTGACGTGCCTTTAGTTGCAACATTTAGGAGGTGGATGCAGGGGGAGCCACCAGATTATATGTATCCAATCAGAGCATTGACCCCATATAGATACCATATGTAGTTTGCCTCAATAACTAACCCCAGCCTACCTTAGGTGTTTGTAGAATAATGTGTAATTTATGACATCCCAACCCTTCTTAACCTGTTGACAAGCCTGTAACCATAGAGAGAGTATTGGAAATCCTGAGATGTCCATGCCTGTCCCTGTTTGTGGGATCTCTTAATAAACAGTGGTTTTCGTCACACTTCTGGACTTCTATGTTTTTTGGGCATAGCGATTTCCCCTGAACCAGACCTCTTGCTGTTATATTGGGGGCATTCCCATTCCTACACTTTAAGTGGTAGCAAAGGATGGTTCGCCAATACCATTATACCATACCATTTTTTCTTGTCGCAAGCCTGAAGGGTTGCATTCCTACCCACGAGGACCAAATTGTTAATCACGTGTGAACTACTGAGACGGTCGTCAGGGGCACTCTTGGTGAAATTCCTGCCCACTCCCAGCGGTATGCCCAGCAGATTACAAGGCGGAGTGGCAGATTGCGGAAGTTATGGTTATGGGTTTATTTGACCACATACTAAATCAGGGGCTAGCAGAACAAGTATCGAAGTAATTGAAGAAATTAGTGGAGATGGAGGTGAAACCGTGGTCGGAAATTCAATTGGCTTTAGTACATTATTGTCGTTTAATGCAAGAGAACGTGAAAAAGAAATGTGAGGCAAGGAAGCAAGAAGAAGCAAAGTTAGTTCAGAAAAAATTATTAAACTATTCAATGGAAGTGGCGATGTTGACAAGAGGGAGTGGTCACACAAAATGCACAGTACCAGCAGCAAATGACAGGGGGAAGTTTTGCAGGAAGAGGGGACGCTAACTACTGGTCATGGGGAAGAAGAGGCATTCCCAGGTGGAGAGGAGTGGGATACCACACACAGCAAGAAGAGGAAGGATTTAACGGGGTTCAGCCCAGGGCCATGGGACCCCCACCACAATGTTGGGCATACGAAAAGATTGGCCATATATCCTGGGTCTATACAAGCAGGGGAGGGATGCAACAGAATTGCCAAGACCCAAGGGGGGACTACACCCCCCCCAGCATACACTACAGAGCAACCTGACTATTATGCCCAAGATCACACATGGGCACAGGCCTGCATGCCACAAATAACACCAGTGCAACATGCACCAGCGCAATTACAACAACCCATGACACAGATACTGCAAGCACCAGCATGCACACCGCACCCACAGGCAGCACCACAAGAACTGATACAGCAGAACACTGTAGCCCCAAGACAGTTTGATACCGGAGTACACACTACCACACCAAGGCTAGGCAATGTGGCTGCATTGGGATGGAATCTTTTCACGGGTACAGGGGTGAGCCTATACCCACAATAAGACAGTCCACAGACTGACTTGATGTGCTCAATCCTATCTGTTACACCCCACCGAACGAGGAACCACGAGTGGGGGTAACCATAGGTGACAAGACTTTCTCCTTTCTCGTAGATATGGTAGCCACCAGGCTTGTGTTAGGGATGGGAGATACCTCATGTCAGGCATTAACATGAATGCTCAAGGTTTTTCTGGGACCATAGATTTGGTTCCATTCAGTGGTGAGTTGCCAATCTTGGTTGGAGAGCATGATCTTACCATGCCACTGTTATATTCCCGCCACATACCAGTTAACATAATGGGAAGGGACATCATAAGCAATCTGAATATGACCATCTCATTCACTGATCAGGGGATAGTATGCTCTACCCCAGGGATTCACTATATGAATGCACAAGAATGTATTCAAGCATTCTGTGGCCAGACTGTGCAGAGCGGGGTGCCCCTAGATCCAGAGGTATTCCAGAATGGGGTGTATATATTGCTAGCATGACTTCCAGGCATACACGGTAAACTACTATGTTTACCAGGCGAGATTTGGTTCAGGACAGAAATTCACCTGGATGAGGAGGAAGGATATGTATTGCCATTAGATTTGGAAACAGTAATAGTAAGGGACTATAGAGTAGTGATTCACAGGACTGATGATACAGGGAGAGTTTGGAGAGCAGAAATCACAGTAGGAAAATGACACAGGCTGACTGACTTGACAGGCAGTTTTTGGACAACTACTATATTGAGACAGTATTTGTCATGAGCATTACTTACTGGATGAGAATAAAGTACAGGGAAGTCCAACAGAGGATGGCCCTGATGAAAAAGACTTCACCATTTCTTGAGGATGATCTAGCACAGGTGCCAAGCCTATTATGGACCAATAGCCTGTATGATGTTGGCTTGTTGAAAGGGGTAGGAGCAGTCAAAATCAAACTGAAGCCAGGAGCAATCTTACCAAGGGCAAAATGATACTCCCTTTCTAAGGAGACAAGCAAAGGCATTTTTGAGACAATTTCTGCACTAGTGAAACAGGAAATCTTAGCACCATCAGAATCTCAATGTTACACAACTGTATACCTAGTGAAGTAGGCGGCAGGAGGGTTGCAGCGTTTTATACAGGATTTGCACTCTCTGAACAATATTGTCAAAGCAGATTTTCCCTTAGTTCCTAATCCTGTGACAATATTATGTAGCATCCCACCAGAAGCCACACATTTCACAGTGATTGACTTGAAGAATGCATTCTTCTCAATCCCACTTCATGAGGAATCACAAGGCTTTACCTTGTTTCTATTCAGAAATAAAAAGTATAAACATACAGTTTAACATAAGGTTACCACAGGGGTACTTTGAATCTCCTTTCATATTCTGGTATGTAGCAGGACAGAGGAGCAGTGTCGAAAAGACTCAATACAGTTGATGACAGTTTTGGCAGAGAAAGGATACAAGGCGGACCAGGCAAAATTACCATACTGTCAGGAAGAGGTTCTATACATTGGACAGTTAATCTCACAGGAAGGTAGGAAGGTGACTCCTGAAAGGTCAGTGGCGATTATCAAAACACTGCAGCCAAAGACTGTGAGGGAGATGCAGCAATTCCTGGGTCTTTGCAATTATTGCAGGGCCTGGGTGTTTGACTACAGCACATGCACCAGACCCCTTGTAAACTGGTTTTAGGAGGCTCGGAGGGAGGAAGGTAAGATAATTTGGACAGGTGAAATGACAGAAGCATTTGATAAATTGAAAAAGGGCAATATGCACAGCACCAGTTTTGAGGATCCCTGGTTACAGTGCAGAATTATACTTATTTTACTTATTCCTGCAGTCAAATGGAGTCGCAGTCAAGTGGAGTAGTGATGACAGCAGTACTCACACAAAAACTACTTTGGGCCACAAACCAATAGCCTACTACAGTGGGCTTCTGGATCCAGCGATGAGAGGCCATTATCCTTGTGAACAAACATTGGCTGCAGCTGCATTTGCAATTGACATATTGTCACGTTTCACCATGCGCTGTAGTACAACGCTCTATGTGGAACATGCCCTTTTTGCCATTTTTTCTCTGAACACACAGAGAGCCTCTGGATATGAGGTGATCATCTTAAATCTAGCAATAAAAGTACTGAGATGCAGAGTTGTAAACCCAGCGATATTCATACCGGAGCCAGTACAGGAGGGAGACTACGTACATGACTGCTCTAAATACACAGAACACTATGACAACATCCCTAGGGTCAGGGAAAATGCCCTTGGGGAGGGGAATAACTCTATATTGACGGGTCCTCAATAATTGACCAACATCAGGGGAACGACAAACTGGGACAGCAGTGGTAAAATTGAGACAGAACAGGACATTTGATGTAGTGGTTAGTGTGAGGTTACCTGCACATTTCTCAATACATGCAGCAGAATTGGTAGCACTCATAATAGCACTAGAAGCACATGAGGATGACGAGATTACAGTGTATTCTGACTCTGCATACGTGACATCAACAGTACATGCAGGACTGTCACAATGGGAAAGGCGGGGCTTCGGACGTGCTGACAGCACACCAGTGTATCACGCACCCCTATTGGACAGACTCATAGATGCACTACAACTCCCATTACCCATTGCCCATTGAAGTGCCAAGCGCACACAAGGGGGGAGGATGCAGTTTCCCGCAGCAAGAAAGCTGCTGATGCAGAAGCAAAAAAGAAAAGCAGCATAGTTTTCAGAAATAAATGAGTTTGATACTCCTTTCAATGAACATAAATGAGCGCGTAACATGGTAATCCAAAAAGGGTTTAACACATTGCCCATTACCCAGATAATGGAATAACAGGGACTTGCACCAGTAGAAGAGAAGGAATTGTGGATAAGGAGGGGGTGTTCAGTATCCCCCACAGATGCAATGTAGTGACAAGAGAGTACTGGAAAGCCAGTTATGCCCTTCACACTCCTGCAGACAGCCTTAACTCAGCTTCACTGCCCAACCCATATAAGCAAAGAGAGTTTTGCAGCACAGATAGCAGAATGCTGGGTCTGTCCCAACTTGGCAGAGCATGTTGCTGCCTGCATGTATAAGTGTATTGTTTGCCAATGTTTCAGAGCAGGACACAGGCTGCGAGTAGTGAGAGGAGCAATATCCTGGCCTAATGGATCTTTCCAAAATGTACGTATAGAGCATGTGGACATAATTCAGAATGGCAATGGCAACAGGTCATATGCCCATTTTCTTGATGGATCAAAGCTGTCCATATACCCACCCTGATGCCGCTTTCGCAGTGAAATTCTGCATCAGAGAGGTAGTGATGGGGGGTGGTGAAAAATGTCTCCAGTCCGACAATGAACCGCACTTCATAAACAAAGTGTTCGAGCATATCATGATCCTGCTGGAGATTAATCATACTTTTTTAAAAATATGATTTAATTGTATGACAATTTTTACAAAGAGCATATTTAAAGTCTATGCTCAAGACAAAGTATCCCTCCATTTCATTAGGTATAGCCCGTTGAATCGAATTAAGAATTGTCCATCACTCCTGATGTATCTTCATTGTTCAAATCTAAATGTCTGAAAAACTGAGTGACCCCAATCACACAGCTGGCGTTCTCCCCACTTGAAAGCAATGCCCAAAGTTCGTTATCATCTAAGGTGGAATAGTTTGTTAGAGCTCTTGCAAGATGTTTTGACCTGACCTCTTTTAGAGAGCTACATTCCAACAGGAGATGGCGGCTGGTTTCCACAGTGTCTTTTTTTAAGCAGAATCCGCAGGTTGCAGAATCAGATTGATTTCTCAAGACCTGTATTTCCTTTGTTCTCACCTGGTTGAGTCAGAATCTTAGGAACTGTCTTCTTACTTGTTTATCTGGACATTTCTTTAAGTAGCCTCCTACCTCTTGAATTTTCATTTCTGGAGTCGCAATGGCAGAGGTCAGGCGGTATCTGCTAGCCGTTTCCAACGTGGAAATCTAGTCGTTTTCACAGAGCTTCTTTGTGACTTTGTTAGGATTGTGTACCAAGAGGTCTTCCGAACAGTCCACGTCTTGGAGAAGTCGAAGGTTTTCCTCCTTCCATTTATTTAGCATTTTATAGGAATCTGAATCGAGGTCCTTCTTTATCAGCTCCAGAGCTTTAGGCTTCAAAGTACACAGCAGTTTTCTGAAAAGGAGTAGCGAAGATCTTGCTTTTGTACTTGCAAGTGATGGTAGACAAAGTTCACGCCTGATTAAAGCCATTGGTGTTGACTTTGACAGGCCTAGAATTGATCTCCAGAAATGGCTCTCCAACGACAACCAAATTCCGTCCGGCAAACACGCCATTGCGTCTACGCCATAAATTAGGGATGGCACCACCTTCACCTTGTAAAAATTCAAAACTGGAACGTGCGAAATACGTCCATACTTGCGGTCCATTGCTATTGCTTGTGCTGTCAGGGACCTCAGCTTTTCCCAGAGGAATTGTTGCATCGCTGCTTCTCTTTGATGGTTAGACAGCATTACTCCCAGATATTTAAATGCTGTAACCTCCTCCAACACTTGGTCGTCTAGCTTCCAGATGAATTTTTTTGTGTTTTTCCTGACTTTCCCCATCACCATGATTTTAATCTTTGCTTTGTTTAGTCGCAGATTATTGTTCTCAAGGTAAGCGACTAGGTGCTCCAGTTGGCGTTGCAGCCCTATTGGTGTAAGGTCTAGGAGTATAATATCATCCGCATATAAGAGTCTCAAGGTTTTTTCCCCGCCCAATGTTGGTGGGAAACATCTGACTTCTCCTTCAGATTCCTCATAGTCAGCTATGTAAGTGTTGTAGAGGGAGGGGGCCAGCGGGCATCCCTGTTTGACGCCTCTGTATGTCCTTATTTCATCAGATAACACTCCATCATAGCTTAGACGAATCCTCATGGAGGTCTCTTCATGCAATGCTTGAATTGGTTCCAAGACAGATGCAGGACAATGTCTGGTCTGAAGTTTATTCCATAGACGTTCCCTATCGACCTGGTCAAAAGCTTGGACCAGGTCGATGAAGGCCATGTAGACAGTTGTGCCGCTTTGGAACGCCTTTGACTTAAGAGTGTTAATTGTCAGGATGTTCACTGCTGTTCCTGCGTTCTTGGTGAAACCTGTTTGGAATTTGTCTATGTACTGCACTTTTCCCAGCCACTCTCGGAAGCTCTCTAAAACTAGAGAAGCGAAGACCTTGCCGATTACATCGAGGAGAGTGATGGGCCGATAATGATTGGGATTGTCCGGTGCCCCCCGCTTAAAGATCGGCACTACTATGGCTTTAGTCCATGAATGCGGTATCACGCGATTGATATTGCAGTTTTCAAAGATCTTTTTTATCATCTTTTGCCCATGGTTCAGGGTGTTTTTTTAGCTCTAAATTTCTCAGCCCATCCGGTCCGGGTGCCCATGAGTTGTTGAGCTTCTTGATCATGTTCAGGATGGTAGCTTCGTCGGAGCAGATGTTCCAGTCGCTCGTATCTTTGTTCATTTTTGGTGATTGAATGGGCAATAAGTCTCTTCCTGATGTTGGACGGGAGTATAGGTTGGAAAAGTGCATAGACCATTGATTTTCCGCTATGTGGTTTTGAATTTTGTTGTCTGAGCTCTTTACAGTTCCTTTGATTAGGTTCCAGAAGTCTTTAGATTTTTTTCCTTGTTAAACACCTAACATTTTTTCTGCGTCCTTTTGATACAGGTTGTGGCGATGTTGGAGCAGCCAATTTCTGTACTCTTTGTTTGAATATTTCCATTTCTTTACGTTTTCTTCTGAAGGTGCTTTTTTGGAAACTCTTTTCAGTTGTCGGATTATACTACGCCTTTTTACCACTTCTTGATCATGTTGGTGAATAGGATTGAAGGGTTGGCGTCTGAACTTCTTATTAGGTTTTAAGTATCTTGTGAGGAGGGGAGCATAGTCCAGCCTTTCCATGGTATGTTTCCTGGAGCTTCTCACCTCGCTGCTCCTGTATTTCGTTGCTGTTTCCCGGATCGCGCCCTCTGAGAGTTTTAGTCGTGACCCACCGCAACCTACTTCCAGTTCCAAAGGTGCGTATAGTTTCAGGTCCTGCGGCGCCCGCCAGTGGCAGACAGCATATTATGGTCACTGTGCTCTGTTACCGTTACTACCGAGGTTTTCATGAACATCAGGAGATCTTTCGATACATAGATATGATCTATGGTCTTCTGCTGTCTGTCTCTTTGCCATGTGGGAACTTCTATGTTGTTTTTCCATCTCAGCCAGTGCAAATTGTGCATATCTCTGTCTGCCATAAAGGATTTTAATAGATTACCTCTAGTTATGCCTGGGCCGTCCAACTGTCCTATGTTGCTACAGATTCCCACACCTGCGCAGATTGCGTTAAAATCACCGTTTAGGATGGCATGTTTCCACTGGTGGACTGACGCCGATGTATCCCATATTTCCGCAATCTCGTTCAGGAAGTCTTCATTTGTGACCAGTGCCGGATTCCAATATGCGTTGATTACGAGGAGTTTCTCAATGGCGTTCCTCCCCGGATGTCCTTGGGGGCGGGTCCAGTTCAAGATGACTGCTTGTTTCAAATGCGATGAATGTATAACCTTGTGGACCTCAAGGCTGTTTCCTGAACGTATAGCCATTAGAAGGCCCGCTGACGGCCGACCCCTTAGGCCTTTTTTTGCTTCAGTAAAAACCACTTTGTATCCGTCTAGTTCCGGTTTCTCGGTCATCCAGGTTTCCTGCAAGGATAGGAGGTCGAATGATCCCAGGTTCACATTGCTTTGCGCTAGAAGATGGTAAAACCCTCTAGTATTCCAACATCCCATTTTGAGAACTGTTCTGCGTCTTGCATGAGTAGACGAGAGACCCCGTACTTCATGCTGGTCCAATTTGTCTGTTCTCTCAAATAATGGCTAGTTTCTACAATCCGGGGAACCTTTTTTTGCCCATGTCCAATTTTTTGGGGATCTTGTAGACCTCGTTTCCGGGTCTCTGGTGTGTCTGGGAACTGTTGGGAGTTTTCTTTCGTTCTCTGGGCAAGGTCCTTTAGGTCTCCGAGTTTCATCTTTTTTTGTATCTTGAAATGAAGTGACGGACTCATGATCTGCCCGTCGTGTGTTCATCTTGTCATGTCAACAGTTGATAAATGTTTTTCCTCCTGGTAGCCTAGGTGTTTTTAATTCACTGTTGCTCGAATCTCTGATCTCATAGTGTCTATCATATCTTTTTTTCCCTTTTGCACCTTCATGAACCTCTTTCTTTTCTTTGATAGGGATGAATTGGTCTTTTAATTTTTGTGATCCCATACTTGTTTCATTCCTGGATTTCCCATGAGTTGGTTTGAGTTCTGTCAGAGCATAACCCAGAACACATAGACTCTTTTCCTCGTGTACTAATAGAAGTCTGATTACTTTGGATGAGATGTGTAGCAGCGAGCAGTCCTTCCTCCCGGGACCACAGGGTTCCACCATCCACAGGTCCGCATTTCGGATTTGTCTTAACCCTGAGATTTTGCTGAAGATCTTGAGAATTGAAGCCCTGTTCATGATGAGATCGTCGTCTGTTTCCCTCCTTCTTTTTAATTCAAATATACATCCACTGGTGATTTGTTTGTTTAAGGGGCCAGATCTTTCAGCGTCACTTTGTGTGCGAGAAATACAGACCTCACCCCCAGAATTAGACCTTTTATCCCGTCCACTAGTGGAATTGTTGATAGGTCCCTTGGTCCGGGATGTCTTTTTAGAGGGCGATGGCCGATGAATGCTGAGTTTTCTTTATCATCTCGAACGTGACTATTTCCCAGCGTACTTTCGTGGGTATGCTTTGCCGTCCTTAGGGAGTCACTACTCCCAAGACGCCTTCTCCCTTTTGCCCTCGACTGTTCCCGTCGGGATCAGGCGTCTGTCGTTGTTGGTAGAGTGTTAGCACTCCTTAAGTCATCGCTTGAGTCATGAATTCAAATCTTTTACGGAGGCTCTTACTGGTTTTTTATTGAATCTAAAAGTTCTGATTTCCTTTTTAAGGACGAACCTGTGTTAGATTCCAGGTCTGACTCTTCAATGGTGTAAGTGCTCCAGTCTAAGTTTTCGCTCAGAGATCGTTGTCTAACAGTCAAATACGATGTGGGTTTAATGGTTCCCCCTTCCTTAATTTTTAGGAAGACGTGTTTGACGGATTCTTTCTCCTTTTGAATTGGTAGTTTTTTTTCTCATAGACTTTGGTTTTTTCCGGTCTCCCGGGATACCTTCCTGCTTTAGTCGAGATCTTTGAGGAACTTGTTGTCTCTTTCTGCGGACCGACAGTAGAGGTTTTGTCGGAGCACACTTTTGCCTGATTGAAAATGCCAAAAGTGAAGTTCGAAAGGGCTTCCTCTCCTTTTTTTTCTTTTTTGTTCTTTTTGTTTTTCCTTCCGTTCCTTAGCTGGGCACGAAAAAGGGTTTGTTGGAGTCAGGTTCTTGGGATCTCTGTCCAGATCTTTCATCTCAAGGGACTGTATTTCCTCGTCCGCCTCAATTATGGCGATAATCTCCCCCATTGGGTCCGCGTCATCTTGTGACGAGGTATCTCTTGGAATGCCGACTTGTGCTGCCGTCTCCCTCGTTGTGTCCTCGTCTTCTTGTGGCAAAGTGTCACTAGGAATGCAGGCTTGTGCAGCCTTCTCGGACAAGTCCTTTGCGTTGCCTAGAGCTCCTTTCAAACACATAGGAATAGAGGACCTCAGCATTTCCATCTGTTCCATCATTTTCGTGTTTGCCTGGGCCAAGTCCAGTTCTATAGACTGTCTCAGAGAGTTATTTGCTGTCAGCCTGTTCCCTACCCCCGCCATTATGAAACCTTCCAAGTTGGTCATTTTCAAGTTCATGGATGCCATCATAGACATTTGGTCTCTCAGTGTGTCATTCAGTGACTCATATAGTTTACAAAATGGCATAAGGGCAATGGTTATTGTTGCCATTAGGGACATCAGGTCAGGCTTTTTCTGTGGGGAATCCTTAGGGACTGAGTAATGAAGTTCGCTTAGACGTCTTGATGGAATAGATGTGGTACAAGGGAGGTTTTGCGAATGAATTGGAGTCGACTCTGTCCTACTTCTAGATTTTGAGGATGTCCCTGGTGATCTTAAGCTGTCTGCTTGGGTGGCCACAGATATGTTTCTTATATCTATAGACATATCATTTTCTTGGGCGCTTTCGAGTTCATTGCATTTTTGGGCTTTATTAACCATCTTCGCGGTTATATGAGGCCTGGTCCAGTCATGGCTGGTTTCACGGGACCCCTCAACTCGAGATTGAGCCGATCCAGAATTCACCTCGAGTAGTTCATCCTTTTTCTGTGGCAAGGTCTTAGGTGATGTGTTCTGAAGCATTGTGCTGGGGTTTGGAACTGTTTTTCCAACTATGGCTGGCGGATTCTTGAAATGCCACCTGAGAGGGGAGTTCGGCATGAACATTGATGGTTTTAGAGACCAGAGTTTTCTTATTTGCGTCATCGACGGTTTGATTGTTATTCTCTGTCAAAATAGCGTTCTCCAACAGCTCCCCGTCTGATATTTCCACCAAGGTGACGTCTTGTTGATTGCCACGTTTCTTGAAAAAGATTTCTACTAAATCAGCCTTAACTGAGTGTTGCAACCAAGGTTTAGGGCCCATTTTTTTGTATTGGCATTTGGAGGTTTGCTTCTACCTGCGGCAGGTCTAGTTAGCCTGCTCACCGTGTATCGACTCCCTTTGGCGAAAATTATCCATCTCTTCTTCAATGGTTGCAGTCCTTCTTTAGGTGCGCACTGAGCTGAGGTGTATTCCTGAGATGATGTTACAGATTGTGAGATGGGAAGCACTTGCGTCTCAGTCATTTCTTTATTTGCTGTAGTGTTTGAGTTACTTTCCTGTGACTTGGCAAAGGGGATTGTTTCAAGTTCAATATGCAGAGGAAAATGTAGTTCTTTTGTTTCCTCTGAAAGGCTGTGAGCATCCCTCGATTGCAGCTGCGAGCTCACGGGGTCCAGTGCCTGGGCCGGCGTGGGCAAGGAGAGAGCAGATCCCAAGCTCTCCCCCCTCCCACTAATCATACATTTTCCTGTGCATATCACCCTCAGGTGAACGGAATCTGTGAACGCCTCAATGGCCAGCTCAAAGAAAAAATTGCAAAAGTGAAAATTACTCTGAAAATGGGGTGGCTTCACTGACTACCCATAGCCCTGTTTGCATTGTGCAATCAGCCTGCCTCCGACCACCATTTAACTCCCCATGAGTTGGTGACAGGGCAATGCATGCGTTTCCCATGTGCTCATCCCACTAGAGCACTGATGGATGCCCAGAATGCTGCCACTGTCTGGTTTGGGTAATTAAATATGAGTATCTCGCTTTGATGATGGCTAGTGCCTCTTTTATTTCTCAACCGCTAAAGGCTCGGCAGTGGAGGTCAAAGAGAAATGATGAAAACGGTGCATTAGTAGAACCACAATAACTGCTTAAGGCCCCACCTCTCTATCCGGGGATCTAGTCCTATTATCGAACTTTAACAGAAACTGGAATAAGCCCTGATTTGAGGGCCCATTTACTGTAGAGCAAGCCACTGGGAAAACTGTGAAATGAGTAGGGAAGAAATCTTGGAATTACCCAGGAGACATCAAGCCCTGCAGACATGTGACCCCCCTTACCCAAGATGCAGGCGGTACAGACAAATTCAGACACTTTCCAGAACCAGAGCTATACAGGAGCATACAGGAATCTAATCCAGGCACACTATCTTTGTTACAATAGGCAACCCGCTGACCTGTATGGACTGAGTTCAGATGAGTATTTTCGTACCTGCACGATAAACCAGAGAACCACTTTTTAAATTTACAGGTACACAGATCAAATGGTGCCAGAAAAACTCTTTGTTTATGCTTTCCTTATCTACGTTGCCAACAGCCATCCGATACTCAAAAGGAGTGACGTGCCTATTATCACCTTTCTTATTAGCCCTAAAGTTCATTTCATTTTCGAGAGACTCTTTGCAGCCATAGTAGTACAATTCTTCCACAGGAGAGGCTAGCCACTTATAACAATAATGATACCAAAGGTTGTGAAGTTTGTTGAGCATCAGATCCAAGCTCATGGACAACGCCAAGGGCGTGCATAGATGCAACACATGAACACTGTGGTGAGAGCTATTGTATTGATATTTTTGGCATTCTGCTGTCTCTATCTCTTTACCCTCTTTGCACTACAGAGAGCTTCATTGCATTACACACACACTCTAGCATATGCCAACAGAACACCTGTTCTATTGGCGACCGCAGCTGGGCTGGTCACCAGCACTGCCCAAGAAGTAAAAAGGCTTAAGCGAATCACTAACCCGAATTTGGAACATGTGATTTACCTTACCAATTCAGCTCACATCACTAATAACATGCGGTACCAGCACATGAGCAAGGTGGGGAGAGAAACCTCAAGTGAGAGCTGTTACGTGTGCTCTCTCATCCCCTATGCCATGAGCACCTCCAGGATAATTGTAGTGACAGAAAATCCAGTCCAGCAGCCAGAGCACAATGCCTTATGCACTTAGCGGTATGCACCACAAGGGGCCAGCTCCAAGGGAAATGGGCCACACTGAGGTGGATGTCAAAAAATAAGTTCCCTTATGAGGACAGTTATATAAAGACTCAAGCAATGATAGAAGACTATTGGAGCTCAGATAAAATGACACAATCACTGGCATGGTGAAAGGGTACACACTTAAATATATGGGTGGCTGTGTGTGCATGTGTGTGTTTGATGAATGGTGTGTGTGCTTGTATTCAGGGTCACAATGAAACCTACATTTCGGAGGGTGCTAACCCTTCAAATGTTGGGAGAGGTGCTAACTTCACGAGTGGTGGGGAGAGGCAAACTTATTTGTGTGGGGGCATCCAACTTCTTTACGCATTCTAATGAGACTATTGTAGTGCAGTCAACTCAATGGTGTTGTGCCATACTTGTGTTTAATTCCTTGGTTACTTATTGGTAATCTTCATTACTCATAGCCCTTTTCCTCCTTGTCCCAGTACTTGTGTGTGAGGCACTTTGACTCATAGACAAGTACTGGCATGAGGTAGAGGGACATGGAGGTAATACGTGGCTCAGTTACCTGTAATCTTCATTACTCCTAGTCCCACTCTTCCTCATACCAGTACTTACCTATGAGGCAAGGAGCCTCATACGCAAGCACTGGGACAGGGAAAAGGGATATGGAGGTAATTCTGGGCTGAGAAGCTGATTTTGGGGGTTCGGCAGGGGGTTGGAGGCGGAGGGGATGTGTGGAGTGGTGGGGTGGGACGAGGATTGTGCGATAAATCATAATGGTCATCGATGTCCAGGCTAAGCAGGCATGATATGTGGTGTTAGTGGCTACAGAGGGATTTTGGTGCAGCCATTAACTGGGCATCTCTGACAAAGCAGTCCTGCTAAGTGTAATTACCTGGCTACACTGGCATTTGTGTGCTGCCAGTCTAGCCGTTTCTTACTGCAGCATTGTATATTGTTCTGGGCATCTGTCATCAAATAACCATGATAAGCGTTTTTGATTCGACTGGCATTTTGTTTCAACCAGTCTAGGTATGTCT
Source organism: Ambystoma mexicanum (assembly GCF_040938575.1). NCBI lineage: Eukaryota > Metazoa > Chordata > Amphibia > Caudata > Ambystomatidae > Ambystoma > Ambystoma mexicanum. The sequence continues at coordinate 164,653,729 of NC_090929.1, forward strand.
AAATGTGGCCTGGCATTCATGACTGTCATATGTTATTCCGTGTCTAAACTGGTCCACATTGTGCAGCCAGTTGGACATGTTTGCATTGTGGCAATGCATTTTTAATAGTAAAGCATTATATTATTAAACCGTTAATGCTCCTGTGTACTGTTGGTAACTTGCATGTATTGGATTTTTGGATTGGTGTTACCCTACAAAACAATTGCAAATTCAGACAATTTTTCTCAGAAAGTGTGCTGTATAATGCATTAAAACACATATTTATATCTTTCTCGTAGTGCAGTGTGCCGCGTACCTCTGCAGCAGCACGTTTGTGCATATTGCGCAAGCATGGGTAATCTAGGCCGGCCCAGAGTGTGACGCAACCTGTGATTTGTTGCCGAGTTGGGGAGCGAGGCCGCCCAGCAAAGCTCGCAGGTCGGCCCCCAACCTTTGAGTTGCGCCACTGGACACAAGACATACTGGATGCCCAGATTGATGAAACATTGGAATAGTAAAACAAACAGAGTTGCCATGCCCGAAAACAGGGAAAAAGGAAATAGGGGGAATGCCAGGGTGCTGGGAGGGATCTCATCTGTTGGTGAATGGACAAGAGTTCAATGGAGAAGAATGGGTAGAAGGGATGATGGGATGCAAAGCACACACACTCCTGACTTTACCAGTGGAAGTGGAACAGAAAGAGAACGACAAATCCCTCCAGGAATGGGCGGCAAGTGCTAGACTGCTCACGAACGAAGCAGGCCCTTAGCCAATAATACCACTCAAGAATGTTTCACTGTGTTTCCAGAATGATGGTCTAGTAAAGGATTGGAGATGGTGACCTTATTGGCACAGAAAGCACCTTTGGGGCTGTTCTCATTACCTTACATTTTTGGGGTGAACAGAGGATGCAAACAAACATGGGTGGTAACTGTCCAAAGTACCAAGGCTAAGAAAACCGTCACTGACCAATCCCTGCTTATCTCCCATGCCAGGTCACACTTTGTTGCACCAACCAGTTATAATGCACTAACCTGACATGCCTTTAGTTTCAACATTTAGGAGGTGGTCGCAGGTGGAGCCACCAGATTATGTGTATCCAATCAGAGCACTAAACCAATATAGATAACATATGTAGTTTGCCCCACTAACCAACCATAGCCTGCCTTAGGTTTTTGTAGAATAACGTGTAATTTCTGACATCACAACCCTTTTTAACCTGTTGACAAGTCTGTAACCATAGTGAGAGCATTGGAAATCCTGAGATGTCCATGCTGTCCCTGTTTGTGAGATCTCTTAGTAAACAGTGGTTTTTGTCACACTTTTGGGCTTTTACGTTTTTTGGGCATGGGGATTTCCCCTGAGCCAGACCTCTTGCTGATACATTGGGGGCTTTCCCATCCCTACACTTCAAGTGCTAGCAGAGGATGGTTCGTCAATACCCCTGGTGACATAGTGTTTTTTCCTGCCGCAAGCCTGAAGGGGTGCATCGCGACACACGAGGACCGGATTGTCAATCACGTGTGAACTACTGAGACGATCGTCAGGAGCCCCCTTGGTGAAATTCCTGCCCACTCCCAGCGGGACATCCAGCAGACCAGCAGACCAGAAGGCGGAGTGGCAGATTGTGGAAGTGATGGTGTCCGAGAGCTTCGTCAGATCCACAGAGTGTAAGTATGAGTCCAGAAATCTGGCAAATACAGGTGGGAGGGTATCCCGGATCCGTGCTTAGAAACCGAAATCAGGTACGGTATTAGGCACATTATAAAAAAAGCATATTACATTAAATTAAATATAGATACCATATGTAGTTTGCCCCACTAACCAACCCCAGCCTGCTTTAGGTTTTTGTCGAATAAAGTGTAATTTCTGATGTCTTATTCCGTCTTAACCTTTTGACAATTTTGTAAGCGGTGAGAGAGCATTGGAAATCCTGAGATACCCATGTCTGTTCCCGTTTGTGAGATCTCTTAATTAACAGTGTTTTTTTTCACACTTCTGGACTTTTCCTTTTTTTGAGCTTGGGGATTTCCCCTGAACCAGACCTCTTGCTGTTAAATTGAGGGCTTTCCCACCCTCCTCTTCAGAAATGACAAAAATGCTTGAGTGTTCCCCGGGCCCGCTAGTGTCTTACGTGCACACATAATCACATTCATACCCATTCACCCACCAGTTGCTCACCCGTCCAATTTCTTTCCCATTGACCCACAAGCACACCCAGAACATTCACACTGCATCTGCCATACAGGCATCCACCCAGAACATTCACACAGTCACATTCCTTCTCCCACATTCACTCACACTGCATTCTCCACAAGGGCACCCACTGAGAACATTCTCACACACACACACACTCACGCTCACATTCACAACCATTCATCCAACAGTCACTCACCCATGCACCTTCTCTCACATTTACTAACACTGCATTCTCCACAAGGGCACCCACTGAGAACATTCACTCACACACACACACACACACACACACACACACACACACACACACACACACACACACACACACACACACACACACATACACTCACATTCACAACCATTCATCCAACAGTCATTCACCCATACACCTTCGATCACATTCACTAACACTGCATTCTTCAAATGGGCACAGACTCACACAGAACATTCATCCACACACACACACATACACACACACACACACACACACACACACACACACACACACACACACACACAATCACATTCATACACAATCACCAGTCACTCACTCATACATCGCTCATATTCACTCACACTGTATTCTCCACACGGGCACCCACTCAGAAAATTCTCACAATCCATTCATACCCATGCACCATTTACATACATCCGATATATGCACCACAAACATGCTTAATAAACACATTTCATATACAAAAAAAGAAAAGCTTTATTACCTGTTTCTTGCTGTAGCTTTGGCCCTCCAATCTGTTGCATCACTCTGGCCTCCAGAAGCCGTGCCCCAGACAAACAGGAACCAAGAAAGCAGGCAGAGCTTCCTGGTTCATGTATGACATGGTGTGCATGAGAGATGGAGGCAGAGTGCACCCTTTCTGCACCGATAACCAGTGTTGGCCTCAGCCCAGCTGCCAACCTGTACCTGGTGCAGTGGGGCCCCTCCACAACGCGTGGACTGCAGTGGTCGTTGCTACACCACTGTGCCTATCAAATCATAATGGAAATAGGGGCTGCAGAAGTGTGAGGAAGTGCACAAGTACCTGGGAGTTTTGAGGAGCAGATATGTCATTGGCAGGTGTGATGGAGTGCAAAGTGGTGAGCTGCCACACTACCCTTGTGTCCGACATGTATGTCCGCTTTTACTTGCATGCACGCACACATACATGCAGTTATGCATTGTACGCATCGCTGCAATTATAAAAGGGGAAGATCTCCTGCACACTTGCAGGAAGCATTAAGATGATTACTGAGCGGTATTCGTGTATATACTAGCAGTTCGATCAGTGCAAGCAGCACCACGAATGCGAGCTGTGCCACTGATCAGCAAACATTCCCTTGAACATAGAGAAACCCCTTTGCAATAGCAGGCACCAACAGCGTGGCCTTTATTGCCCGGATGTAATTTAGAGGCGTTTCATGCAAAGGGTGTCTCGTAGATTATAACCCACATGCAGTGCTTTCAGTGGGGGGCTCGGGGGACGAAGGAGGGTTCAGTTAGCGGGTGTGGCCTGTGTATGGGTGAGTAGGGTGGGAAGGTGGGGCTTTTGGGGAGGGATGGAAATATTTTAGCTCCAAGGTAATGGGAGCATGCATAAGATGCATAGTACATTTACATCATACTTTTGGTGTGCCCTGCCTCTCCTTTTTGTTTCTGGATCACAGTAATCGACCCCTGTCGGCATGCTGTTGGCATGCTGTTGGCATGGGTCAAAAACTTTGATTAAGAAATAAAAGGATACGTGGGATGAACCAAAACAAATGATAGCAGTGTGCTGCGCTTCTTCTTTTGATTCATTCTGGGAGGCTCCAATATCCCACATGCAGTCCTTTAACTCAATTTAGCTGTGTGGTTAAAAGGCTGACTGTGGCCTCTGTGCCTCCAATTAAGAAAGAAAAGGAGAGTCATACTTTTTGGTCCTCCTCCAGTTCTTTTTTTCTAATCAGAAGCACTAACCTCCACAGGCAGCCTTTTAACCATGTGGCACTTGAGTATGGGGGCTGCCTGAGGGGGTTGGTGCTTCCAGGGCTAGAAGGGGGTGCAGAGACCCCAGTTGTGAGCACTTCGTATGGATTGCCATCTGTCTGGTCCAGCACCAGTCCACTTAAAGCCATGCCCATCTACAAGAGTGGATATTAAGCGTTTTGGGCAGCTCTGACATTGGGCCGTGAGCGGTGCCCGATTCATGATGGATGCTATTGCAAATGTGTCTTAGAGATATTTAGGGGGTAATTCATAGAATTCAGTGCACAAGTGGTGCATGCGGTTGGCGCACAGTGCTAGCCGCGTGTGCCAAAACCCATTTTAGCACATTGCGTATTCATGGATACTTACATCCATAACCAGCCGTGGCGCAGAGTGGCGCAGCGACCCTGCAGCAGCGCCAGTTACGCCCACAACCCTGCCCAGTGCGGCAAAAACATTGCACAAAACCCCTACATGGCGCAAAGGCCAGTGGACCAGCATACAGCCCCCCAACCACGAAAACGCGTGCAAAACTCCCAGCGCACCCCTCGGAATATGCGTACCCCACTCGCGCCAGCGAAATCACATGTAAAACTCCACGCGCACCCCTGGAATACATGTACCCCGCTCGCGTCAGCGAAAACGCGTGTAAAACTCCACGCGCACCCCTGGAATACACGTACCCCGCTCGCGCCAGCGAAATCACGTGTAATACTCCACGTACCCCACTTGCGCCAGCGAAAACGCGTGTAAAACTCCACGCGCACCCCTGGAATACATGTACCCCTCTCGCGCTAGTGAAATCGTGTGTTAAAGTCCACACGCACCCCTCGGAATACGTGTACCCCCCTCGTGCTAGCAAAATCGCGTGTAAAGCTCCACGCGCACCCCCGGAATAAACGTACCCCGCTGGCACCAGCGAAATCACGTGTTAAAGTCCACGCGCACCCCTCGGAATATGCGTACCCCGCTTGCGCCAGCAAAATCGCGTGTGAAAGTCCACACGCACCCCTTGTAATACGTGTACCCCCCTCGCGCTAGCAAAATCACGTGTAAAGCTCCACGCGCACCCCCGGAATACACGTAACCCGCCCGCGCCAGAGAAATTGCATGTAAATCTTCATGCGCACCCCTGCAATACACGTACCCCGCTCGCTCCAGCAAAATCACGTGTAAAACTCCATGCGAGTTGCCTCGAAGCACTTAGCCCGCCTCAATGCCCTGCGCATGGAATTCTCCGCCCTGACCATAGTGAGCCTTGCCTCCTCCGCCCGCTGCCGCTCTGCATCTATCCACTGGCCCAACCGCTGCCACACGGAAGACACTCCCAATCCAGGGTCCTCCTGCCCTCCGGCCGATTCCTGCCCTGTGATGTTGAAGGCCCCGAGCCATCATCCCTCCCACCCTGAGCGTGCTGCTGCCGTGCTTGTGCCCTGCTTGTCGATGCCTGCACATCCTCCTCTTGCTGGGGTCCACTTTTTGGGGTAGCCACCCCTGCTGGACCTCCGACTCCTGACTGTGGCAGGGATGTGTCCTCCACCAGCCTGGCTGCTGGGTCAGGGGCAGCTCCACACGGTCTCCAGGCGATACTTGGGCAGGAAGATGGCACAGAGGATGACTGGCGCATAGGGGGTTCCGTCGAGGAGGGGGTCGCTAGAAGATCCAGCACACAGAGGAACCCAGCACCGGTGACCTGTCCTAGTAGGCTGACACAGTAAATGAGGTATTCGAAATGACATGCATTGTCCACACGAGAAGTCTGCACGTCATCCCGAATACCACGTTGACGCATCGCCACCCAGCTAGGACAGTCTCAATCCGGTCACAGATTGCCACGTCCGCAGGGAGAGGAAGGCCAGTTGTTTGCGAATCCCCTCCTTGAAAATGGGTCTGGACGAAGGCATCCCTGCTGGTGCAGGATGATGCAGTCACAGGATCGGGGACAGGATTACACACAGCCACCTCCGCGGCGGCCTGTGCAGCCTCCTGTATCTGCCCCTGGACTGCACCACTAGCAACAGTGGAATCCCCCCTTCCAGGCCCCATGCGTGGATCTTCCACGGCCTCCTCCTTAACCAAACCCCCCACCAACCTGGATGACTCTGTGCCATCTTCCTCCATAGGCCCCTGTGGGGGCTCAGCTGTCCCTACTGCTGCCGAGGAGTCCACCTCCAACCTCCGCCTCTTGGACCTTCCCTCAGCAGCTGCTGCCATGGACATGGCACCAGACTCCTCACTCCCGGAAGAGATGACAACGTGGGAGGAGAGCTGGGCCTTGCGTCTCCAGCTGGCGGTGGGATCCCTGCCTCTGTGCTCCACAGCACCCTCTCCACCCTCTTCATCAGTCCACGCTGCAGATAGGGAGAGACAGAACAGAGGCATCAGGACACTGTACAATGGTCGGATACACATGTGACAGTTGCACATGAGTGGCAGTGTCAAACTTCACAGATCGCATCACACTCCCCAACACTCATATCATTTGAACCCACACACAAGCACAAAAGGACAGGAATCGTGCAGCAGGCAGCAGCATCCATACACACACACCAGCATGAACACCTGAAGGTTGGCATGACGTCACAAGCAACATGGGGAGTGCAGAACATATGCACACATGCCAACAGACAGACATGCATCTGTACATCTCCACTACCGGTCACAGTGCAATCATCAGCAACTATGTCACATCTGCCAATCGGTTTACTACATGTCCGTGTCACATGCATCCATGTTCTATCACTGTCGCACATGTGCAACCCACACACACACACGTATGCCATGCACATACATGAAGGTGGAACCACCATCCAAGTGTCACACCCCAACCATGCCATAGTATATACACAGAAATACCAACATGTGTGCATCTCCACATGCAGTTGTGCATCATGATTTGGAACACATACACCATGGATGTGCATCACTCATGACAGGACTCACATGCAGCACGGTCATGTCCCTGCACATAAACATGCATACCTGGACCTTTTCAGACATATGTCCAAGCTGCACACTCCTGGCACACCTCAACATGCACTGCGTCCAACAAGTATGCATGGACACTTACCGCTCGACTCAGGACCAGTCTCCCTCTCGAGGACCTGGCGGTGAAGAGCTGGGTTAATGCGTTCCAGGATCCTCATGTCGTTGGTGGTAAGGTGGACCCGGCGCCTCACTGCATCCGCTGCTTCCAAGGAGCGCTGGGCCTTCCTGAGGGCCCTGGACCTGAAGTCCTCCCAGCGCTTGCAGGCGTGTTGTATGTCGCGGGTTGCCACCCCCTCCGCGTTGATGGCAACCACGATGTCCAGCCAGATCCTCTCGCGTCCATCCTTGTTGGCGCATCTTCTTCCATAGAGGGCATCATAATGCACCAGGATGCCAACCTCTCCTGTTGTGAAGCTGGCAGCCCTCTGCCTCTCTGGCTGGGGGTTGCCAGTGGTGTCTGATGGTGTTTCCCCCAATATGGCAACCCCCGAGGCAGGTGTGGGTGGAAAACTGGGTCCAGGTGCTGGGCTGTGGAGCGATGGAACTTCAGTCGGGAGTCTTCTGTTCCAGCATGGGTGGTCACTGCAACTGGACCCCTGCAGATGGCTGACGTGCAGGCACCAAATGGCAGGGCACGTGGCCAGCAGGCAGGCACGCAGCAGAAAATGGCAGATGGGAGTCTGCTCGGGGTTCTGGGGGCAGGAAAAGGGCCTTCTGGGCAGGAGCGTGGTCTTCCATGTGTTGTCACATGGCCAGCTTGATACGGAGTGATTTGGCATGTGAAAAAATAGCACTTTGGCGTGTCAGTCAAGGAAAGTGCATCTGTGACGTAACACGTGCAGGTGTTTCCCTCAGCACAGGTGCATCCGCACGTGCCAAAAAATCATGTGCGCGTGTGAATGCGTGTAATTGGAGGAAAGGGCTTTAGCACGTAAGTCACCTTACGCGTGCGAGAGCTGCCTTCAGCACGGGTTAAATGCGACCGCGGGCCAGCAGAGCACTGTATGTGCTGTTCGTGGAGACCACACGTGCGTTTACTCTGCTAGAATCACACGTGATCACTTCAACAGCGTCTGAAGTCCGTACATCTTCTTTTGGTGGGGTGTTGCCTACGCGCACAAGCGCATGTGTTTTTTTTTTCCACGCAGGGCAGGTGGTGAGTCGCGTATGCTATTTTTCCCACTGTGGTTCCCCCTGTGCATTGCGTACCATTTTCGAGGTCATAGTAGCTCGCGTGTTCCATGTTTTTTCTGTTCCTGGGTGCCACACCATACTGCTGGAGGTAAAATCCAAAATGTGGGGATGCCTGAGCATTGTGTGATCCGTCATTTTTCCCCAGGGGTCACAGACAGCCTTGTAGGGGCACTGGGGTACCTATTCCATCAAGTACCCTTCCCCCTTTTAGCCAATTGCCCAGGACAATTGTTGAGTGGACCTCCCATAGCCCTTTTTCCATGGGTGCCATTGTTGGGAGGCCACCAAAGGCTAAGGGCGGCAAAGCTGGGCGTCCTCCCAGGGCTGGACATGGTCGGGCACGTGGGCACGGAGACCAGGGAGGACGGGGAGTCAAGGGTGACCAGGGTGGCTACAGGGGGGGAAGGCAGGCATGCCCCTCTGGGACGGGATGCCCAGCCACGTGCTGGTGCAGACATGCCACCACCCCCTGTGGCTCCTAGTGATGCAGCTGTTGCATTACAACCTGGCGCCCATATCACTCAACAGCAATTTACATCTGCTGTCACGGGCCCACAGGTGGTGGTAGCTGCAGGTGCAGCTGTGGGCACCTCCACCCGGGCTCTGGGTCAGGCAGCGCATGTTGCGTTGTGTGACGAGGACTCCCAGGATGACTTCCATCTTGTCCGGAGGTTGGGGTCATGTGTGTCCACTGTAGCTGTGACTGTGGCACACGTATCTGGGGCAGTCATGACATCTGCTGCCCAAGCAGCCGGGTGGTGGTAACTGCATGTGCAGATGCAGCCAACACCTCCCCGCCAGTGAGTCAGACCCAAGCCAGACCTTCTGCCCTCATACCAACACCCACTGCCTTGGTGCAGTCCACCAGCGCTACTGCCCCTACTGATCAGGGCCACATTGCCCTCTCAGGTCAGTACCACCACCCAAAAGGAGGAAGCATGCTCCTGCACAGGAGGCTGGGACCCCAGACATGGCTCCGGCCTCCAGTATGTCAAGGGAGAAGCCTTGTGCAAGCAGGAACTGGACTTCCTTGTGGACTACGTGTCGGAACACCAACGCGATATGCTTGTGGGCCCACAGTGCCATACAACGCATCACCAGCGTTGGGTCCACTGGCAGCATGTTGCAGATGGTGTGACAGCCATGGGATTCCAGGTGCGCACAGCTCAGGACTGCTACAAGCGCTGGAATGACCTCAGACGCAGTGCTAAGCAAAAGGGTGCCTCCAATTACTCCATGGCTCTGGTGACTGGTGGTGGGCCTCCACCAGAGGAGGATGAACTCACTCAGGATGAGGAGATTGCTTCAGAGTTCATCCCGGAAGAACAAATCCGTGGAGTGGGAGTGAGGATGGATTATGATGCATCATCTGGTGAGTATTGATGTGTGTAACTCAATGACATGTGTGTTTGGCATGTGTGACCCGCCCAGCTACAATTTGGCTCTTTCCTATCTTCAATCTCCCTCGCAACCTGTGTTGTTCACCAGGGGTCTGACCTCTTGGCCTTAATTTACAAAGAGCACCTGGAAGCTCTTGACTACTGCATTATCAGTTTCTTGTACGACTTCCAGTGCTATGCTGATGACAACCAACTCATTTCCTGGCTGCCCTTGGCCACCTCTTATCCCTCCCTTATTTCTGATAGCCTCATTGCCATTTGCTTTTGGTGTACTACCAACGGTCTCTGTCTGAATGCCAGCAAGACTGACATCCTCCTCATCGATACACCTTCGCCATCCTTTGCCCTCAATCTCTGGCCAGCCCCACTTGGCCCTCCTCCTGCCTCCACCTGCAAGGCCAACAACCTCAGGGTCACCTTTGACACAACACATTCCTTTTCCACACACATTTGTGACATTTCTTGAGATGGATTAACTTCTTGCTTCACCTCCTCAAGGGTATTGTGCCTTTCCTATCATTCACCTACGTGCTCACAGTCTCTCAAGCTCTTGTTTACTCAAGGTTGGAGTACTGTGACAGTCTCTTTCAATATTCGACCTGCCTCCACACTCCACCCTCTACCACTAATCCAGTACAGGACTGCAAGACCTGTCCTTGACGTCAAGCCCTGGGATCCTATCTTTCCAGCTCTGTAATCCCTTCATTGGCTACCAGTGGATGCAAGGATGATACTTCAGACCCTCTGCACAAGGATTCTTTGGGACTGTGTAGAAAATACCTTCAACAATCCCTCTGCCAATTCCTCCCCTCTTGAGACCTTTGCTCCTCTACCTCACACTCCCTCAAGGTCAGTCGTTAATTGAATAAATAAGGTAGGAGCAAATCTGTGTGTATGGCTGGGAGCTCCCATTGGAACAGCCAACTGGCCATGTTGAAACTTGAGGAGAAACATCTCTGCTTCTGGAAGCACCTCAACAGCTTCCTACTTGCTCCTGCATTAGCCCCTCTTCTCCCCAGCTAAATAGTTTCCTCTGTTGGCACTGTGCCCCTGCACACACTCTGTCCATCGGGCCAGGTACCTGCTCACCCCGCCTCCCTGCTGCACTGCCTACAGGCCTCACATATCAATGGATCCAGTGCGTGTACCCATACAGTCCAGCACTCTTTGTCTGAACTCATCAGATTTGCCCTGTCCAAATCATCTTGCACTTGCCACTTGCTGGCTGCACTACCACTTTTTGAATGGCTATTCTATCATTTTCCTTCTTTGTTCTCCTCTGTTTGGCACATTCACCTTCTCCCCCTTCCAGGGTCCTCAACCCTTTATCCCTGCTCCATGCACTTGCATGTTCTCAATGCCACTGTGCCCAGTATGACAGTTGTTTTGAATTCCTTTTCTCCCTTGTTCATCTCCCTTTGCTTGTTTGCACTCTGAGCCACTTGTGCACAAGTGCAATATTGATGAGATGTCATATCATGTCATACACATCCTTTTTCCTTGGTGTAGTGTGTCTCACTCTGACTGTGCTGATGGCAGTGACTCCCCATGCACATATGTGCACAACCATGTCCCATGTGCATTCCATGTATGCCCCTAGGTATCCTTGACCATCTGCTCATTGTAGTATTTTTCCAGGATTATCCAAGTGTCATCTCATTTGGACAGCCATGACATGCTCACTGTAGGTCTGTTTGTCATCACACATGACTTTAGGCTGTGCACATCTGTATCATGCACATGGCTCCCCCTGTTACAGGCCCACTGCCTCTTTTCAGCTGGTGTTGTCTTCTACATGCATGGATGTACTATGGATGGTTCCTCACCTCACCTCCATCATGTCCACTTCTTATCGGCTGTAGTGACATTTGAATGACGAAATGTAATAGGCGTACGCCTACACTGTCTGGCAATGCACAGTTCTGTGTGGAACATGTCATTGCAATGCAGTGCCTCCCTACTATTGCCCATAGGGTGGGTGTTTCACGGAAACCATGCTACATGGTGCATGCCATTTGCACATGATGGCTGCAATTGCTGTTACACTGCCATCATGTTTGAATATTGTCATCACTATGTACGTGTTGATGTTGTAAGTTGAGGGGCTACGCATGCACTGCACCGCACACACCCACTCCTGTGCCAAGTTAAGCCTTTCAACATGCAAACACAATGCTGCTGTGTGATGTTGACCTGACATGTATGTACCCATGTCCCTCCTTTCACGGTATTGAAAGGCACTAGCGTAGGTGCCTCCTGTGACACATGTACTGTGCATAGTTGATGTTAGTTGGTTGCTGAACATGAACATGCATGTTACATGTATCATGGTGTGTTTTGTTACATTTCTAGCTGTGCATATTTGTGTGTTCACACATGCTTATGCTAGGTGCCATCTCTTTGTTCCCATCTCTCATTTCGGCATTGGATATATACCTGCTAGAGGTTGTGTGTGATGAAGGTGATGTGCAACATGCAATACATGTGTTGCCTTCACATTTTGCACACATCCTTTTCTGCATTTGGGATGGCCTTGCATTGCAATGCCACTGGATGCATGTTGGGGTTTGAGTTGCCTTTGACATGGCTCTTTCATTATTTGGCTGTCAATGTTGTGAACTGTATGTGTGTGGTATGTGCTACTGACGTGCGTGTCCTTGTTTCTTTTCTTTATGTTGCAGGTGATGATGCACTGGTGGCAGAGGATGAAGATGTCATCCCAGACACGGCGGTCAGTTCACATGACCAACCAGGCACCAGTGGTGGTCGTGGGGTGGCAGCCCACAAGAACCCACAGGTGCTCTAGGCCATTGTGTCCAGAGCTGACTCTGAGTCAGGCTCTGATGTATCCTCTGACCACTGTGTTGAGCCGGATCTGCATCATGACGTGTCATCGCCGGTAAGTGATCCTGTGTTGGATGATTTTCTGTCCGTGACACCTGCAGTAGGGGGCCTGGCAGGGTCAGAATGTCCACCTGTAGTGGTTACGGGTGCACGGTCACACTCAACCCCAGTTTGGCCAGGTTCCTGGGGCATCAGGTCGACGGAGGGATGCAGTCATGCAGCCGCGGGCGGCACCAACCCAGCAAGGACCACGGCTCCTTGGGCCCAGCAGGTGTGGTGTCCGGCAACGCGGTAGCTGTGTGCCACTGGGGTCAACTGAATGGGAGCGTTCCATGATTGCCATAGCACAGCAACAGGGGGGAGCAGTTGAGATGATTGCTCAAGATATGGAAGTGGCCCATTCCATCCTCCCCTCTGTAAGGCAATGTCATGATGCCTACCTCTAAGGAGCCAGGCCGGGCCCAGCAACCCCAGAGGCAGACATCATTTTCCCCAGGGAAGTCTCAGCGGGCCCAAGTCGGGGCCCTTTGGACTCAGTCCTAGCGCCTTAGGCGCTAGGCTCATAGCGGACCCCAGTCCTGGCGCCTTAGGCGCCAGGCTCATAGAAGAGGATATGTGTTTAAGTGCTTGGGTGCACACTTACCTGATGCAGACCTTGCTGCTTCATCCAGGCCCTCTTGAGGCCTGAATGGGACTACTTAACCTGTAGGACTACTTCACCACCCGGGTGTGGTCGGGGAAGGATACATACCTGATTGGTGGAAGGATACATACCAGGAACTTCTTCCAAAGCTATTTATACCCCACCCGAACAGCCACACATGCTTCGCGTTGTTCTGCACCTAGCAGCTGGACGCTCACCGTGTCAGCTCCTGCATCCTGACTTCAGCCACGCCTGCCAGCACCCTGGAACACCTGCAAGGGGAGAAAGGAAGAGAATAGGAGAAGAAAAGCCCTTACCTGCTAAATCTGCATCCCGGAGTCATTTCTCCAACGGCCCTGAAAAGGAAGACATCATTTTAAAGGCATTTCATTTCGATCGCTGCAGCACTGCATTTTACTCACCTTTGCCAGGCGCTTCCATCTTCAGCAGCGATCTTCCGGATTCAGCTACGCCCCGGCGCCTAGAGGAAAAAAGACAAGAACAAAGGTGAGAGCGAGAAAAGGAATAAGGAAAGCTCAGTTTCCTTTTAAGTCTTACCTGTTGGATTATTCCCATTGCATTTCGGGTCCTGCCGCTTCCTGGCATCTCCGGACCCCGGCCCCTATGGGGAAAAAAGACAAAGACATTGAATGAGCGAATGCAAAGACATTACCTGAGCGCTCATCCAGAACTGTTTCACTTCGGGTCGGCGCCATATCTCCGGCACTCCGCACCCCGGCCCCTAAGGGGAAAAAGACATAATCATTAGCGCTTGCTGCAATTAGACAACGAACATTATTATTAAGCTTGAACTTTTGAACAGAACTTTTACAGCGCCTTACCTGAACAGTCAAGCTTACCTGAACTCCCATCAATCCTCAGTCCAGTGAAGTAACTGGGTTTCAACACGCCCCTGCATCAGAAGCAGGATGGAGAGCTCATCCTTCCAAACCCTAAGGTGAGGCTTTACGGGGAATCGTGGAGGAGGTATCGTGGAGGGTTGGAAGGGAGTGCGAGGCTTGAGCATTGTTCCACAGTTGGTAATACTCCCTTTTCACGCACAGGAGGGTATCCAACGAGCCAGGGAAGCCAGAATAGAGGGGCCCTTCCTGTCCATCTTCAGAGTTCTGCGCCTTCGATGCCGTGCCTCCGTGGGAACCAGGTGAGCGTTATAGAACGCGAAGCCTTACCACAATTTCCCACCTGGGCGCTATGGAGACTTCCGAGACAGATCAGCTGGCCCATCTTTTAGGGGAATTACGGGCAGAAGTGCACTCAGCCCGCCAGGAGACTAATGCTCTCAGAAGGGAACTAATCCTATCCAAGGAAAGAACTGATGATCTGGCCAAAAGGTTATTGCAGGGCCAGGCAGAGCACACTCCTTTACCTGTTTCCGGAGATATTTCTACAACAATGGGTTCGAATAACCCGGTACAAATCAATCTACCTGGACACATGCCTTTGGCCCCGCCGGAACGTTTTGTGGGGGATCCCAAGAAATATGCCGTTTTTATGAACCAATGCCGTTTACACTTTTTATGCAGGCCCGGGGCCTTCCCCAACGACCAGACCAAAGTAGCCTTTGTACTATCTTACCTCAGTGGCTGTGCTGCCGATTGGTCTATTCCATTGGTAAATCAGGATGATCCCATTCTCCGGGATTTCCAGGGCTTCCAGGCCAGCATGGAAAGATTGTTCGCTCGACACTCGCAGGGACAGGCCCTTGACAACGAACTGCTATCCTTACGACAAGGTAATCAGGATCTTTTGTCCTATATCGCCACCTTTAATAGACTAGTTGTGGAAACCGGATGGCCTGAAAATAAAAGGATCACATTGTTTCATCGAGGCCTGCGCGGAGAGCTTAAAGATGTTATAGCTCAGATAGTAGATCCACCCCAGGCCTGCGCAGACTACATAGACTTAGTGGTTCAACTTGATCACAGACTTCAAAATAGAAAAGCAGATCGGCTCAAGTATGAAACCAGAGTACCTATCAAGACCCACGTTAACTCCAAGAGTACTGATGTTTCCGAGCCTATGCAAATTGGCAGTGTTAAAGGACCACTAACGCAGAAGGAACGAGAGAGAAGGCGACAAATGCAACTTTGTCTGTATTGCGGAACTTCCGGTCACTTTCTTCAAAGTTGTCCAGTTAAACCACCCAAGAAGGTGGTTGGAGCCACTGATAACGAGTTATTGACACCTGGTTCGGGAAACGACCTAGCCCGACAAGCGTAGGGGTCCGCTTGCCGAGCTTGAAAACAAACTCTTTGACCTCGCATTTTGTCATGCCAATGGTGCTTGTGAACCCAAAACAGCCTCAGCAGTTGCATGCTATAAAAGCATACATAGACAGTGGAGCTATTGGAAATTACATAGACCGTGAATTGGCTTCCAGGATTAAGCTTCCTCTCCGCCCGAAAGTAACCCAAGATGTAATTACTACAGTTGATGGAACCGAAATAGCCTCAGGGCCTGTAACGCATTCCACAGTTGAAATCACTCTGGTGGGTCAGGACGGACATCGGGAAGCAATCGTGTTTGATGTGATCAAGGCCCCACAATTTCAAGTACTTCTTGGAATCCCTTGGTTAGAAACACATAATCCGAGAATAGACTGGCGAGCAAAGAAGATAACTTTTCCTGATTGTGAACCAACCTGTTACCCAAGGAATCCAGCTATGGGTCTAGCCTCTGTAACTTCCACCCCTGTACAACTACCATCTGAATACCAAGAATTCCAAGACGTTTTTCAGAAAGAGCAGGCTAACACCTTACCTCCCCATCGATCTTACGATTGCCAAATCGACTTGGTACCCAATGCACAACTACCTTGTAGTAGGATTTATGCTCTTACTGAACCTGAGAACCTGCATTTGTGCCATTATTTGGATCAATACCTGGCCAATGGTTTCATTCGCCCATCAAAGTCACCAGTCTCTTCCGCTTTGTTCTTCGTACCTAAAAAGGAAGGAGACCTTAGGGCCTGTATTGACTACCGCGCCCTAAATCAGATAACGATTAAGAATCGTTACCCTTTGCCCCTGATACCTGAGCTTATCGACCAAGTAAAAGATGCTTGTGTGTACACCAAGCTAGATCTCCGAGGAGCTTACCACCTGGTACGTATAAAAGAGGGCGACGAGTGGAAGACTACATTCCGCACCAAATTTGGGCTCTTCGAATATCAAGTAATGCCCTTCGGGAACTTATCGATGTTTGTGTCATCGTTTATATTGACGACATCCTGGTGTATTCCTCCTCAGAATCTGATCACAGAAACCATGTTAGGGCAGTTCTTGAGAAATTGCGCCAGCACAAATTATTTGCCAAGCTCGAAAAATGCGTTTTTCATACCACAGAAGTGGAGTTTCTCGGATTCATCCTGACACCTCAAGGAATCCGAATGGACTCGCGGAAAGTGGATGCCATTCTCAAATGGCCATCTCCTAGCTCTGTGAAGGGAGTGCAAAGCATGCTTGGCTTTGCCAATTTCTATCGAAGGTTCATCCCGGAATTTTCTCGAACTGTTCAACCCATCACAGCTCTCCTAAAGAAAAATAAACGCTTTGAATGGACTCTTGAGGCTGAACAAGCCTTTCAGGACCTGAAAACCAAATTCACCTCTGCACCTGTATTGAAGCACCCGCGCCCAGATCTCCCTTATATCGTGGAAACCGATGCATCCAGTTCGGCCATGGGAGCTGTCCTGTCGCAAAGAGACCCATAAACTAACCAACTACACCCTGTAGCCTTTTGGTCCAGAAAATTCTCTCCACCTGAACTCAATTACGCAATTACCGACAAAGAACTACTGGCTATTAAATCAGCTTTCAAGGCTTGGCGTCACTATCTTCTCGGTGCAAGACACAACATCACCGTAATTACGGACCACAGAAATTTGCACTATTTAAAGACGGCCAAAGCTCAATCTTCGCGACAACTCTGATGGGCTTTATTCTTTGCGGAATTTGATTTTGTAATTACCTTTCGCCCTGGCTGCAAGAATGGTAAGGCAGATGCCTTATCCCGGATAGGCATGGAAGAACCCAATTCGAGTTTCGAACCTGTGCCAATCATACCGGAACAAAGAATTCTGGGCTTGACTTCATTGCAAACCATTGAGGACATCCAAGCTCAAGTAAAACAGCTTTTTGACTCTTCTGCCTTACTGGAATGGAGTCAAAAGGGTCCTCACTACACCGTTAAGGATGATTTACCCTACTTCCAAGAGCGGTTATTTCTGCCAAGTAAAGAATTGCAGGAACTTGTCATTACCCGTCATCATGAATCATTAATGGAAGGACACCCCGGTATCGCGAAAACAGAAGAAAAGATCAAACGCCACTTCTGGTGGCCTTCTTGGAGAAAAGACATAAAGTCATTTGTGTTGTCTTGCGGAATCTGTGCCCAAAATAAGAGTCAAAAGAAAAGGCCAGCCGGCCTACTTCAACCTTTGGACATTCCACCAGCACCTTGGCACACCTTGTCAATGGACTTTATAACTGAACTGCCTCCTTGTGGTGGTTACAACACGATTCTCGTAATAGTGGATCTATTCTACAAAATGGCCCATTTTATCCCTTTAAAAGGATTGCCATCAGCTTCCACCTTGGCCAAGGAATTTATGGAAAATATAGTGCGGTTACATGGTTTCCCTTCCATATTAGTCTCAGACCGTGGAAGTCAATTTATCTCCCACTTTTGGAAGAAATGTTGCCAACTAGTACAAATAGACGTGCGGTTATCCACCAGCCACCACCCCCAGACCGACGGACAAACCGAGAGAACGAATCAGACTCTCGAGCAATATCTGCGGTGCATGTTACACCAATCCGAGTTGAATTGGAAGGACATCCTTTGGATTGCAGAATATGCATACAACAATTCAGTGCATTCTGGAACCGGACAGACTCCTTTTTATACCCTGTATGGTCACCATCCTCGGACCTCTGACCTAGATCCACCTCTGACCCTGGAGATGCCTGCAGTAAATCACCTACATTCCACAATAACCCAAGCCTTCAAAGAAGCTACAACCCACTTACAGCAAGCCAAGAAAAAGTATAAAGAAAACGCTGATTTGCACCGAAGTAAAACTCCTCCTTACCAAGTAGGAGATCAGGTATGGCTAGCAACTAAACATCTACCCCTCAAGGGTCAGCGAACTTTTAATCCCAGATTCATTGGGCCTTATCCCATCAAAGCTATTATCAACCCAGTGGCCTTTAAACTCGATTTACCATCCAACATGCGGATTCATCCCGTTTTTCACGCATCTCTTCTAAAACCAGTACAACCTGGAACCAGACTGTCTGAGCCCCCAGGCCCTGTCCAAATTGATGGAGAATTAGAATTCGAAGTGAAAGACATTTTAGATTCCAAGATAGTTAAGTCGAAACTCTTCTATCTTGTTGATTGGAAAGGATATGGACCTCAGGAAAGATCTTGGGAACCCAGTAACTATGTTCACGCACCACGATTAATTCAAAGATTCCATCGAAGATTCCCGCACAAACCAAAACCCCCGGAGGAAAAGACCTTGGGAGGGGCCTTGAGGGGGGGTACTGTCATGATGCCTACCTCTAAGGAGCCAGGCCGGGCCCAGCAACCCCAGAGGCAGACATCATTTTCCCCAGGGAAGTCTCAGCGGGCCCAAGTCGGGGCCCTTTGGACTCAGTCCTGGCGCCTTAGGCGCTAGGCTCATAGCGGACCCCAGTCCTGACGCCTTAGGCGCCAGGCTCATAGAAGAGGATATGTGTTTAAGTGCTTGGGTGCACACTTACCTGATGCAGACCTTGCTGCTTCATCCAGGCCCTCTTGAGGCCTGAATGGGACTACTTAACCTGTAGGACTACTTCACCACCCGGGTGTGGTCGGGGAAGGATACATACCTGATTGGTGGAAGGATACATACCAGGAACTTCTTCCAAGGCTATTTAAACCCCACCCGAACAGCCACACATGCTTCGCGTTGTTCTGCACCTAGCAGCTGGACGCTCA
Source organism: Ambystoma mexicanum (assembly GCF_040938575.1). Classification (NCBI taxonomy): domain Eukaryota; kingdom Metazoa; phylum Chordata; class Amphibia; order Caudata; family Ambystomatidae; genus Ambystoma; species Ambystoma mexicanum. The sequence goes on from NC_090929.1 coordinate 164,672,942, forward strand.
CCGTGTCAGCTCCTGCATCCTGACTTCAGCCACGCCTGCCAGCACCCTGGAACACCTGCAAGGGGAGAAAGGAAGAGAATAGGAGAAGAAAAGCCCTTACCTGCTAAATCTGCATCCCGGAGTCATTTCTCCAACGGCCCTGAAAAGGAAGACATCATTTTAAAGGCATTTCATTTCGATCGCTGCAGCGCTGCATTTTACTCACCTTTGCCAGGCGCTTCCATCTTCAGCAGCGATCTTCCGGATTCAGCTACGCCCCGGCGCCTAGAGGAAAAAAGACAAGAACAAAGGTGAGAGGGAGAAAAGGAATAAGGAAAGCTCAGTTTCCTTTAAGTCTTACCTGTTGGATTATTCCCATTGCATTTCGGGTCCTGCCGCTTCCTGGCATCTCCGGACCCCGGCCCCTATGTGGAAAAAAGACAAAGACATTGAATGAGCGAATGCAAAGACATTACCTGAGCGCTCATCCAGAACTGTTTCACTTCGGGTCGGCGCCATATCTCCGGCACTCCGCACCCCGGCCCCTAAGGGGAAAAAGACCTAAGCATTAGCGCTTGCTGCAATTAGACAACGGACATCATTATTAAGCTTGAACTTTTGAACAGAACTTTTACAGCGCCTTACCTGAACAGTCAAGCTTACCTGAACTCCCATCAATCCTCAGTCCAGTGAAGTAACTGGGTTTCAACACGCCCCTGCATCAGAAGCAGGATGGAGAGCTCATCCTTCCAAACCCTAAGGTGAGGCTTCACGGGGAATCGTGGAGGAGGTATCGTGGAGGGTTGGAAGGGAGTGGGAGGCTTGAGCATTGTTCCACAGTTGGTAATACTCCCTTTTCACGCACAGCAGGGTATCCAACGAGCCAGGGAAGCCAGAATAGAGGGGCCCTTCCTGTCCATCTTCAGAGTTCTGCGCCTTCAACGCCGCGCCTCCGTGGGAACCAGGTGAGCGTTACAGGCAAATGGTGCTCCAGCAGCCAGCGGGCTACGCAGTCCATGTGCCGCTCATTCAGGCTGGGCATGGCGGCGTCTGACAGGGCGCGCCAGGCTGAAATGGTAGCTCTGCGTCAGGCACTTAATGCTCAAGCAAAGGCACATCGTGAGGCCCTGAGGGTGGAACACCAAGCCCTCCGATCTACTCTGGCTGACCTAATGATGGATGAGAGTAGGCGGACAGAAGACAGGATGGTACAGCTTGAAAGAACCATCTCAGCTGAACTCCATGCAAGCCGGGAGTCACTCTGTATGTCATGTGAGGCCGTGCAGGCAGAACTCCGTCTCACACATCAGTCCTTGCAGGAGGAAGCACGTGTGACATGTGAGGTAATGCATGCTGACCTCAGTCTCATTGCCAGCCAGGCTCAGGCTTACCAGACCCGTATGCTTGCTGCCTTTGAGGGGCAAGGTGCAGCTAGGCGTGGTGAGTCAGCTACGTCACGTCCATCTCTGATTTCCATCCAGAGGGTGCCGATGACAACCTATCTTTCACATAGGTCGGGCCGTGCAGGCGCTGAGCCCAGTGAGTTTTTTTTTTAAATCTCAACATCTACAAATGTGGGTGTTGAGGTGCACCCTGTACCTCCCCCCTCCTCGGTGCCCCCCAACCCCCGGGTCATATATGGCCATTTTAGATTTATTTTCCTGCAATTATTTTATTATTTTTCCAGCAGTTTTTTTTAATGCAAATATTTTTGATTTTTCATCCAAATTGTATGGTTTTGGGTAAGTATGTTTTTTTATTTTCATTTTTCAATTGATTTTTTTTATTCTTACTTTATTTTGTTGTTCTTTTACAATGATTTATCTTTTTTTAAATTATTTTTTAGAAATATATTTTTTATTTGTCTTTATTTTTTTTAATTATTTTTATTTTATTTTTTTAATTACTCATTTCATTTCTTTTCAATTGATTATTTGATTTTATTTGTATTTTCTGCAGATTTTATTTTATGTTTTCATTTTTCTTTTGTCTATTGTGCATACATGTGACAGTGTGGTGCTTTGTGGCATCGGAAGGCATCCACTGTGTGTTCCAGCTGGGCCCATTCAGGCTTATTTTGTGTATGTGTTTTGCTTGGGGTCCTGACAGATATGCTACTCCTGCTTCCCCTTTCCATGGGCTCGCAAGGATGGCTCGGTGTAACAGCATATCACACATGGGCATTGGGCTTCCGTCATTTCTGTGGCCAGCCTGCAGTTCTAGTTGTGTGTACACCCCTAGTGAGTATTCAGATGTTTTCTCCAATGCATATCTGCACTTCACTTTGGTGAGTATTATGCTGACTGTGCATTTCATCATGTTGCTTGAGATGTTTGTTATGTATTGACTGTCTATGTTAATGCACTTCCTGCCATAGGTGGTACCATGCACCCTTTGGCTGTGTACGACACACTGATGGTGGGAGGGGTCCATGTGCTGCAAATGTTGAATTGGGACAGTTTCCCACCAGTGATTTGATATGCCACATGAAGGCTGCACGCTGAGTTACCCATGTCACCACACATTTCAAAAACCACCCATTCCTTGCTAGCACCACTTTGGCCATCCTGCAGCCCTGGCTGGTGTTTTGATGTGCCATTTGAGGTATGACTGCATTGTTCTTTATTTGATTGTCCTGTTTGTGTCCTGGACCTGCTCCCCCCTCCCACTGGTTGCACTTGGCCCTTGTGACAATCCGGCCAACCAGGATGCTTGAGCCTGCCACCACTACCAAAAGCCCACAAAGGAGGCCCTGTCTAGACCTGTCCACCAGCCTTCTGAGTCACTTGATTGCCCCACTGTTTTCCCTGCCCCTGTCAGTGTCCCTCTGTCTCCCCCCCTTCATCATCACATCCCCTACTCATCTGCACCGTCTGGTTTCCCTCTGCCCTTGTGTGTGCTTTCTTTCCCCGTCTTCCCCATTATGCATTTTGAGCTTGGCCCCCTCCTCCCTTCTCTCCTCCCTCTCCCTCTCCACCACCCTTTACCCTCCTCCTTGTACTCTGGCTGTCATTTTCCACCACTACCCCAATTGCCATTAGCCATGGTGATAGTAGGCGCTTGTTTTTTGCAGACATTGGCCCTTCTGCCTCCGTCCTTCCACACCCCACCTTCAAATGTTTTAGTATAATTTTGCAAGTTACTTTTATCATTTGTCCCTCCACCACTGATTACAGGTCGGCTGTTCCCCCATTTCCCTTCTGTTTTTCTTCTCTCCCTGCCCAGCACTATCTTGATTCTTTATCGACCTACCACATTTTGTCACTTGTTTTGTTACTCTCCTAACCTCTTCCCTCACTCACCTCCTTATGTGACTCCTGCACTGCGACTATTGCTGTCAGGCATAGGAATGTTGATGCTAGTTTTGTCATCCAACATTCCCTCCCTAGATTCTCCCTTATTGTTCCAGGCACTTGTAATGTGTACTTTGATTTTACAGTTCATTATCACATTGTGGACCATTTGAAGGACATGTAGGAATTTACTGTTCTTCTCCCTTGTTCACTCCCTCATTGATGTGCTTTAATGAACTTTGTGTGTAGGTCGTATTATGAATTTCTATGATTCAGTAATGGGTCACTACCTGCCATTGTCGATGTGGGGTACTATGTAAATGATATGTTCTGCTGGTCAATGGCTGATGCAATGTTGTGCTTTATTTTGAAGTGTCAGGGGATGGGTGTGGTTTAACACACCAGGGGGTCCTTGAGTGCTATGTTCACATGGGCTGTGTACGGGACACTGGCACTCACTTTATTTCACATGCATGTATTCAACACATGTCCCTACTGACAAATATACTTAGGCAACACCCCCCCCCCGACTCCAGTGACACCATGCACATGCGTGCACCCAGATTGCCTTCTCACGCATGCTGTGTCACGACAATCCATGTTCACTCCTGAGTCATTGATCGTGTACGTGCATGACAGGGTACTATTTGGTTGAATGCCATTTTTTTCAAATGATGCTGAAGGGTTTTTACCAGTGCAATGCACACTCACTGTGCTGTCCAGTGAGCAGTGTTTTATATGCCAATTTGCAATTGTACAATGTGCATGGCAACAGGTATTCTGACTTTTGTTGGTTGCACCATTGGTGGCATGCATTTGTGCCACAGTTTTCAGGGTGTGAGGTTTTGGTCAGTCATTTCTTCAGATTTCATGTCAGGTATAATTGTCTGCTGCCTATTTACATTTCTCACGTGGCACTTCATGACTATTGTGTCATGTGCTGTGCATATGGTTTGATGTTTTGCCGTTGCATACCATGGTATGGTGTGGCAGACGGGGTTCAGGGGTGTTGGGAGGGTTTGGGTGGCATACCAGTACTTTCATGCCCTGTTTAGCAGGGGGGGGGCAGCACCTTGCATGTGTTCCCTTTGGTCACATGGGTTTGGTTGTGTTTAATTAGCTAGGGATGCACACAATGTGGCACTTCCGTGTACACATTCTGAGGGTGGTAAGGTTGTGACAGATAACTGTCCCTTTCTCCTCATCGATTGTGACCTGGTATGTGCCAGGCCTGTGTGCACTCCGCAGGGGTTGGAGTTTAGGTGAAAAATGTGGCCACAAGCTGGGTACGGGCTGTCTCGCCACATGCCCTTTCCCCTCCCATGCGCAGCGGCCGTGCGTGTGGTTGGACATATGCTGCCACAATGATCCTGCACACTACTGGGGGTGCATATAGTAGCTGTCCACCAGAGCGGTCAAGGGAGCGAAAGAGTGACTTGAGCACTCCGAATGGGCGCTCCACCATGGCCCTGGCTGCAATATGGGCTGCGTTGTATCTTACCTGGGGGGGGTGGGGGTGTTCGGTATGGGCGTCAATATGTAGGTGCTCAGAGGGTAGGCACTGTCCCCTGGTAAGGTGATAATGGTTGTCATTAGTTGGGTTTGTGTATTTGTCTGTGTGTGACATGTATGCATGTGCACAGGCATTTGTACTCACCTAGGAGCCATGTGTCACCATGCTTCCCAGCTTCCAGGGCCCGGCTCAGGGCGGACATTCTGTATATGAAACTGTCAATGGTAGACCCAGGATAGTTTGCATAGACAGAGGTGATGATTCCCTTGGCATCGCATACCACCTGCACGTTGATGGAATGCCAGTGCTTGCGGTTTCGATAGATGTGCTCAGTGGCTCTAGGTGGACGTAGGGCCACATGGGTGCAATCTATGGCACCAAGCACTTTGGGGAAGTGTGCCACCCTGTAGAAGTCCTGGACCACGGCCTGACTTTCTGTGGGTGTTCTGGGCATGTATATGTGCCTGCGGACTGAGGGGCGCGCAGTGATGATTGCCAACACCTGGTTTAGGCAACGTGGGCTTTTTCACAGTTGCGCCAGCTTGCGCCAGTAATTTCGGCACACATTTATTCTTTGAATTACCCTCTTAATGTATCAGGATATTCAATACTTGCGGGCAAGTTTTTTTCTCTGAGCATGTTAGCCATTATGGGATAATTTGAATTCGTATTTGGTATTTGCATTTATTTTGTAGAGAAAGTGCTGTACGTGACAGCTGGAGAAACGGTACAAAATAGTGACATTGTAAATAAACATTGACAACATTACTAGGCTGAGGACGATGGATAGTACGCTTTCAGGCAGGAGCGCAAGACAGCGAAAGTGGGAGAAGAAGAGCAAAAAACGAGTTCCATTGCTGAGGAGCAAAGAGCAGGCGCAGCAAGGGGGGCTGGGATTGAGAATGCGAGGGGGAATAAACAGAACGTCTCCTAAGGAAGTGGTGCCACTCAGCTGTTCCCTTCTTTCAGCCCCATCTGACAACCATACACCAGCGGCAAGGTTGCAGCTTGGGCTGGTGCTGATGGCAACCATAACTGATTAGTCTTGAGGTTAAACCGTGACTTGCTGTAGCAGGACTCCTCTACACAACACCAGTTCAGCAGAGTTGTAAAGTAACCACGCGGTTGACTACACATCCTTTGGACACGGGTAGTCACATTAATTTGTCGGAAAATCTATACCGGCTCGCGAATATGCTAGTTTTAGACTCAATCTGCCTACGTGTGTTGCCCTCACTTTTTCCACCGTTTGTTTGTGGATGAAGCAGCCATTTTGGACGCCATCGGGCACCTGTAGCTTAAACACTGTGGGCCTGAGTCAGTTCCCTGTGTTTCTGTAAGAAAAAAAACAATCCCTGCTTCAAGTCACACCTTTATTCAGTATTGGGGGGGGTCCTTACCCCAGAAGTGTACATAATGTGCACCTCAATGACGATTTTATAAAGGTTCAAAAAGAGGTTTGTACATTCCCGTGGGGGCTTCAGGCCCAGTGTTAGACATAGCAGGTTAAATTAGCATGGGGGGAACGTTTTCCCCAAAGCGTGCACTTTATTTCTGCCTGGTGCTGATAGCCACAGCACACAAAAGACAATGGCCCTCATTACGACCCTGGCGGAGGACCATGGTGCAATTTGCACCATGGTCCATGGCGCAAAGCTGCCAACTCCGCCATGGGGGTTGGCGGACTTACCGCCCCATTCCGACCTTGGCGGGGCGGTAAGTCCCCAATCCCCATTTACCCTTCCCCATTCCCATTTTTGCCCCATAGGGTATAATGGGAGTGGGGAAGGTGTTAATTACGCCACCGTAAATTACGGTGGCGTAATTAACAACAAGTCCCGTAGCGCCATGGATTTTTCCGCCTGCAAAAAGCAGGCGAAAAAATCACCATGGCGCTACGGGAACTCGTAGTCTGGCGGAAAGGTACGCCATGCTTTACGCCGGCGTAAACCCCTTTCCGCCAGGGTCCTAATGAGGGCCAATGGGTGCCTAATTCATGGATTTTTTTGCGCTGTGCAAAGTGACTTTTCACTGATGTAAAGTGACTTTTCACTGACAACAAACACCCTGATTCCCGGAGCAGTGCAGCGTGCATTTTTGAAGTGCAAAGTCACTTTGCACAGTGCAAACAATTCCATGAATCAGGCCTTTACAGTTAAAGGATTACCCTAAAAATTCCCACTCCCTTGTTTCTCTGCTCTATAAACTTGTTCTTTGACCTATGATTGTAAAGCGCCCCTTTGTTTCATGGCGCTAGGTCTGGGCTCAATAAATACCCCAATAATAATAATAATAATAATAATAATAATAATAATAATAATAATAATAATACTCATTGCAGTTAAAGTATTTAGTTATTAACTCCTGTTGGTAGCAAGCTAGACATTAAATTCATGGTGCGTTTATGGAATTTGAGATGATAGAAAACGAACAATAATCTGGAGCTAAATTCTAATGTGATCATAAAACACAGTTTAACCAGCTTTAAACCTGCTGCCGCATGTTCAGGCAGGCTTCTGTTACCTACGTGAATTCGTTCTGTGTGATGAAGGCGCGTGCAGTAGGCTGGATGATGTGGCGGGGGTGACACTGAGGGTGAGTGCCACCACCTGCACCATGACTTAGGCCCCGGAGGAAGTACAGGAAAGATCCCCCGCGTCCATTACCAACCGTAGCATGCTACCACCTCATAACCCCTGTGAACACATTTCAGGCCTGTAGGGAGATGGAACAGAACTGGGCAGGAGTCTCCCAAGGGGAATGAGGCTCATGCCCAAACACAAGTGATAGGGAAATTGCCTGAGTTTGGGCAATGACCAACACAGGTCCCCTGCCCCTATGGGATGAGCAATCTGAAACCCTGAAACACTGCTGTCCAAGAGGAGGGCGCCAAAGCTCGTCTTCCCTGCATTAAGCCCCTGAATTCCCTAGCGACTCCCTTACCCTCGGGCTAGGGACCCCTCCCACGGACAGTTATTAGGTTTGGTGAAGGACGGGGTCTGGGTATTAATGGTAAAGGCACCGCTTTTGTGCCAGCAGCAACCATTCAGCAGAGACTGGGTTTTAAGCAGACTGAGCCCTGGATATGGAGAACTAGGCTTGATGTACAGCATGAACCTATATGACGCACCCAACACCTGAGCGACCAAGGTGTACCTTGATCAAAGCAATGATGGTGTTACAATCCGGTGGAACAGAGACACCATGTGCAAGCCATGCTCTCACGCACAATGGTTCCGGAACTAGAAGAGCTGGGGCCCCAAAGAATCAAGCAGAGCTGGGAAGCAGCAATGCCTCTGTCGCTTGCATGCTGGAGCGCGAGCGTCTGCTGAAGGGCTTAAATCATGGACTGCAGTAAAACACATCCAAGAGGGCAGCTGACATTGCCAAAACCTTAGACTGTGTGCACTTGAAATAGATTGAGCTGGGGGTGTTGTAGTCTCTGCAAGCAGGATAATCACGAAGTCCTCTCGTAGCAAACCCTACGTTGAAATTAATAGCGCAATCATCAAGTCAACAAGAGAATCTATTTGATTCTAAAAGGTGCCAAAATGCTCATAGATGTGTGAAAGTTGAAATTTGGAATGTATTTATGTATTTATGTATTTATGTATGTATTTATTTATTTATTTATTTATTTATATAGCTCATCTAACCCTCAGGTATCTGGGCTAATTGTTGGCAAGAGAAATGTACTAATTGCAAATGTGAATATGCGCGCACGAAGAAAACCTGCATGGCCTCATGATAAAATACCCCAGCCTAATTAAGGCCCATTACTTTAGAACAGTATGAAGAACGAAGGCAAATGAATGGCCACCAGACAGTTGGGCGGTATCCTGGCAGTAATACCGCCCAACTGTAATTGCGTTAGCGCCACCCAGTCCGGCGTTATTAGCGCCGAATCACGGGTTGGGCGTTAATAGTAAATCCCCATTCCCCATTGTGTCTTTGGACCCATGGGGCATTTTTGGGGCAAATACTGCATGCTAATTAAGCCGGCAGTAATTGCGACGAAAACAGAACGCTAAATGGGATTTTCACCTCCAGCAAAAAGCTGGAGTTAAAACAGCCCATTTAGGGCCCAACTCATACTCGGGCCAGCCCTTAAATGCGGCGGTGATAGCGTTACTGCAGCATTTAAGGGCTACTGCCCAACTCGTGATGAGGCCCAGTGTCTTTGTCATTGTAGGATGTCAAGAGGGAATCACCCACATGCTTATGGCTGAACGAAGAAGGAGCACTTGGAAATGAAAATAGCATTAGCCAATCCAGATCTGATTGCCCCATGGAATGAGGAGCAGAGGGTCAATTTGCAGTGCCACTGAAGTGATGGGTAAAGTCCAGGCCCACTAAATTGCTGGCCAGTGTGCTGATCATCATAGAAGTCCCTAAACATGCCCCCTTATGAAATACAGGAAATCATACTACTTTTCTTTCACTCGTTTTGGTTTTAAAACTTTATTTTCCTCGTTTATTATTCTACATGTATGTACCCTTCCCCATTCATCACTTTTCTGTTTATGTCTAAAATGTAGTGTTTGGCAACGCTTGTTCAACCTGATCCACCAGAAAGCCTTTGGCCGAAAGAGGTTGAAATAAAAATAAAAAAATAAAAATCCCTGCGACTGGAATACAGTCGTCCTCTTCGTCTTTCCCATAATGCAGTCATCACGTGATTTCCTGCCATTGTTTGCGTTACACTTTAGAAATGGACTGTTTCCTAGAATTCATTGATTTATTTTTCGTACTGCTCTCTCTCTCTCACTCACTTGCTCTCTCTTTATTTGTCTTTCGCTTTTCCTCTTTGTGTGTGTCCCTCTTGTACTCTCTGTCGTCTCTCTTTCTCCCTCTCTCTCTCTCTCTCTCTCTCTCTTTCTCCCTCTCCCTCTCTTTGTCTCTGTCTGTCTCTCTGTCTGTCTCTATCCCTCTCTCTATGAGTGGAGTAGTTCAATGTTTCCATGGCTTGGTCGCCACGCTCAACCCTGATTGCGATTGAAAAGTGTTGCTGAGGCCTCTCGCCTTCACATGCCCTCCTTCTGGTCTGCTTTTTGGCTACTGGCCGCTCCTGTGCGGTAACCCGCTGTCCTGCAGTCTCGCTTTGGTCATTTTGTCACTGAGGCCTCTCGCCTTCACATGCCCTCTTTCTGGTCTGTTTTTTGGCCACTGGCCTCTCCTGTGCGGTAGCCCACTGTCCCGCAGTCTCGCTTTGGTCATTTTGTCACTGAGGCCTCTCGCCTTCACATGCCCTCTTTCTGGTCTGTTTTTTGGCCACTGGCCTCTCCTGTGCGGTAGCCCACTGTCCTGCAGTCTCGCTTCGATCATTTTGTTGCTGAGGCCTCTTGCCTTAACATGCCCTCTTTCTGGTCTGCTTTTTGGCTACTGGCCTCTCCTGTGCGGTAGCCCGATGTCCCGCAGTATCGTTTTGATCATTAATCCGCTGGCTCTATGGTTTCGCTCATACAAAACTGAGCAACAGGGCCCCTCCTTATTTGGTTCCCTTGGCATCAGCATGGTCTGGTCTCCCTCGGTCAGGTCTCCCCTCGCCCATAGAATGTTCAGAGCATTGAATACCTCGCAAGGTCTGCTTGCTCTCGAATGTCTCTTTGGGTCCGTCTGCTTCGGACATCCACCACCTGTCAGCTCCACTGTCCCATGTGTGGACCACTGTCAGCTCCACTCTCTGGCCTCCTGCTAGCTGGCCACCAGGCAAATGGTGCATCTAGGACTTATGTGGAACCCCACCTCTGCTTGCACCCCCAGTCTTACCCTTACTGTTCATCTTGCTTTCTGTCCCTCCTCTTTGTAACTTTGCTGGTTGCTTGGTCAGCTGACCACAAAGAGGGATATCCACTGGCCGTGGTCTGTTTTGTCATTATCCTTTTCTCCATTTTGAAATGTGTTCGGTGCATCGCCACGGAACCCTTCAGGTGGTGTAGGCTCTCGCATGGAAAGACTCTGTTCTACAAGGCACAGATGCTCCTCTAAAATGAGATGGTTTCGAAAGATTGTGCCCATTTTCCCTGCGTTTGGAAAAACCAATCAAATTCCGTTTGGGAACAATCCCTGTGCTGCGCATGTGATCATCTCAAGACTTGAGCTGTGGCATGCATGCAGTGAACGGCTGATCCATTTCCGCCACAGCAGTAGACAGGTCCAGATTAGCCGGCAACGCACCTGCCCAGTGGAAGCAGCATTCAGTGTTCAGTTCCATTGAGACTTGACATCCCCACCAGGATGAGGCCCTTTGCCAAATCATGTTTTGATGAAAGCCTTGCAGGGCTCTTTGACTGACGACCTCTGAGTGATGTCCTTTTAAATAGTGATGTAAAAATGAAGAAATAATGATAAGGCGGGATTCAGGTATCCCCTACTGATGGTGCAGCAAACCACATCCCTTTAACGATGCTACATTACCTTCTGAGACTGGATGTATGTCTTTAATTCTGCAGCATTCACTTTGCCACACATTCACTTCATCACATTTCTCTCTTCAGACCTTCAGTCTTTCACTTCTTCGAACTTTCACTTTGTCATTGCGGTGGGGTGCCCCCTACTTTTCTAACCCATATTCTTCCCCCTTAACCCTCTCTGACCCCGACGCTGACCTCACAGCTAACCTTGGACAATGTGAAGATGCAGATGAAGTAAAGGTAGACAGAAGTGAATGCATGAAGAAGTGAACGTAGAAGAGGGAAGTGTAGAAGATGTTTATTAGGTGAAACTAAGAGGGTGATACCCTGGGAGTAGGGATGCTGCTGCAGCACATACAATGATGCGGTGTGACATGATAATCAATCGTGTAATGGGGGCCACATGCAGATCACCACCAAATCAATCTCTGGTCACCATCATAAATGACCCTGAATGCCAGGAATCCCACCAGGGCAACCATCATTATACTGGCAAGGCTACCCATAAAAGGAGTGAGGGTCAACCAGGAGTGGATCAGCCAGGGGAGTTGATAGGTCTGGAAAAGACCCGGGGCTAAGCTGATGTCAGAACTGTTGGGACTGGGGGCTAGCTAGTCTTTTGGCTGTAGCTCCTGAGATTCTATCCGGGGCTACAACCAAAAGATCAGGGGCTATAGCCCCCTTAGCCCCCCCCTAGCAACGCCCCTGGGATCAGCAAACATCACCCAAGTTACACAGTAGAGATCACCTGTCCACGGTCACTGGTTGGCAATCTGTACATGGCAACCAGGAGGATATGCAGGTTGTATTGTACCACAGAGCTCCGATGTGGCTGGATGCCCTTTATGCTATGCACATTTCCCGTCCACTTGAGCTCTTTAACTCATCTATGGAGTCACTCAATGAATACTCTTTCTCCTTCTCAGATTTGGAGCCGTCCGTGTTGCTGCGTCATCGCGCTGCCTTCGAGGAAAGGTTCTTCCAGATGTGTGAGAAGGAGCTAACCAAAGTGAATAATTTTTATGCAGGTAGAGACATGCTTCTCTTATGACATGTGAATTCTTATGATGTCATCACTATCTACATGATTTATTACTGCATTGAGCAAAAATATATTTGTATTTTGTTTATAAATGTAATAAGTTAATACCTTAGAAAATCAGTAAAACATGTGTGGTCATGGGGACATTATGAGTGCAGGGCAAAACAAGAAGGCATTGCATAGAAAACCAGTTATGGTTCCTAAAGCACCCATCCTTCTGCCAATGCCATGCACTGTTCATGGCATCTCATATTGTGCTCGTTGATATTGAAAATCAGCTATTGGAAATACACTTTGCAGTACATTTGGGCTTTGTGGTGTGTTGACCCTCAAACTAAATAAAAGTGAGCATAACAGGCTTGGGGTACTACTGTTTTTCCTCAGCTCTTTTTGCTCCCCATTTCCTGGTGGTGAAACTGTGGGTGCAGGAATGTAAGTGGAGATGTCACGTGTGGCGTCATAAGCAGTGCACAGCAGTGACCGCATTATGGGCGTATTAGGAACTGTAACTGGTACATTTGTGAAGTTATGTTGTTTTGTGCTGAAAGCAAACCTTACCTTTAACCAAAGCTTTTCATTGTTTTTTTATACTGATATGCCCAGGACATTGTCTTCGGGCCCTGTCTTCTACCAAGACCCCCAGTGTTTGCAATGGGCACGGGCTGCAGAAACGCCCAATGTCCACTAATTCTGGGACATGACCTCCAGTTATGGCAGATGAACCTCCTAGAAACCCAATGTGCCCACTTGGATAAAACCTTTGGCCATGCACCAGTCACCTGTCCCTACCACCACCCCAAATCAGTGGATGGGTCCGCTAGCCATGGCCTGCTGCCTTCTTATAGTGGCCTCCTCTTCCTGCTCACCCTGAAAACCATTTGGAACAACACCTTTTTGGGGTTTTTTGGTTTTTATTTCTATTCTGGCAAACCTAAGAACAGCTCCAAGCAGCACTCACCCAAAAAGAAACCAAAGAAATGATGTACAGCTTTGCAGGTGCTGGTGGAGAAATTCCTCCACTCCTTGCCTCCCTAGCCAGGGTCTGCTGGCATTGCTGTTCTGCAGAATCCTTAAGGGGGCTGGGGCTCATCTGGGAATTGGGTTGCATCTTCATAGGTCGCTGGCCCTTTGATGTTTCGCAGTGCTCATCACCCACCTCCTGCAGCCTCCTGCCTGCATAGCAGGATGGGCCATTCCTCACCTCCTTTTGGATCCAGTATTCTTCCTGAAATCCATCTCCGACCTCCTGTCAATGTTTTTTCGGGTGATGTTGCAAGAAGGAGCCGGTGCTCACAATGTGGGCTAGCTTCTGGCTCCTGTCCAGATGGATTTCCTTGCTGCGGAGTCTGCACTGGGAGCAGTCCACCTCAGCAGTGGCCTGGTGATCTTGCACCCGGATGAATTGCCAACAGTCCGATCATGCCCTTGTCCTGTGTGTGGGAATTTCCTGGGTGGACAGGGCTTGCCTACCCACACAACACCTTCCAACTCCTCCCCCTCCTCTACCCCGATGTCCTGGCCTGTCACCGTGGAAACATCAGAGCTGGAGATGTTTTCTTTTCCCTCAACCTCCAGCTCCTCAAGATGTCCAGGGATTCTGGTCTATCGTGACCTTCCTGACATTACCCGCAGTGCAATCCAAAAATACGCCCGTGAGCTGCTTAACGCTTCCTAGAAAATTAACCCAAAATTAAAAATTCAAAACAGTCAAGAAGATGGAAACAGGGAAAAGGATAGGGAATCATAACAATACAAATAATTATAATAAATTAAAAATTATTTCTCTGTCTAAATATCTCCCTGCAACTACCGATAAGTGCCCACTACTCCCACGCACTCTGCAGCTGTATTTGGAGAAAATGGCCCCCAGAAACAGGAAGTGCAGAAGAAAAACTCTGGTTGCCATTTTCATCCTGATACTCCACGAATCTCCTGATTATTTATTTTGTGATACATTTCATACAAATAATCCATAAACTTTGATTCCGCACTGAAATTCCTGTGAGAGACGCGCGAGGAGCAGAAAAATCATTGTGAGCATTAATGCTTTGTACGCTGCCAGTCGTGACCTCATGGTGACGTCATTGCTCACAAGCATTTTTAATGCACTCCATTTATAGTATGCAAGTGAGCCCGGCAAATCCTTTCAAAGCCTCTAGATTTTGAACACTTTGATTGCGCAAGACAGAGGTTGTCACAACCCCTCTTTGTACATCTTGCTCATCGACTTTGCAGCTGCGTTCAAATCAATTCATAGACCTACATTGTGGGAGAAGTTAGTGAAACGTGGTGTCCCCGAGCATTTATTAATGTTGTGTCAATTATTACACCAAAATACTGTAGGGAGAGTCAGATTGAACAGTTTGGGTGAGCTCTCTCTGTTTATTCTGATAGGGCGGGGGTAAAGTAAGGCTGTGTTTAGTTTAGTTTAGTTTATTTATTTATTTGTATAGCGCGCAAAACCCTCAGGTATCTAGGTGCTTAAACTTAGTTTGTGTGCTTGCCCCCCTGCTTTTTAATTTGTTTATGTTGGATATTGGGAACTCTTTGGAAGGAGTGAACAACCTTCCGCCTAAACTGGGAGCATGGTGAGTTCCTGGGCTCGCCTATGCTGACGATCTAGTAATCTTTGATACTACTTTTGCCAGATATCCTGAAGTGCCCAGGCAATTGTAGACTACTCTCGGGAGAATGGCTTAATTGTAAATCGAACCAAATCCAAATACATGTGTTTTGGCAAAACAACGTGTACTGGGAAAAGTATTGGGTCCAAAGAAAGAGTTTTGGGGAAGGTTGAACTGCATTGCTACCTAGTCTATGACATTACTCTCCACATAATGGGAATGTGCAGCTACTTCCTTATTAGTGGCAACAAAGAATGTTGTGAAGAGAACTGCAGGGTATAGTCGCATAGGGCTCATTAGAAAATATTGTCTGAAATTATCACTGGCCATAATCTAGGCGCTAGAAGCCTCGTATAATAATTGTGTTGAATGGGCTGACAAGGCTGACGCTGTAATCTGGCCAAATGGCTGGGTCCATCGACTGCCATGCAAGTACAAGCCATTCAGCTCGAACTAGGCTTATTATCTGTAGCTAGTTTGATTAGGATAATTAGAGGCAGTTTTTATATAAAAATAATGTGTGCCGAAGAGGGTACACATTTTGCCCTAATTAAAAGAGAATTGATTAGCAAAAAGTCTAGAAGTTTGGCTACATTCCAAGGAAGTAATGTGGCGTTCATCCCTGGTTCCAGCAGGAACGTCATTTCAAAAAAGTGCCAGGGATAGCGGAAGTGACATCACACGACAATTGCCCTCTGATGACATCACAGGAAGTGATGTCATTCGACCCCACCCAAAAGTGACATCACAGGAAGTGATGGGACACAACCTTTCACCCCTTCACAAAACAGGAAGTGTCCTCACATAGCATTGTTTCTAAGTACACTATGAAAAATATGGTTACAATATAATTGAAAAGTGATATACATTTCATACAAGAATGGATCAACATATGTATCATTAATATCAGCGCCTATAGGCCCATATTACCAAATCACTGTGAATGCAAACAGACGTCCAAGGCCAAACGATAATGATGTGTTATTATATAGCACTTATGCTTAAGCGCTTCGTATAGAACAAATATACATACAATATCACCCAACCTGTGCTAGTACTCATTTATCAGCCTCAGCAGGATGAAAGGCTGAGTTGACCTTGCCGGGAGTCAACCCTGTAACCTGCAGATCCCACACACACTGCATCAGTGAGCGCTCAACCCACAGAGCTATCTTACCGGCTGTAGCAATCAGAAAACCAACCACTCCAGAAACAAAGAGCCACATGCTGCTGGCCACAACCAAGAAGCCGCTTTAAAAAATATATATATATTTTTAGGAGTAGCAAGGGAGACAACAGGGGTAGCAAGGTGTCATGTTTAGACTCCAACTTTTATCCACATCATTATGTTAAAGTTGGATTAGGGCAGGGGTGGCACCCAAGGGAGGGGAAGTGACGTGGGGCGGGGGAAGGGGTTTTGGCAGTTTAAAATAAAGAAGGAGTTGAGACCGGACATTTCCGTGTGAGCCTCCCTTATTGCTGCAGCGGTGTGCGTTTACTGAAACGGCCAGGCCATACATCCAAGAGTGTCATCCACACTCTCACACTGATGATGAAGATGGTGGACCCGGCGTGGTCTCTCCAAGCCACATCTCCTCGCTTGGCACAGCAACGAGAGGCGCGGCCCTCCTCCACTGCTCACAAAGACCAGGCCGCTGAGGCAGTGATTACGCCCATAGTGAGGCCTCGGCACACAAGCGGTCCACAAATCAGGCTCCCACCTGGGCCTCTGCAATGCCCAGTGGTGGCCACACAAGAAATAAGCATGAGCCAATGGCCCAAACCCTCAGGGAAGTGAGTTTGGCGCAAACAGCAGACCCAGGAACACCCCACAGGGAGAAGTTGGGTGTGGCCCACCCACACGAGCTGCCAACATGAGACAACTTTCTGACAGCAAGGAAAAGCACAGTGGCAGAATACACACGTGCTGCCAGCTCGAACCAGCGCTCTGGCTGCAAAGGGATACACAGTAAATGAGAATGTCAGAGGAAGACATCCCAAGCACAGTGCCTGCTAGGCTTTCAGAGGCGTTTACACGTGGCCAGGGTGAGGTTACCCCATGGCAACTACCCCAGGCATTCGACCTCAGAGACACAGGCGACCTGGGGCACGGGGGGTCCGATGGATGAAGGACCTCATGGTGTATGTAGGGGCGATGGGCCCTATGGATGAAGAGAGAAGAAAAAACATCCTTACCTTAGCAGTGGGGGCTGCTGTAAACATCCTCTATGAACTGGTTGATGAGGAAAGGCGACATGCCAGGAAATTCAAGAGGCACTTGACACCTATTTTCCCCACACACCAACATAGAATACAAGAGACACATCTTCCACACAAACCTGCAAGAGAAAGGGGAAACCATGGACAACTATGTGATAAGTCTGCACATCCGCATGAAACACTGCGCATTCCATCGCTACTCAAATGATGAAGCATTAAGCTCCCAGCTCATCGTGGGTGCCAATCTGCAGAATTCAAATGGAAATAGCTCCAGAAACAGAGGACCCTCGACGAAATATTAGCTATGGCTCGCACCGACTCAGCAGTCATGCAACATGTGGCCAGCCTAGAAAGGGTGAAGAGCTCATTGGACACCAAAGATCAGGAGAATATTAGGAAATTGACACCAGCTCAGCATGATACACCCACCCAATCAACAAGATCTTGCTACCAGTGTGGCTACGAATTCCCCCATGAAGGCACGTCCCCAGCAATCAGCCGGAAGTGCACAGCATGCAGGGGCAATGACCATTTTAGAGCAGTTTGCAGAAATTCCCCGACACCGCCTGTCCCAACAACCTCCCTGAGTAGCAGTAGATGCTATCCCGCTCACTGACCAGAGAATAGGGTTGTGAGACGTGAGTGCAGAAGGTACCGCCCTGCAGAGGGCGAAGGCAACTGCAAAACACCCAGAAAATCATTCCAGTCCCCTGACAGGTGAACCACTCACAGACCCCAAAGGAGTGTCCGCTACGTGGATATACGATCACCCTCAGGGAGTGATTCCTCCTCCTCACACGATAGTCAAAGGATACATGTGGGGACTAGGGAATGAGACGGCAAAGGAACATAGCCCCATCCTAACACTCCAAGTACACAACACGCCAACAGAATTTATCATCGACACAGGTGCAACTGTCATCGTCCTGAGCAAAGATGCCTACAATTGCCAGCATCACCAGCCAAAACTGTGTCCCTCACAGGTCGACATCTTCTCTTATGCCTCGAATACACCCCTGCCGTGCAAGGGCACTTTTACCATGGTCTGCACACACAAATCGCACACGGCCCGAATACAACTACATGTCCTTTCCACAGAGGCCGACAGCAGCTGCATCTTGAGTTTCAGGACGGCTGTCGATATGGGACTTTTCCACATCTTATACAACATGATGGCCCAAAAATAGATGGGCCCTGAAGGAGATATCACAAAAATATATCCAAAACTCTTCAAAGGTCTCAGAAAACTGCGCAACTGCAAAGTGAGTCTTCACATCGATCCAGAAGTCAAGCCGGTTGCCTAGCACTATAGGGGCATCCAGATAAACATTCAAAAACAGGTGGAAGAGGAACTGAGATGCCTACTAGACCTCCACATCATCGTGCCGGCAGTGGGATCCACCCCATGGGTCTCCCCGAGTGTACCAGTACCTAAGCCATTGGCTGAGGGCTCCATTCGCCTGTGCTTAGATATGCCCCACCCCAACATGGCAATCCAACGAGAGTGACACCAAGCCCCAAGAATAACGGATATGATCCACCTCCTCAATGGTGCAACTGTATTTTAAAAGCTTGACCTCAACAAGGGCTACCATCAGCTGGTGCTAGCGTGGGAGTCTCAATGCATCACCACTTTTGTAACCCACATGGGGCTATATCGCAACAAGCGCCTGAACTTCGGCAGATCGTTGGCAGTGGAGATCTTCCAGGAGGAGAGCCACTAGGTGATCAAATACATTCCAGGGTGTCTAAACTACAGCAACAACATCCTGGTATTCAGGAAATCAAGCAAGTACACATTGACAATCTACACAACGTCTGTAGGGCCCTAGAAGCAGCCAACATCACACTCAACAAAGACAAGTGCAAATTGGGAAAGCGAACCCTCAAATCCTTTGGCCCCTTATATTTTGACGACAACATGAGGCCAGACCCGGAGAAAGTCAAGGTACTACAAAAAACCTCTCGGCCAACGGACGTGTGGATCTCAGGTCACTCCTAGGGCTAGCCAGTTACTGTTCGTGCTACTTCGAAAATATTGCGACACTGAGTGCCCCACTGGAAGAACTGACAAAATATGCCCTAGTGGTAATTGGTGAGTACTCAAGGCACCCAGAGGTACTAATAGTGGCATCTACAGCAGAAATAGCGGTCATCCCTTTTCTGGACCGCATACTCACGGCCTATGGCATCCCTCAAATAATTAAATCGTACAATGGCCCACCGTCCAGCAGCCTGGACTTTGCAAATCTCACCCAGTACATGGGTTTCAAACACTGGAAAATTACACCTCTCTGGCCTCAAGCCAATGGCGTGGCTGAGCGCTTCTTGGGTAGTCTCAAGAGAACGCTGCAGGTGGCGCAACTGTACCACAGACCTTTTGAGCAGATGTTATACAATCGCCTCTGTAACTACCGCCACTACCCCCATAGCACCACAGGCAAATGCCCAGCCAACCTCCTGTTTGGTCACAGGTTTCAGACACCTTGGGAAGCCTCGGAGCAAGAACAGGAGGGCTGTGAAGACCCATGAGCGTGGGTAGATGCTGAGGACCCATACTACGGAGATGAGGAAATCTCTGGCGGTGAGGTCGCAGATGATGATGGTGAGTGGTTTACGGACAGACCCCCCCGATACAGCCCAGAAACTGCCAAGGGGAAGCCGCCCCATTCCGGCAAAGACTAAACCCATAAGACTCATTGAAGGGATGGGCTAGCACCAGACTAAGTATTTAAAAAGGCGGAAGGTTGTCATGCTTAGACTCCCAGTTCCATCCACATCGTTATGTGGAAGGTGCGTTAGCGTGGGGGTGGGACCCAAGGGAGGAGAAGTGACTGGGGCAGGGGGAAAGGGTTTTGGCAGTTTAAAATAAAGAAGGAGTTGAGACCAGACGTGTCTGTGTGGGCCTCCCTTATTGCTGCGGCGCTGTGCATTTATGAAATGGCCAGGCTATACATCCAAGAGCGTCATCTACACTCTCACACAAGGGAGACCCCAGGGGTCGCAGGTGCAACCCCTGGAAACACCCAAATAATGTCCCCAGGGTCTGGAACGGGGGATAACGGCCCGCCAGCCCAAGTTATCGACCCAAAGCCTGGGCCGATAATGAGGGATCCGGGCCGTAATCCCCACTTCTAGCCCCTGGAACGGGGGATGAATGCCATTAGCACCCCGGGTTGCTAAAGCAGTAACGTAGGGTGCAAAAAAAAGAGGGTTTTCCTTCCTACAACAGGATGTGCGCTGCGTCCCGTTTGTTGTAAAGTGACTTCCAGACTTTCTTGATTACATCTTAGGTTTATTACAGGAAGCTCAAATTACATTTACATAAAGATAAATACTAGAGAGTATGGACTATACACAGCACTGGCCCCATCACACAGGCAGGGGAGCTCTAACTGCCTGCCTCAGTATGGAACCCTCAGATCAACAATCCATCATTTACACAGCAACACTCCATTTGACATCACAGACTCACAGCATGACAGCAGGACACAGAAGATCACTACATAACACATCTCCTTCCTTTACCAGACACACACACACATACACAAAACAGTCACAACATGACACTTTGATGGACCTGTCTCAAAACAACACATCACAATACAAACCGGAGGCAAAGACAACACAAAACTTAAATCACCAAATAGACTCAGCCTATCGGGTGCAACCCATTTAGCCAATATATTCAAATACTGCAAATAACTCTGGACACTGGCCAGGCATCCCCTAATCTATCTGCGTACCTGATACTTGACCACTAATGCCTGGCTTTGGCGCATCTCCTTATTTTCTGTGCCAGCTGGTCTGTCAGTAGTTGGACAGGTCAAGCACAGAGAAAGTCAAGAGACTTTGGCAGGGCTGAGGGCCCAAAGACTGTTTTAAGGGGTTGGTAACCCAAGCTACAATGTGCAGGGCTTGCTGCCCAAGGCAGTAGCGATTTGAAGAGGCCGGGGGGTCTAAGTTACGCCTGGATTATTAGGAAGCCATGCTGCGCAGCTGGGGGCTTGGAGCCCAGGGCAGCAGCATCAGAAGAGGTTGTGAACCTAAGCTGCGCCAAGAAGTGACAGGGAAGTTGTTTGAAGGAGTTTGGGCTAAGGTACAAAGCGCCTGGAGAAGAGGAGGGTCCTGGGGGCCATTCCAGCGTTTGAGAGGGCTTGGAGCCTGTACCTGCACCTAAGGGACTTGTAGCCCGTGAATACACTTGGGGACTTGGAGCCCATGGCACAGTTGGAGGTATTCAGAGTCACAAATGTGCTTATGAAAGGGCTTGGAGCCAATATGCAGCAACACCATAAGGGAGTTAGAGCCCATTACAGCGCTGGAAGGGGCTCTCAATTCTGGCTTTGCTGATGAGAAAAGGCTGCATATATCAGGCTCTGGAACCGGCTGTTTTCAGGCGGAGTGACACTTGCAAAATGTGTGCCAGCGAGAAGTATAGGGAGGGGCCTGCGCTGTGTAGGAGGTTTCCTTGTTCAGAAGAGTGCAAAAAGGAGAGGTTGGAAGAGTCTGCGCTCTCAAGTCTGCGCTCTCAATTAGGGATCGGATTATGGTGTGCTGCTGTTGCATTGTTATGAAAGCAATGTCGCGAAGATGCAGAGCACTGCATCATTGAGCCGGAAGAGGGGCCGTGTCCCCGAAGGTACTTTTAGTTTAAAGATGTGGACATGAGGAGGGGCCGTGTATCTGAAGGTATTTTAGTTTAATGAAGTGGACACGAGGAGGGGGCGTGTCCCCGAAGATACTGTTTGTTTAAAGATGTGGACATGAGGAGCAAGGAGCAGAGTTAATTGTTTTTCTTTGCTTTTGAGGATTTGTTTATTAGTGGAATAGCAGATTAAGTTTAGTTTGGTGATAAATGTCATGCAAGGCCTGTATAACATTTAAAGAGTGTGAGTGTGTGAGAGTGTGAGCTTGAAATTGACGGTTGTAGTTTCTTGTGGGATATGTTGTCCAGATATTTGGGTGCTCCATCAAAGTGGTCGAATGCTGAGGAGCAGAGAACAAGGTTTACAATTTTTGTTTACAAATTCTGTTTTGAGTTTAGGTTTCAAAGGTGTTTGTGCCCAGTCAGCCAGGGGTGTGCAGGATTTAAATCCTGATGTGAAGGGTTTTAAAGGTGGTTTAAAGTGACATTTTTGAAGGAAGTGATTGAAACATGCGTAGTTCTAGTGATATTTTGAAATGTTACTCAGTATGTGTGTTTTAAGAACACTTGTGATGGGGGGCCTGTTGCACGTGGTGGTGCATGCTATTGATTAGTGTGCACGGATGGAGTGTAAACGCGTGGCATCTGTTAACAAATGCTTAGCAGTGGAATAGAGTGTTACTGGCATGTTTAACTAACACACATTTCCTTCCACAGATGGACTTTTTATTGAAGTATAGGTAGCGTAGTCAGTATTGCTAGAGTTTGGTATGTGGAAACTAAAGTAGAGTTTCTCTGCACTAATGTATTTCTCCACAGGTGGGACTTTTGGGACTTTTATAATGCAGAATTAATGAGAGTTTGGTTATGTTAAAGTGTATATGTGCTGATGGTTAAGCAAAGTTAATGGTGGTTGTGCTTAGAAACTTTACAGTAGTTGTCTTGATAATATGAGGATTGTAGCAGAGTTATTGATGTTTGTGTGTTGCTTGGGTGTATGAAGTGGGGTTCTCCCAAAAAGGAGCTTGATGTACTGAGGAATACTTTCAACATGGGCACAATTGAGGTAATGGAGTCACTGAGTAGTGAAGTAGATACCCGAGTATCAGGGATACTCAGCCTATCGGGTGCAACCCATTTAGCCAATATATTCAAATACTGCAAATAACTCTGAGACACTGGCCAGGCATCCCCTAATCTATCTGCGTACCTGATACTTGACCACTAACGACCCGATGGCAGTATCACAAGAGTCTGTCATGCCAAACCCCACACTCTCGAAAAAGTACAGGCTTCAGCACGTCACATATAAGAAAATCTCAACAATGAAGGCACTACCTCCTTTGAATATAGGGGTACTAATCTGACGTGGCACACACCCACTAAGTTACCACTCCTACTTCATACTGGCGGAGGCGCTACCTCTCTCGAATACAAAATGTGCCACTGACCCCGGAGGCGCTACCTCCTTGAAATGCCTTTGCATCACACACACCAGAGGCGCTACCTCTCTCAATAGTGACACAAATATGGGAGGCGCTACCTCCCTCAAAAACACCAATAACATGCACATAAGAGACGCTACCTCTCTGAAATACCAATTGTGCCACACAAACCGGAGGCGCTACCTCCCTCAACTACACTCACATCATACTCACCAGAGGCGCTACCTCTCTCTATCATGATGCATAAATCAGAGGCGCTACCTCCCACAAAATACACCAATAACATGCACATAAGAGGCGCTACCTCTCTCAAATACCAATTGTGCCACACAAACCGGAGGCGCTACCTCCCTCAACTACAATTGCATCATACACACCAGAGGCGCTACCTCTCTCTATCATGATGCATACATCGAAGGCGCTACCTCCCACAAAATACACTAATGACACACTTATAAGAGGCGCTACCTCTCAAATGCCACTAGTGCAACCCAAACCAGAGGCGCTACCTCTCACCACTACCTAGTGTCAGTCCCACCAGAGGCGCTACCTCTTTTAAATTACAATCGTGACACACACACACCAGAGTCGCTACTTCTTACTACTACCTCAGTGTCACCCCACACCAGAGGCGATACCTCTGCAGTGACAACCTGACTCATACCATATCTCATACCAATCCTTGTGCATCCAATTGACATCCCAACTCAATAGAGTCAGGCACATTAACATATTTGCATTTACACAGCAAAAATAGCAATGTTATGACTGCAGTATACTGAAACATCTAATACTTTTGTCCTATAAATCCATGGTCATCTTTTGACCCTAAGACACGACTTTGCTCCTAAAGGTCCATGTTGCAATAGCAACTAAACTCCTGAAATTCCTCAAAAGATTATACTATCACATTCTCCCATAAATACATCAATTTTACAACAACGCAGGCAAACTCGATCACTACACTTCTTACACCCAACTTCGATCAGCACATTAATATGGGTGAACACCCTTAACCTGCAAATCCTCTAACATGTTATAACTAACTCGCAGTATCTTACACAACTTCACTTCACAGAAAAAAGGATACAGTGCGTCTTCGCTTCACTTGCGTTGTGCAACTTAAATTGTAACACTTCATTTCTTCACTGCATTGATGAAGTACTTAAGTTCTGAAACATTTTTCAATGCTCCTTCACACACATGCTTGCCTGGGTGAATTTCCCTTCCATGTCTCTGCTCCTCGTTAAAGCTGACGCTGCATTACTTTTACATTGTGCTTCCTGACTATGAAGCACCTCCCTTCCTTCTGCAAGAAGGAGAACTCCAAGATGTCTATGTCCAAATGTCAGCGAAACAGGCACTTTTATTCCACTCCTTCCTGTACCATATCAAACTGGCGATCGGTTAGTCTGATAAGGATAAGGAGCATTTAAATGGAGAATCTATCCCTTCTGAAAAGTATGGGCGCAGCACTCCTCCTGAGGCGACTTCCCTTTACCAGACTTAACTCTGTTGTGCCCATGGGTTTCCTTTCACCTAGGGAGCGTCAGTATATGGGATGGCAGTCCCCATCTTCTTCAACTGACTTCTCACTCCCTTCTCCAACTGACTTCTCACTTCAAGGGCCCCTTATCTTGCCAGGTATAGCTCCTTTCCTGAGCTTCCCTTAATGGCCCTGCTTCATTCTTGAGCCCCCTTGGACCCAGCTCTCCCTCTAACTTGTGGGCAGCTGATCCCTCTAGAAAAAGAGGGCTTTCTTGCTTTCTTCCTCCTCCCACTTCCTTAGCCCTGGGTGATGGGCCTTACTTGTTTTGTGGGGGCAGTGCTGACCACCACTTTGTCCTCCTCTCTCCTGAACCCCCCGCAGCAGGCTCCTTCAGGCTTCAACTTCTTCTTTTGCGCAGATTCTTCTTTAAAGACCGACTCGTCGCCAATGTTGTAAAGTGACTTCCAGGCTTTCTTGATTACATCTTAGGTTTATTACAGGAAGCTCAAATTACATTTACATAAAGATGAATACTAGAGAGTATGGACTATATACAGCACTAGCCCCATCACCCAGGCAGGGGAGCTCTAACTGCCTGCCTCAGTATGGAACCCTCAGATCAACAATCCATCATCTACACAACAACACTCCATTTGACATCACAGACTCACAGCATGACAGCAGGACACAGAAGATCACTACATAACACCTTTGTAGGAAGGAAAATCCTTTTTCAAGATGGCCACCATAGAAAGGGAAGGCCGTGCTCCATACAGAGCCTCTTTTCCCCTTCCATGGCTGCCAGCGGGAGGCGAGGGGAAGGAGCAGATGCAGCAGCGGCACTCGCTGCTGCTGTAATAAGGTAAGTTGGGGGTGGGATGGGAGATAAAATAGAGTGACGGAGGGTAGGGGGAAGATGGCGGCAGGAGGAGCCAGACCGTCAGGCGTCTTTGAACGAAGGCTTGTATGGGCAGTTCAAGGCCACCTTTCTAGTCATCTGATTGGCTGGCTCCCCCTGCCCGGGTGCTAATAAAAGGTATTTTTAATCTATTGCTTGGGCTCCAAATTGGTCAGAAAATGTTGGTGTTCTGCTGTGCAGTTGGAAATGACATGTAGAGAAATGGGACTGTGTTCCAAATCATGAGCACGTAGCCCGGTAGACCCCAGCAATATATTTTTCAATTCCCCTGCTCAGGGATGTCATTTCACCAAAATGCCAGGGGTAGCGGGTGTGACATCACACAACCCTTGACCTCTAATGACATCACAGAAAGTGATGTCATTGACCCCACCCCAAAGTGACATTATGGGAAGTGAAGGAACACAACCTTTCACCCCACAACAAAACAGGAAGTGGCATCACATAGCATTGTTCCTAAGTACACTACGATAAATATGGTTACGATATCACTGTAACCTCATGATGTGTTATGCAGCCCATTTATCTGATGTATTATAAAACCTATTTAGATGATTTGAACGTCATTACAGATGAGATGCTTTGACTGAGATGCGTTTCTGGGCAGAACCTGTCACTGATGCTGGCAATGACAAAAGTCTGGAAAATTACTGTCCATTTGATGATGTACTGGATGTATATGTGTGCATTCATTTTTCATTTTATGATTGTGATTTTAGTACATTATTACATTATTTAGTGCTGGCAATGACAAAAGTCTGGAAAATTACTGTCCATTTGATGATGTACTGGATGTATATGTGTGCATTCATTTTTCATTTTATGATTGTGATTTTAGTGCATTATTACATAATTGTATATTTGTGATGAAATTATTTTTATAAGTGTAAAGTTAAATTTGTAACTATAACATACTAAATAAAAAAATAAAAATCAACTCCATTTATATATGCAAGTGAGCCCGGCAAATCCTTTCAAAGCCTCTAGAAATGCACACTTTGTATAAGCTGAAGCTTCACGTAACTTCACACCTGCCTCATTTTTCAACAATAATTGCATGTGGAACTAGCCCACACTGGTTGCATACTGTAAGTTATTAAACATCCAAGACACCCCTGTTTTATGATTTTCATACCCTTGATACTCTTGGCTTGTTTTCTGAATTTTCTAATGTGTAAGGGACCTCCTAACTAGTGTGACATGATTCTTAGTTACAGCTATTAGGTGGTGCTGAAAGCCTAACTTTAAGCCAAAACTATTCTCATTAACATAAGAGCTTTAACATAAGAGCTTCAAATAGGGGCTTTGAATGAGCGGCTGTAATGCTTTTCCAATTGAGATGACATTTAAGGAGGGATACAGCGTTGTTATGTTATTGAATCCCGCCCATGCACTGCTCCTAGCCATGCTAATCCCTATGGCTAATCCCACCCATTCCTGCCCATCATGGAACTCTTTGAGCTCTTGGATGACTGTCTCTAAGGAAGCTGTCTTGAAACAAGCCAAAACTAGCGGCCATCTTTGAATGGGAAAGATACCATGCATCTTCCAAATAAAATGATACATTGTTTAAAATAGCTAAAGTAATTTGCATTTTGGGAGCTTGTTGGTGGTATCCACGCACACTGTCATCTCTAATAATTTAATATGCCTAAATTTGCTATATTGCACACAACAAAACAAATCCGTCCCTCCCTGCCTTTTCTTATTTAGACCAAACGCAAGTCGTTCCGTGCAGTGTATAGGCCCATGAAGGAATACAGGCAGTGGCTGCTGGCTGCAGTCTGTCCAGAAGACAGCGGCCAGCCTCGCGCTGTCAGAAGAAGCTGGTGGAGCAGCATGGCTCTGCAGCCATGCGAAGGCAGCAGCCCTGTCAGCAACTGCGCCGCCGACTTCCGAGCATTGGGTCAAGGCGTGCCCCTGCCTCTGCTGTGAGAGTGCTGCATCAAATTGCCATCCCTTGTCCGCACCCTGCAAGAGCTTTGTAGCAGCAAAGCCCCCAGCCCCTGCTCTGGTGCCACGGGACAAAGAGGGCCACATCATTTAAGGATAACAAATGTACAATGGTCCAGCAATGAAAGGACAGTCGCTTTTCCTGAATTTGAAAAGCTGTATGGGAAAAGTAAACCAGCCAGTAAATATGAACATTGATTTTTCTAAATAAAAAATGTGATAGTCATACCCAAAAGAAAATGTTTTCTTTATTTTTTCACATCAGCAGCCTTTGCGGAAAAGCTTTAAATATGTTCTTGCATGAAAAGCATGCTAGTGTTTTCCCTGTTTTGGTCTATTTTCAACATCCTTCTGAAATACGTGAATGCCATTGTAAACAAAATATCATTTTCATTGAATGATGGTAAACAAGTGGTAACTTAGGCTAATGCTGGGTTGCCTGAATGCTGCAGGGTTTGAACAATATTGCATTTGTACGCCTGGTTTGGCTGCAATAACATGCATTCATGCTGTTTCATTTGTTGCTGACCCGTCTGACAGTTGCAGATGGTCACAAATGGATCCAGTTATTTATTTATTTACTTATTTATATATTTATCACGTGCCGCATCCCAAAGGCATCAGGGCGCACGTTAAGGACAGACGAGAACAAAACAAACAGATCTTGGGGTGTAACTTATACGGGGGGGGAGGGGGGAGGCATTAGTTAAAGAGGATGGTCTTCAATCATTTCCGTAAAGTAAGGAGACATTTCTCCTTGCCCAGATCAGCTGGTAGTCCATTCCAGATCTGACAAGCCCGGACAGGAAAAGACCGTCCTTTCCCTCTCTCTTCATCTTTGGGCATCAGTAAATCTAGTTGTTCTTCTTTGAGGTTGCAGGATGAGGCTTTCCTTGAGATAAATAGGGGCTGTACCATGCATGCATTTGCATGTTACAGTGTTGATCTTAAAGCGAATCTGTGAAAGCACTGGTAACCAGTGAAGTCCTTTCCTGGCTATAGTGATGTGCTCCCTTTTGGGAATGTTCTTGATGATAAATACTGCATCATTTTGGAGCACCTGATGTTTTTGGATGTTGTTTTTATTGGCTTCACCCAGCAGTGTGTTACAATAATCCAGTTTAGGCATTATAATGGCCCAAACTAATGTTTCACTGTTTTTATTTGTAACATATGGTTTCACGGGTCTCAACAATTTGAGATGGTGCTGGGATTTCTTAATTACACTGTCCACTTGGGCATCCACCCCAAGTGAACTCTCCAGCATAACTCCTAGGGTCTTGACTTTATTTTGAATATCTATACGATGGCCATCAATTAGAAAGTTGTCAAAGCATGGATCTAATTTTGGTATAGTCTGAGGGGATTCAAATATCAACATCTTGGTTTTACCACCATTAAGTTAGAAACTGTTGGTTGTCATCCAGTCTTTAACCAACTTATAGGTATCTTGGATCTTCATGGAGTCCTTAACATAGTCGCCACTCAACTCAAACAACAACTGCATGTCATCAGCGTAGTTTGTGAATTTGACTCCTTTCATGTCCAAGATGTCACATAAGATGCAGACATAAACATTAAAGAGTGCTGGGACAAGCAAGCACCCTGGGGAACTCCACAGATAGAAGTTTCATAATTAGAAGAAGCCTGTTCCCAGAAAACTCTAGATCGTCTGTTGGAAAAAAAACCTTCAATCCATTTAATGTTTGTGGGGAGCACTGACCCAGTGAGGATAGTGCACTCAAAAGTTTAGTATGGTCCAGAAGATCAAAGGCTGCTGAAAGATCTAACAGCATCAGGAGGCCTGCTTTGCTCTCCTCTACAAAGTCCAGCATCTGTGTCTGGGGATCTAATAGCGCACTTTCAGTGCCATGATTAGATCTCAAACCAGACTGTCTAGGGTGTAATATCTCTGCATACTCCAAATGATCCTGTAGCTGTACGGTCGCTATATTATCTACATTTTTTTAAAAAAAGAAACAGAACATTGGTGATTGGTCTGAAAGTATTAGCATCTTTGGGGTCTTGTGCTGTCCTTTTCAGCAAAGGTGTATTTCTTAACACAATCTGGAATGGTTTTGTGTAGAAAAGTAGCACTGATAAAAAGTGTTAAAAATGGTGCGAAAAGGGTGATACCCTTTAGAATGATTTCTAAAGCAATGGTGTCACCTGGACATGATCTAGGGTGCATTTTCATTAAGATCTTCTCCATATCTGGAATAAAAATAGGTGAAAAACGAAATAGCGGATCTCTAACCGTATATATGTTTTTAACACTTGTCCAGATAATACATCTGTGGCCGAGTCTAGGAGAATTTTAGCATGTGCCTTAGCGATTTCATTAGCAAAGGCTTGCTGCATGTATATGCAGTCCTCTCTTATAAGGGAAGGCCTATCCGTTTGCAAATTAGGTTTTTCCAGGCCTCTCAAAATTTCAAACAGTTTTTTTTATATTATTCCCAGGATCTTTGATTTCACCATTGAAATAGTTTTTCTTAGCATCATAGATCCCCTCTTTGTATTGTTTCTCGACTGTTTTCCAAGTAATCTTATTGGCTTCCCTTATTTTTAATCCAACAGCGTTCGGCATTCCGTTTCTCCTGTCTAAGCTCGGCTAATTCGTGAGAAACCCGATTAGGATGATTGGATTTATCCCTGACTAACTTCGTCCTCATTGGTGCTATGTTATTTAACATGACCTCTAAGTCGTCAATATACCTTGCTGCCCGGATCTGGGGGATCCAAGTCTGAGGTTTCCAGCATAATGTCTTGTAGGCATTTGTCCAGATCTTCTGGTTTTATTTTCTTAAAATTTCTACTGGTGATGATCTTAAGTGCTTTACATTGCAAAGTCCGTTTTTCTGGCAAGGTGATCTGAAATTTATTTAAAAAAGTGGTCGGACCAAATACAGGGCTCTGTAATAATAGGGTTGATCTGTAATTTTCTTGAGGCAACCCAATCCAGGACATTTCCCTTAATATGCGTAGGTACATTGTTGTGCACCATCATAGCATTATTTTTTAGAGTTTGCTCAAGCAAAAGGGTTTCTTTATCAATCTCATTCCTCCTCCATCTATTGATGTCTCCCATCAATAGGGTGGATGAGTTAGGTTTATTGAGACCTACTAATATGTTCATAAGTTCTTCACTAAAGTTGCTGGCATATATGTTTTCTTGTTTGCGTAACTGATATAGAAAACACGGCAGTTGCACACTGAAACTGGCTATTGCGTGCCTTTCGATATTAGTTTGTGTTTTATTTTGCCAGCCGAATTCTCTTTCTTTATTTTTTACCCTGGATGTACATGATATAATGTCCAAAAAATCTTTATGCCGCAATCCCTGGTGACCATGTTCACAAAGACACTTATTGTGTTCAGCTTATGTGGTCTGATTGGAAAATAATTCAAAACGAGTACGTCGACATTGTACTTGACAATTTGCAAATGTGTTAACTGACTCTACATAAAAGCTTGTTTATTACTAAATATTACATACGTTTTTGTAGTCTATTGTAAAGCATTTGTGCACCAAACTATAAGATTGGACCACACAGTGCTTGACCAAGATCACACGGCTGCGCTGCAATGCAATTGCCCACCTGCTTTTGCTTTTTATTCTCTCTCGAAGGGTAAGCAAGCTTCACAGGGTTCGTGTGTGTAGGGGCTTTGGAAAGTAACAATGGATCGACAATGGAGCCCACAGTACGCTCTGCTAATACATAGATTATAATGGATCCTGAAGCAGAAGCAGGCATTCAACATAAATAATATAGACAGAAATATCCAACAGTAGCGGGCAGCAGTGCAATTTGCCACAAGCTTCTGCGTTGATATGCTATCCTATGTAATGTTACTGGGATATATAGCACATAGCGCGGTTCTATGTTCCTTCAACGGCCGTTTCTTTTCGTGGCACTTTTTGCAAACCCTCCCTCCCCTATTAATGATTACCTATACACCACCCACACCGTACCCCTTACGTCCCCGCCACCCCTGATATCTTTTGAAGAATTTTTTCGGAAAAACATTTTCAGCAAAACGTGTCACGTAGAAAAACGGGCGATGAATGGACGCTGTGCCTTTTACATGGTCCTCAGGCGCTCTGGCGGATGTGCAAGAGGGGGTTTGTTAGGTTAGTGGTGGGACGGGAAACATGCAAGATAGCGGTGCTGCTGTGTTGGGGTGTGCAGTTCAGAAGTACCCGAGTACTGTCTGGAGGGCATGGAGGCATCTGTGTACAGATGGCCGCCTCATGTGTCCGTGATGTTAGGGTACATTGGCGGGGGCAAAGTTGGGGGTGCAGGTGAAGAGTTCCTGAATTTGACGTCTGTAGGGTGCTTGAACACAAGGAAGAGTGTTGGGCTGGGGCAAAATATTCAGACCATTAGCAAACAATGTATGATGCTTAGTATATATATACCATTGATAAGGATTTCATTTTTTTTACAAAGTGCTTCTTGCTGCATAGGCTGTTTGCAGCACTGTAAATATCAGAAGTACTTTTACTGGCTATAATAGGACTTTTCAAGCCCAGAAGGATGAATACTTAATTGAACTCTGTCGGATTGAGCTCGCTCTGTCATTATTGCCACGGCATGACAGGTGTCAGCACAGTAGAAAGAATGAGCTCTTCTTCTCATAACTTGAGACCTGAGTGGCATGATATAATATCACTCATGGCCAATCGTGACCTTTTTTGTGTGCAGGTGCATAGTGTGTCTTTGTTTTGCCAAACAGTGGCCCAAGGGGTGATTTACAATTATGTACATTCTTGGCTGAGCATGTGCGTTTTTTTAAATCTTTCTTGTATGTTCATTGTGTGCCTTGTTCTATTCTTTCCCTTCAGAATGACTCGATCTTCCAGATTTTGAATCATTGAGTCTTGCAGTCCAGATTTTCGATTTCGATCTTCCGCAGCATTACAGCCGAAAAATGTAATGGGTGGAAGGTTTTGAATTAATCATAACCTTTGGCAGTGCTGTGGGTCTACTTTCCACACCACAGATATGTACCCTGTCTGTGCCATTGCAGTAGGGTCTGCCTTACGCACATTTTTGGTTTGAGATATTAGGGTTCGCTTGCGACACTCCAAGCCAAAACTATTGCATTGGAGTGCAGAAAGGGAGGAGTGACATATGAGGAGGGATGCATAGACTATAGGTGTTTAGAGTAGATAGGGAAACATGCCATATGAGGAGGGACACAATGTTCTTAGTTGTTT
Source organism: Ambystoma mexicanum (assembly GCF_040938575.1). Classification (NCBI taxonomy): domain Eukaryota; kingdom Metazoa; phylum Chordata; class Amphibia; order Caudata; family Ambystomatidae; genus Ambystoma; species Ambystoma mexicanum. Next base: position 164,705,704 of record NC_090929.1, read on the forward strand.
GTTTATTTGTCCACCGATTGACTGCCCATGGCCGTGCTAATCCCTACGGCCATTCATACGCAGTTCCTACCCACCCCCGCCCAACACATCTCCTCGGGGGTAGTCTTTGAGCTCCCTTTAAACCAGCCTTGCCATCAAACATTGTGCTCAAAGTGCCTGCCACTGTTTTTACAAAGCGGCTATGTGAGAGTGAATGGCTTAATTTGGAGTTGTAAACCCGCTAGTGGTGTAATAAAACCAGGTCTGCTTCAGCGACTCAATGTATGAGCACTGAGTGTCCTTCTCTGGAGTCTTGTTACAAACATTGCCAAACGCCAATAGTTTTAGCTAGTGTAGAAGTATTAGGCATCTGGCAGGTAACAAAAGCTCAAACCTTTGGCATTGCCAGTGCTTGTTTCATTTGATTCCTGCCCCCACACTCTCAAAACCCTCTTTCTCCTCGTTCGAAAAGCTTTGCTAGCATTCCTTGCAAACACGGGGTCACTTAGAAAAACCGTCTTCCACGCTACCTCGAAACCCCAATCCTTCGCAAACACTCCTCATCAACCATCCCACGCCCGCCGCAGTGCCAAACATAATCTCACCCTTTCTTAGATAATTTCAAGCACTTTTCCTTTTCCCGATGTCTGCCGGTATTTCTCAAACGCTCGCAAGGGATAATGGTCGATTTTCAGTGTTTGGTAATGTAAAGCCTCCGCTCCTGCGAAGCATCATGGGAAATATAGGAAGGTTTTTCAGGCATGGGACACCCCATTCTACACTTAAGCTCTCATTATGAGTGGCAGTTTTACCTCCAATAATACCGCCTCACTCAGTTGCCACTGCCCGCCACACGCACTACTCGTCATTTGCCACAGTATCTAGCGCCCTAGTGCTATGAAGGGTTAATATTGCCACTGTGAGTGTGATATATACCTTCACTTAGTACCTGGAGTTTTGTTATGTGGTCTGCAAAACCTAAAATTGGCAGAATTCCGAAAGACTGCACGCGTTTCCTTTACTGCACAACTCCCAAAGAGGTCCTTCATTTGAAAACAATAATGGACCAATTACCAACAAACCAAGAAAAGTCCCTATTCCTGCGGTTTCCCGTGCAAACATAAAACAAACATTGGCAATGCAAACTATTTGAGCTTTAGAGTAGGCATGAGAAAGGCACAATGCTCAATACTTGTACACAAGCCAAACTGTTGGCTTTGCCAATGCTTGTTTTCAACAGGACTTCAGTGAAGGACGTGCCTTTAAAGTTAGCAGAGTCTCACCTGGTTAAAGACATTTTTATTACGCCAGTAATGTGTTTACAACTCTAATTAAGTCATAAACTCAGAAGAGTGCTTTGAAAAAACACTTGCAGGCACTTTGGGTGCAAAGTTTGATGGTAAGGCTTGAGTAAAGCAAACTCAAAGAGTTACCATGAGGAGGTGTTTTAGGCGGAAAGGGGCAGGGTCTGGGTGGGAATGGCCGTAGGGATTAGCATGGCCATCAGAAGACAATGGGTGGGCAAACAACCAAACAACACCTACAAGGTTTTTGTCCCTCGTCATATGCCATTTCTCCCCGTCTGTACTCTAATGCAATAGTTTCGGCTTATAAGTAAGTGGTGCTACAGCGCCACCTAATAGCCCAAATGAAACAATTGGTGAAAATCCATTGGGATGTAGCCATGAGTAAAAAGAGTTTTCGCCCTATAGGAAAATTGTTACAAAAAAACACAAAGAAGCTACCACACCTTTTTTCATCTTTTCATAACTTTTGAACCAAAGAATGGATTTGAACCAACATTTTCAAATATTTGCTAAAAGTTTATTACACATTTCTGGAAAATTCTAAGCAGATTCGCCTTCAGCAACAGAATTTTGCAAATAGTCAATGCAATGAGGTTTCTTCTAACTATAAGGTGACGACTGTCTTCCTTTCAATATGCAAAATATAAAACAAATGTGTACAATAAAAAAGTATATCCAACCCTCTTAACAGCAACAAGGACACTGCCCCAACTTTTTCCTGGAATGTATTGCCATTCTTAATCTCTGTCGCCATGCCATATTATAGTTTGCCCGTGAAAATATCTCACTCATTGGAAGGAGGGCGCAGTGAGAAAGAAGGCCACTCGAGGGTTCAGAGAGTGCAGAAAGACAGGAAGGGGTCACCTCTTCTAATTGATTGGCAGGTGGGCATATGCAATCCTTATCCCTAATACCAGCTTTGAGACCCCACTGAGTTCTCAACGGTATCTGGTCCACACAGACATGTTACCACAAAAGAGAGTTAAAAGGCAAATCCCTCCGTTAATGCCCAATATTGTAACACTTGGAAAACAGAAGGCTAAGTAATTATAAAGATATTCCTATGGCTGAGTCCCTAGCCAAACACTTAAAACACCCTAACTGTGAGTGATCTCGTACCAAATGGGTGTGGGCCCTAGTTGGAGCTGCTGGGCCGACTACAAATGGTGTCGAGATCCTGTCCCTGTACTCTCTAAAACACTTTCCTGGTGTCTAGTAGGTGCACACAGAAGTAGAGGTCGATATGTATATTTTAATCTGTCGCCTCCATGGTGTGTGTCTTATCATTAAAAACAAAATAACTGTTTCTATGTCCAATAGTCAATAGAAAAGATTTTTTTTAAAAAAAAGGAAATTCTTCCATCCAACAATGGTGAGAAAGGATACGTGTGGATAGGCTGGAAGTATCCTTGGGAACAGAGGAGTTTAACTAACTGTAATGCTACCAATGTAGTATACCTTATACAATGCCCCTGCAACAAGAAATACATCGGCATGACAACGAGGGCCATCAAGATAAGTATAGGGGAACACCGTTCTAACATCAGAACACAAAAAAGAACGGCCCCTATGGTGGTACATTACATTGACAAACATCATACTGAAGATGACCTCACATGGACCATAATAGAGAAAGTAAAAGTACCAAAAAGAGGGGGTAACATTACAGCCCTCCTTTTAAAAAAAGAGAACAACAGTGGATATATAGGACCCGTAGCCACCTGGTAGGCCTCAATGAGGAGATTTGCTGGCAAACTTTGGCAGCTCTTTAATCTGTAACTTTGTAATTTTATAATTCTTTAATATAGATATGAGGAAATAACGCTACAATACCACCTGTGGTTTATCCTCTCTCTTATACATATATGGTCCCACTCTTTGAACCAGAAATGGCCACGGAACCTCTCTGGCCTCGAGATGAAAACCGAACTACAACTCCCAAGCACCCTCTTGGCCGGCTCTGAATCGCATTGATGTACAGACGCAGCCAGAAAGTTGGCGGTTGGTATTCATGCATCCTGCACTATAGAGGCATAGATTTGTTGGAATCATAAGTCGTCGATTTACTCGAACGAGCCATGGCGGTTTGTTTACCAAGACGCGATCGCATAATCACGTGACATGGCGTTCACGTACTACATCACCCACAGTCCTTTGGCCTTTGCTCTCCGGCACACTGTCGCACAAGCGCAGATATGGCCACAGGCCCTACACAGTCTAGGAGCCCGAAGTAGAGTGACAGCAGCCGGTAAATTAAACGCGATAACAATCATGTGACACGGCACCCATGATCACGTGCCTGTTACGTACACAATATAACAAACCTCGGGAACAAGATGGCGCGGTACCGGAACAGATGATCGCAGGTAGATTGAATCAACCCATAGAGGTAAGCACTAACTTCCATGCTCGGTCCGGAGAAATGGTATATGGCTTATGTTATAGACCTACCCACAGAGGAGCTTCGCTCAGAGGGGAGCTATACATCACTGCCCACATAGATACCCAGTTCTACACGGATCTAGAAACAGAACACAGTTTGCCCCCATTGGGAGAGACACCTTATGAAATGCCATAGACAAGCAAAATGAGAATACCACACATTTAGATGTGGTCAATTTATATATAAAAAATCCTGCTTAATGAAAAACCCAATGTATACGAACAAGCTTGATGTGGACATGTAGACAACACATACTCTTGGGTATACATATGTCCCGTTTTTGAATTACAGGGTCTTAAAGCAAGGAGAGAAAACAAGACGCAATTAAGACCTCTAGACGCAGTGAGAACCACCATACTTTTGAGCATACAGCGCTTTCTCTATCTCTAGGACGCTTCCACAGAGGTAAGGAGAGTCTTTTCATTAATTTGAGACAGAATCACTAGTGAAATATGTGTTTCTAACAGGCTTTTTACGATAGTACTTGAGACTGACAGTAGCCCCCATTGTCTCTCTTGTCTTTGTCCATATAGGATCAGGAATCGCTTCTTGCTATCAAATTGTGGACCCTAGAAGACAACCTCTAATTCTTCACAGTGTTGAAGATATTGTTGAGAATATAAGAATACAAGAATTTACAAATAGTATTCGTCCTGAAGAAAGCGGCTAATTGAGAATCCCGCTGAAACCGGTTGACTGTTTAATTGGTCTGGTTGATAACCCAGACTTCAATACCCTTGTAAAGAAAATAGAGGGCTTGTGTACAAAAGAAATTGAAAGTGTTATCCACACAGACATGTGCCAGAGGGATATCATGAGAATGGCACCGTAAGAGAGGCGGGGGTGCAGATTGCATGGAAGTCACACACATGTACCACAAATCTTTCAGGAGGACATCTTCCAACAAGGTATTGGACTGGATCTATGAATACATTTCAGTTTGGCAGCGGAATAGCTTTGTGCAATGAATGTCTTTAGGGGCTGTGGCTGCAACTACTACCCTGTGGTGAGCCGTTGTCTTACCAACAGCATCTCACCATGCCCATTCAGTCTCCGAGAAACGGTAAACCAACTGGACCGCGTCTATCGTTTGTGCTCCCTTTCCATCTCTTGGATCTCACTAGAGGGACAGAGGCAGAAGACACACATTTAAATGGCCCCCTATCCCCTGTCACAGGGCGAAGGGACCCACAGACACCTCAAATGAGATAAGGGTTCGTAAACTCAGGTTTATTTTCATACAACACAGGTTTGGGAGTAAGCCCTATGGGGCCTATCGGAAGGAACCTCCAACTAAGGAGGGATATCTGTGAAATCAACTGCGCTGAGAGTATTTGGAGAACACAAAACACGTGAACGGCATTGCCCCGTCTGTGCGACATAAGTACTAATGCTCTATATCCAACAGTCCCGTCTCTATTTGAGCTGTTTACCGATGTCGCCACCATCAATGGCAACAGGTAAATCACAAAGTCACTCACAGTTACTTGCAAGGTTAGTGGTTGAAGCCACTTCGTCATGGTGGCCCTCCTGGCCTTGACAAATAGCTCTTTGGTGAAAGGCTGATGGCCTCTCCTGGGCTTGAGGAAGCAAGCCTTGGCGATAGGTCGGTGACCCCTTCTGGGCTCAATGAATTGCCCCTTGGTGATCGGTGGATGGCTTCCTCTGGTCTTGAAGAATTGCCCCTTGGTGATCAGTCGATGGCTTCCTCTGGTCTTGATGAATTGCCCCTTGGCAAGAGGCAGATGGCAGCCCCTGAACTTGATGAATCGCCCCTCAGTAATAGCTGGAAGGTCCCTCCTTCCCTGGAGGAACCCCCCCTGGTGGTATGTGGATGGCCCCTCCTGAGCTGGAGGAATTACACCATGTCCATAGATGGATGGCCACGTCTGGGCATGAAGAATCGCCCCTTGGTGACAAGTGGAGGCAGCCCTCTTGTCTTGATGATTCACCCTTCATTTATAGTTGACTGACCCCTTCTGGGACTAATGAATTGCCACATGGCTTGTACAACGTTTCTTGGCAATAGATTCATAGCTTTTTCCAGCTCTTGGTCAATAGGTTATTGGTGACTGGGTGGTGAACCCTCTTGGAAATGTAACATAGTTTTAGGCTGGTACACTTGGCGTCTCCCCAATGAAGTGCAGGTGGCACGGCTGCCATGTGTTCATGTCTTTCCAGAATATGCTTGGCTCCCACCTTCTGGGAGTCCGTCACAAGTCTCTTCCACCCCCAGGGATGTGGACAGAGATTCTCTCCTCTGCCAACTTGGGGCATCCTAGTTTTCAGTGTTTTCTGAGGATGCCCACCTCATATCCTTTCTTTTGCGTGGATCCCTGTCTTGCCTGTAGTCCCCAAAACTCGCCTTTAGCCTGCACTAGGGTCTGACTCTTAGCTTTGGCCTTTCAACTGGCCATGGTGTGGATCAGAACTCCAGGTGAGCTGGGGGCAGAGCTTGCTTCCTGCCAACACAGGAACCAAAGATGTGTTATAGTCCCTGTCTCACTCTCCTCTCACTCTCCTCCACGCTCTCTTTACTAAGGTGAGGATTCCCCCTCTGCTTGATTTCCTGGTACATTTTGTTTCTGGTTTCAGCCTCTTTTCACCTCCATTATATCTGACACTTCCGGGTTCATCCCCTCCTTCTGCTCCAAAGTGCCATGTCGTATGGCTCTTCACCTCCTCTTTCAACTTTCTGATAGTATTTTCATCAACCGCCTCTTTCGCCTCCTCCTTCTTCACCTTTCCCTTGACATTTCCCTTCTCTACGAACTTCCTTTCCCTCTGTCCTTGCTGTCTCTCCCTCCTAAAATACATCCCTTTTCCTCCATCTTACAGCTGCTGCTTCTGTCTTCCCTTTACCTCCTCCTTCCCTCTTCCATTTTCTTCAGCTTACTCTCTTCGTCTCCTGCTAGTCCTCTACGAGACTTTGGTGCCTCTTTGATTCCTCCTCCGCCCTCTTAGTCACTCCCCTCGCTTGTACCCCATCTCCAGACTCCCTCCCTTTGCTCCTGGCTCTGCCCCTTTTAATATGCCCGGATAGGATCTGAGTGAGCCCTAGGGTCTCGGGAATGGTGATGGTCTTCTGGCATTCCCACGGCCTGCAGAATGTTCTGCCCTCCGTTAAGAATGCCCCCCCCCCCAGCTGTTTCTCCTGGTAGGGATCTCAGGTGTGTCTGGCTGTACCTCAGTGGCTGGATCTCGTTATTGGCTGTGGTTTTGCAAGCTGTGGCAATAAATAGGCCGGTCTTCATCTTGGGGCCAGACGGATCTGCCATAGCGGCTGCCTGGCCAACCAATGACTGCCTCTTGGCTGGTTGCTGTTTGTGGAGCTCGGGCGCCTGTTTCCACGCATTATCAGGCCAGTGATCCCATGAGCAGGCCACAAGAACACATGGTCAATTCACTCAATGCTACTGTCATTCCCTCTCTGTGAGGGCTGTGCATGGGCAGCGCTATCCGACCACCATGCTTCTAAACTGCTCATGGACCTCTGATGAGTCCCCGGGGCACACATGTGTCTCATGCCAGGGGTTTGGGGATAGAGGTCAGACACTGGGGGCTGACACCCCATGGGGCCGGTAAGTGTCTCCTAACCTCTTTTTGCAGAGGGCTCATGTGATTCCACTGCACCACTCAAACAAGCATGGAGTATCTTGTCCAGTGCTGAATGTTGAATGGCACAGGCCAAATAAGGCATGAGATGCCATGCTACAAACTGAACAGGGCCTACCTCGTGCTATATTTAGAAGGTGGTGTGTCTAGAGAGGCATTTGTATAAAAAAAAAGAGATTTTAGAGCACTGGAAAAGTAAAAATGATGGGCAACCAAATTAATCGATGCAGTATGTGGCTTGAGTTAATGGGGGTGGCCATCTGGGTTTCCTTTCCTTAGAGAAAGCATGACTGACAGTGACATGGGTTGGGGGAGATGTGGGTTTTATCAAGGAATGACGGAGCTCCAGTTTATTCATAGAACCATACACAGAGTATGCGGAAACCCACGAGGACTCAAAGGAGAGAGAGCCTCTATTTATTTATTTATTTATTTATTTCCATTTGTAAAGCGCGCCGAACCCGAGGGTATCTGGGCGCTGGTTGCAGTACATAGATGAGATAGTTACAGAGCATAATGCAGAGGAGGTAGGCAGTGCAAGATTCAGCAGTAATAAGGGTCGCATAGCGTGACAATATGAGCTAGGGGTCTTGTGTGACGAGCCAGGTTTTGAGTTTTCGTACGGAAGGACCAGAGCGAGGGGTCGGATCGGAGTGATAGTGGTAAGGCATTCCATTGTTTGGCAGCCACAACTGGGAATACATTAAAAAAAATATGCATTTACGTATTTATGTATTTTAACTTTTATAACACGCCACATGCCCGGGGGCCTCGGGGCTCACAAAGACAGAGACAAAGCAAACGACATAAGCAGTCGCAGGGTCAGGGGGTTGGGGTGATTCAAGTTTTCTCATTTTGTGAATTACATACGTGTACGTGATGCAATTAAAAGAGATGAGTATTTTAGAACAGAGAAGCTTATATCAAAATGAAAACAAACACATTTCTTTGTTGAACAATGAGGGGCAAGGCAATGTAGCCTTCTTCATGCCATAGTGTATGTCATTTTTACTAAAGGTGTGACATTATGGCTCTTCTAAATTCTTTATCCTGCCAAACAAAGTGATAATATTGGTGAACAGCTTTTATAAGTCAGACCCTGCGGATGCTTTGGGGCCATTAGCACCTGGATAGGTGTGAGCAACCAATCAGTTTGCTTCAAATGCAGGCTAAACCGGACAGTTGCTTGCCTTCGCCCAATTACCCCCTTCCGCTCGTCCTACGCTACTCTGCACCGGCACACCTCTCGTGCTGCCTCAAAATCCATCACCCGCCTCAACAATAGAGTCTACTTACTTTGAAGATGACACAGATGGCACCTGATCCTTACCGGCCCCTCAGCTTCCCTCACAGCAACGCCGCTCGTGACCGCCATGAAAATATGGGAGAGGCTCTGAACGTTGTCCATGCCACGGTTTCCATGGTGACATTCTATTTGTAGTAAAAACAGGACTTGCGTCTCCCTCAAAGAAATGGCGGTTAGCACCCTGACTGTTTAGCCGTGGATGCTAATGGCATATCAATATAAAGATTCTGGCACGCTCCCAGCAATATTTCAATCATAATGTCGACCAGGAACGTACCCAAAATAGGATATTGAATCATGTGTTAGCTAACGTGGTCGATGATGTGCCCAGGGAATATGCGATTTGTGCCGAGGGACTTAGGGGGCGATCTCCCCAGAGCTGGACCAGGTAGATTGACTGCATGAACCTATAGAGGGGTGTGGGGGCACTGGTATTATGAAAACCCTATCATGGAACATAGCGAAGCTAAAGCGTGTTCACACTGACCCAGCATGGTGTGATTTTGTTTGAGACCACCAAGTCATCGTTCTGCAGGAATAATTAGCGACGGAGCCTATACCACTCCAGAGTTTCGCAACATTTATGGCTCCTGCTACTAAGGGGCCCAGAGGCAGACCGTGGGGAGGGGGTCTACAGATTCGGGTGGATATAAACTTGTGTTGGGTGGTGGAATCTATAGACACAGGTATACCTGATTTACAACTGCTTGTGGTGTCCTCTGAACTAGTGGAGAGAGGTCTGCTGTTTGATCTTTATAATAGACCTAACAGGGGTTTAGGGCTAGAAACTCTATCGAAGCTCAAGGGATTATGTCATTTAGATCTGCCCCAAATACTAGGAAGCCAGTATGTTTTGGTTGCGGGTGATATGAACCTGCAACTGGAACCTTTGTTGGCCTCAGAGGGCCTTTGGGAAGACCAGGACGCTGCCTGGTCTATTCCACCCCTGTTGTCTACACCTATCAAGAGAGTTCCCAAAGCAGCAGTGGAATCTGCATGTATCATTGCCAATCTGAACCCCAGAGCTTTGACAGCAGATTGGTAGGTGACCAGCTGGCCCAAACACCATTTAGAGGCCCTCAGGGCCAATCTCATATTGATTACCATTTTATTTCAGCTGTAACTGGTTTAGGACCAGGGAACTGGTCGTAATTGATCAGAATGAGAGTGACCACAAGACCCTATCCCTTAGTTGCGATCTGGATATTGGCGGGCCTCTTTGAGGGCTATTAGGGAAGCCCGCCAACACGGCCATTGTGGACAACCTGGGTACTATCTGTGCAGCCAGCCTGCGTGATGGGGTAATGGTTACAGAATTTGGAACCCTGTCAAAGACTCTAGTACCATTCTTGACCATCCACTGGGGGAAGATTAAACCAAGGTTAGATAAAAACAACCCCTGGTGTGATGAGGAATGTGCAGTGGCAAAAAGAGAGATTGTTCTCTACTTTAGCTCTCCTAGCCCGATAGACAAAGGTATGCCACAAGCCCAAAGATTAAAGTATAAACAGCTGCTATCCACAAAGATCATATAAAAAAGGGTCCTGGTAAGGTTTGTTTGAGGCAATGGTTCAAAAAGATGTGTCCAGATTCTGGAAATTGGTTACCCGCTGTGTCATTGGTGGAGAGCGGCCGTTACAATGCCACATATCGGGCGATGGCTGGTGATACAGATGTAGTTTATTCGCCAGAGTGGGATGTAAGTAAAGACCCGCCAGCCTCTACCACAGAAAGGGACATTGGTTATTTCTAATAAGGCGGTGGGGAGGCTGTACGCTCTCAGAAACTGGTTAAAGCGGCAAGGCCTGATTTGATACCATTGGACTTCTACCGGGATGAACACTCAATCTGGATCCCAGTGTTGTCTAGACTTTTTAATGCAGTTATTCATGCAAAAATAGTCAAGGGTACATGGACTGAGGCTACAATAGTCCCAGCATATAAAAAGGAGGCAAGAAGAAGCCCAAAAACGACCGCTCTATGTCCCTGCTGGACTCCATTGGGAAGACCTTTGGCAAAGCTTTGCAAACCAGATTGCAGGGGTTAGTGGATGACATTGGTATCATTAGCAATGTGCAGGCAGGGTTTAGAGTGGGTAGGAAACTGTTGACCATTGTTTTCTATTATTCCTCCTTACCCAAAAGTACACCGAGTTACTTAAAATGATATGTTATTTTCCTCGACCTGAAAACAGCGTTCGACTTGCCCAGAGGTACCTTGCTGCAGGTCTTGAAGAATAGAAATGATCCTTTAACCCTAATAGAAGCAATTAAACTGCTGTACGAGAAAACGTCAGCGTCAGTTCGCAATGGGACAGGAGGGGCACAAACAAAACCATTTGAGGTTAACTGTGGGGTGCGCCAAGGTTGCGTCTTGGCTCTGCTCCTTTTTCTGCTTTATGTACAGGAAATAGTGAATGCCTTAAAACTGGCTGTATGGGATGCACCTAGAATTGACTCTACGAGGTGGCCCACCTTATTTTTTGCTGATGACGCGGCAATACGTGCAATAACCCCAAAGGGGCTTAAAGTAGCATTTGACATCTTGGGGTAACGCAAGGACCTTGGTCTATAATTTAATATTACTAAAACAAAGGTACTGCTTTTTAAGCCTCCCTTTACCAAATCCCATAAATTGAGAGTTGAGTTAGAAGGTTGCGAATTGGAGCAAGTTAGGTAGTTTGATTACTTGGGGACTAGATTCAATGAAGTGGGAGGTTGGGCTGACCAATTAATGAAAGCTAATGTTAACCTATCGAAGTATAGTTGGGGCGTTTCTTCTTTATTTCCGGAGCCATGGTAGTGGGGCAATCTCTCTGGCTATGGAGTTGTTTGACAAGCAGGCCTTTCCAGCAGCATTATATGGTGTTAAGATATGGGGCTATACTCCCACAAAGGGCCTATCCATAATTGAAAACACCTTCCTTAAGAAATTGATGTTACTACCTAGAAAGGCCCCAACCTCATTGATCCATCTGGACCTGCAGACATGGCCCATAGCTGCACAGATTACCCTAAAGCCAGTGCTGTACTGGGTAAGAATCTGGGCCGACCCTGGCTTGCTCCCCTACAGAGCTGCGCTCACAGACTTTCTTAATATGGATGGTGCAGCCAATTGTGGGTGGGTGTGGCAGGTGAAATCTATGCTAATAGGGCTGAATGTAGAACCCCTCTGGACCGTCCCCTTGGAATGCCGGAATGACTCCAAAGTTGCCCTGAAACTAAAGGCTAAGCTTGTTGCCAGGACCCGTTTAGAGTCTCTAGGCCGTGCCTTGAAGAATGGTCCGGAATTCCTACCTATGAACATGATGGGGAATTGTAAGCCCATCTGGGATGAGATTCACCCACCCTATGAGGGCTCACTTTATGTACACTTTAGATTAGGGATTCTATATGCTGCTTACTGCACTACGGTCTGCCTGTAATTCAGGTGTTTGCCCTCTGTGTCGAGCATCTGTCAAAACTCTATTGCACTTTATGTTAATTTGTCCAGTTTATCGATCTTTGAGATGAAGGTATTTGAAGCCTATCTTGCTGGAGGTGAGTATAAGAAATAGACATGATGCCATGCTGCTCTTAACCTGTTCCTTGGAGAGGAAGGTCCTTTTATCTACAGCTAGATATGTGCATCCTGCTTGGCTCTTAAGAAGTAGATTGTTGGGCATTGCATGATTATGTAAGTGATGCTTTCGAGAGGCTGTGAGCTTGCTCTCCTCTCGGAGGCTTCTTTTTGCAGAGATCCTGTTCCAGGAGTTTTTATACTAAATCGTTTCTTTTTGTATAACCAGATTGCTTCCTTTTTGTACAACTTTTATGCTATGTGCATTTTTTAACCCTACCTATCAATTGTTTTATGTATAAATCGTATTGATTATGGTTATGTTTTGCTAAAGGTCTAACCGAATAGAGCTTTAAAAATTATAATGGCTGCTGCTGGTGGTTTACATGGCTGGTAATGGCCCTTTACCCCCAGGGAATCTTGGTTTAGCGCCTATTAGCTGCCATATACACCTCAATATAACATAGCTGACAACCTTAATATGTATACAGTACAAATGATCAAGGCTTTTATGTCAAACACAAATAACTTCAGTGTATTCTCGATACATTTTCACTTTGTTCAAAAAATACATTTGTATTCATACAACCTTAATAGACATATGTGTTGTAGAACATATGATACTGAGTTGGCTTTAATGGGAAGATTATTGTGACTTGGATTATTTAAAAATTGTGTATCTGTGAAGAAAGCTTAGGCATTCTTCAAATGTACTCACAGCTAGAATGAACAAATCAAACACAGGTAATTACATTTGTAATCGATTTGAGAAGAACAGTCCTGAGGAAAGGTCTCTACAATTACAAATGGATGAAACATGTCAACCAGTTAGGTACCAGTTTGATTTATACGGTAGAACCTAAAAAAAAAGGCTCCTGTTCGGAAATATACACAATAAATCCTTCCTACTTTACAAATTGCGCATCATTGACAAACACTTCCGCGCCCTTTCACTGAGTGTTTCTGCTTTACAGACATGTGTTTTAGAAAGGAGACATTAAGCAAAGATGTCTGCATCTGTTGGTATTAAGTGAAAGTGACTATGTTCGACTGAACTCAAAAAGAATGAGCCAGCAAGATTTGAACGGCAACTAGTTGTTCAATAAATTGACTTTCCACGTGTTCGTATTTATCAATAAGGAAATCAATAATACTAACATTGATAATCTTAGCAATTGTGAAAATATTGTTCATTAAAATAAATAGTTGCGGGTAGACCTTTGCTGTCTGTCTGACTTTCCCAACTGTTCCCAGCAGAAAGAGGACTGGTCTAAAAGGAAGTTCAAAGAGGACAAAGCCATCTGCTGGTGCTTATTTAGGGATGGCTAGGAAATGTGGGGCGCTTACAGGTATTTCCTCTTTTCTTGATGTAGACTTACCGGGTCAGTCTTTAGCAATCTGAAACTACTGCTATATCCGGTGTCCAGTCATTCTTTCGAAAACATAGTTTCGAAAGACAAAAGTTCCGAATACAAGGTTTTGAAAAATAAATAAATTCCAATGCATTTTTTCATGGTACAGATTTTATTTTAGTTTCGTATAGAAAAAAAAAGTTTTTTTTAAAAGAAAACGAGGGGTTTAGGGGGGAACCACCTATTATTTATTAATTTTTTTAAAATGCATTCAACATTTTTTTTAGAGGTTTTTGTGTCGAAACCTTTGTATTTAGAAACTATCACTGTCGAAAAGATCACTATAAACCCTGCTATCCACATTAATGGGCCCATGAACAGGAAAATCGTAGGCAGGCAAGTACTAATGAGGTCACCAACTGCGGCATCCCTGAGAAATGCAGTCATTTTCTGCCCTCATTGCATCAATGCATTTGTTTATAAGTTCTGGGGATAGTTTATTGACATTGTTCCAGTACTGGGCAATTTTGCACGCGTGCCAGGCAATTTTCCACCACAAATGGGAAGCTGTGAAATAACATTTTGACCCACAATCTAGTGCAAAAATGAAATTAGCACTGACAGACCAGTACAAAGATTTCAACAGTCTGTCTAAAATCACTACTCTCTGAGCCTGTCCTGTCTCGCAACAGGCAAACAAAACCCACAAAGGAATCAGGAAGCAGGCTGGTCCCTTTAAAGTCCCTCAAACCTTCCTAGAGTGGATCAAGACCTCTGGTTGGCCAGTCGAACGTCTCCTCTCAAGTCTCGGACTTCCCGATTGGACAGCCCCACCTTGAGTCCTGAGGTGGAGTAAGACTCTTGGGAAAACAAAAGGGAATCCCGCAGGGCAGGCGAGTCTTTGATAAATTGCTGACACCAGTGAAAAATTCAGCTGCACTGGAGCAATTTATGTACTGTGGCCCCCTGCCTCCAGAACCTGCGATATAGGCAAGTAGCGAAGCATATCTTCTTGTATTGCCTGCTCCAAAAATGTGGCTGTGTGTCTCCTGCATTCTCTTGGAAGCACTGAGCGTATGTGCAATTATGGGAAGCAAGGCCCTGCTCAAAGGGTATTGCTGCACACTTTTATCAAATGTCACGTTGCAAAGACATGGTGACCTATTTATTTGTGAGCGTTGCAAAAGGTGCTAAAGACAGGTGTAAATGTGGTGTACCTGTCTTTACATTATTTTTGACACTCATGGTGATTTTAGTTGTTTTTGCATGTGGTGTGGCGGCAAGTAGCGGGTATACTTTCCTGCCTTGCATTTCGGCTCGGCCTGAAAATGTGGTTGTACGCCGGGGTCAAATTAATAGATTCTCATGGTATCCACCTGTTTTTAGCACCTGCTAAAAGCAGTGAATTGAATACAAATCTATTGTAAATGCTTCACGCACTCATTAATTGTGAGGTGCAATTACACTTTTTCCAAAATGTGGTGGAAAAAAGGTGTAAATGCGGTTTTCTCTGTTTCAACCCTTTTTGCCTCGTTTGTATTCGGAATTATGAAAATTGCACGACGAAGACTCATTTGCATGGTAGAGCAAATACAGGCAGTGCCCTCCATACAATTAGCCCTTTTTTGAAAATGAGTTTGATGATGTTTGGTCTTGACAGGCAATTACGTTTAACAAGGCAGTGAGGTTGCTTCAAATAACACACCCACAGTTCACTTGTAAATTAACGTGCCTTTCGTTTCGTAACTGCAGAAAAGCTGGCTGAGGCCCATCGGCGGCTCTTGGCACTAGAGATGGAGCTGGAACTGGCGTCTGAAGTCCCAAAGGAAGATTCCTCTTCCGTGCCCAGGAAACACACGAGGCTACTGAATACGTCCCACAGTCACCGGGCGCAGCATAAGACCATGTGCGACCTGAAGCTGGCCTTCAGTGAGCTCTACCTCAGCCTCGTGCTGCTGCAGAACTACCAGGTGAGGTGGAAACACAGCTCGTGCATCGCTGGCCAGGGGCAGGTGGCACGCGTTACGGTAAGTGCTTGGCCTGGCAGCATGCTTCCACTGTTGGTAGCATCTCAAGATGGACTGTGTAGCAGGTCCATGGATGGACGTAAAGGGCGTTGAATGATCATTCGCTATCAGAAATGATCTGATGTGTTTCAGAACTTTATAGTGAAAGAGGTTTTTCTAGCAAACACTATTCACTTTGGTGCTTTCCAAGCGCTACATTGTATAATTGTGAGAAGTTATTACTATGGAAGGGGTCAGGTGGCATTGTATTCGCTGATGTTGTTATGGCCTTCAGCTTTACTGCTGCAATTCTGTAGGAAACACGAAAGCAGTTCACTAAGTAACACGAAGCTCCCACCTCCAGTGCACAACTTATGTCAAGGTATTTCTTTCAGCTCATTGTGAACATGTGGATTGATAGTGTTTGAATAATGGGAAATGTCTATTGGTTGTGCGAAAGTTCCTTGCCTGACTCTTGGGGTAGATGGTGTGGCGGCCATAAAAGCTGAGTACCACCAAGCGCTAACATGATGCTGGGCCTGGGGGCAGTGCAGGGATGAGCCGAGGGCCTACCACTTCCTTCCCCTTCCTTTGGGCATTGGCTCATTGCATGCACGGCCCCTTCAAAAGAGGCTCAAGTCATGGGGAGAACTGGGGTACTACCACTGTAAAATGTCATCACATATAAAAGCTGTAAACCCCCAACTCCTGCGGGGTATTCTGGCATGAGGTTCCTAAACGCGGAAAAGGTTAGACTGTGGCTTTATGGGAAGGAGTGTTTACCAAGTGTTGTCCACGAGGAGAAAACAGTTCCTGAAGTGCTGATGCCTGGGAAACACCTGGCCCGCTGTGTATTTGCTGCTCCCTGGATCAGCAGAACTTCAAGTGAACTTGCATTGTAGAGCTCAGTCACAACCACTCCACTCCTAGTGTTAGTGGAATCCCAAGATGGCGGCTGACTGTGATTATCTACGGCCAGATCTCCATGAGGCGAAGGGCAGAGTGACGTAGGCCGCTGGGATAACACGGTTAAAGCACTGCTTAACCAATCAGATTCAAAGCCTGATAAGATCCATACAGAGTGTTCCTAGTGAGGGCTCTCCTTGGGGCAAGGCAAACCCATTGTATAAATCACAGGCTTCGGGAGAATAGGGTAGGTGTTTGGAGGCAGAGAAGGAGCTTTGGAAAGAGATGGAGGTAGAAAGAGAAGGAGACTGGGGTGGTGTAGGAGGAACGCATCTGGAGGGAGGTGCCAGAAGGAGAGAGAGGAGGAGTTAGGTGGGAATATTGAGCCAGTGGTTAGGAGGAACACCAGGAGGAGTGAGGTGGAAAAAAAGGCAGCAGAGGTGAGGAGCAACACCAATAGGAGTGCGGGGGCTTGAGGTAGAGGAGTATATCCAGGATGAGGTTCTGGGTGACCGGGAGGAGGAGTACATTCAGGAGGTGATTTGATGCAACCTCAGAGGAGTAAAGGAAGAGTAGATTAAGAAGGAGGGCGGAGGAGAAGACCAGAAAGAAGCGAGGAAGGAGCAGGCGCACGCTCAGGTTGAGGTGTGTGAGTGAAGGAGGTGCAGAAACAATGAGCACGTGATGAAGCATCAAGGGTGCCGGAGGGAGAGAACATAGAGGGTAAAGCAGAGGTGCGGGAATGGTTCCCTTAGGCATGAGAGCATTGTGAATCAGCAAGGAGGTAGAAGAGTATGGCGTGTTAGAGACTAGAGCCGGGACCCAAAGATAGGACGTGAAGAAGACACTCTGGAGAAGTTGAGGAGGCACGCCTCTTGATGGAAGCTTTGGGGTTTATCCTAGTAACATTCAGAACTCATTTCTGCTGTTTTCCAGGCTTAGCGGCATGCAAGTGCGTGTGGGGTCGCGAGTCAAGGGCTCTCTCCAAGGAGTCAAGGATGACAAGCAGAGGACCTGAAACACCAAAGAGAGAGGAGCAAAAAAGAACCCTCATTGGCCCCAATAGTGTGAGTGATTGAGAAATGAGGATAGTGTTCAGGGATCCATGGATTGAGAATTATGAAACCATAAACTTTGCTAAACTCATAGGGCCTCATTATAAGGCTGGCGCTCCTGTAATGAAGGGGGCCGGTACGGGACCGGCCCCCTTCATTCCGGGAGCGCCGATTACGAGCTTCCCATTGTGGGACCCGGATCGCACGCTTGGTAAAACCAGGCGTGCTTTCCGGGTCCCGCGAGGGGAAGAGGGAGGCAATAACGGGCCAGATGTAATCTGCCCGTTATTACCTCCCTCCCCATTCCCATTGAGCCCTATGTGGGCTTAAATGGGAATGGGGATGGGTTCCTGCAAGGAGGAATTACCGGGTCCTCCTATGTCGGAGCAACCCGGTAAGTCCCCATTGCAGGAACCCGGTAATGGAGCCCGGAACAGAGGCAGCCATGGAGCTAATAGCTCCATGGCTACCTCCATTCTCGTAATGAGGCCCATAGTCTTTCAAATTCAGAAGCTTTGTTGTTTTAACCTTCCAAGTTGAAGTTTTGCCAAGGTTAAGGTTAATTTTCCTTAATTAGCAAACATGTGGGAGCCCCTCTACCGAGAACAAACACAGCCAAATGACCTGTTTCATGGGTAGGTTCCCACTTAGGACGGTCTACAACCACGTTTTAGCTCACTGTACCTTTCACAGAGGAATCTCCATTTGCATATCAGTCTGGTCCCACCCACCATGGCAGTCCAGCACCGGAATGCTAAACAATTCTCCTTTTAGTAAGAGTACCAACAGCAACCCCAGGCCCATGTTTCTGCCTAGTCGGGCCTCATCAGTGAGGTGAAGCTGTGCCTCTATGAGCACAGTGAGCAAGGGGTCCACATCTGGATTACCGTAGGGTTCACCCCGAAGTATTACACAATTATCAAACATGTCTCAGCCCCCTACTGAGAACAAACACAACCAAATAACCAGTTCTTTGGGCAGGGTCCCACTCAGGAGGGTCTATAACCTGGTTTAGCTCACTTTTTAGCTTCCCACATCGCTCTTCTAAGTTGTATGGGAATATCATGCTGCGTTATCCGTACCAGTAAACCCGGCTATAGATACCTCCACGCGCGCTTCCAGATTTCGTGATTGGGTTGCACCACGTGTTACCTCAAATGCAATTGTTCTTCGCGGTTTACAACTTCTAAAAAAAAACAATGTGTTAGCATTGATCTCATCTGAAGCAGCTGTGCCATTTTCCACCGCTCAGGTAGTTCAGCTTGATGTGGTACAGGCTGCTGGTGTTCTTCACTCTGTCACACATCTTCCAGGAGGGCTTGATTTACTGCCTAACATTGTGGATCCTGCTCGCCTATCTAGTCATGCTTGGTGGACAATGTTGCAGGCAGAAAAGACAGACAATATAGACAATATGCACTCCTTCCGTCATGGCATCAATTTTGAAGCTACACTACAAACACCTAATTGGGCGAAGAGACTCGTGTCATTCGTGCCATATTCTGTGTGCAGACTGCTGCCATACCGCCCCATGCACTTGGTGATTCAATGCCCATCATAGCAAGCATTTTCTGCTTCTTTGGCATGTGGGTGGGTTCTCATGGGTGCCCTGCATCTGTTCCTTTGCATACACTAAGATAGGATCCAAGCTCTAAGCCAGTTCTGCAACCGACCACTGTGTTATGCTGGTCAGAAATCACTACATGTCCCTGTGCTGGAGATCTCTTATCACCTGAATTTGGCAGGGCATTTAATCAAGCTTACTGCCAGTAATGAGTGGTCTTCAAAAAAGCTGGGCTTTTACAGGTAACCCGGGATTCATGTGGAACTTGGAGGGGATCTTTGTGATATCATAGTTCCATCACTTGCCCCATAGATCATCAGTGGAGCAAATAAATTATGGGACCTCATCGACAGGTTTAAGTAATAATTTAGAATTATTGAGCAACAAACTTTCACCCTCCTTCTGAATGGGCCAGATGTGATGACGAATATGTAGAAAAGGGATATCCAATGCTTTTCACTGGATCCGCCCCATTCCACTGAGGGAGGATTGGAGTTCTCACACGGCGTGCAGCCCTTGCACAGACACTCTGCACTGAGCTCCAGTGTGGATTCTTGCACTGTGCAGGAACTCTTCGTGTTGGTGTGTTTTCTGATGCACATGTATCAGCATGATTATTAGCAGATTGTGCCAGACTTTTCTGAGTCGCAAACCAATAGAATCAAGTGGCACCGATGGCTGCCATATTTGTCATGGTGCCCGCTATTGCCTGTGTGCATACACAGGTGGAGGCGATCACTCCAAACTTGCCGCATGCTCTGGTGAAAGGCGTGGAAATCTTTGCGCATGCTTGGCTGCGCAGCTTTTTACCGCAGCATGTAGGGACTCCTCCATCTGTCTCTGTCATCTGCTATGGGGTACCTCTGTAAAATGTATTGTTCCGCTGATAAGTAGAACATTTGTGTGTAGTGTAACTCACAATGTAATTCTCCTTTCAGGTGGATGCTTACATTCAGTTGTGGGGGAGGGTGATGTGGTAAAAAGGGACTTCCTGATACTGTGCCTAAGGGGTGGGAAGAACGAGCATACTTTATGATTCACGTTTAAAGAAAGAATGTGGGCCCGAATCATTGAATATTTGCCCGGTTCAAAGTGAATTTGCACTGGAACCGTGCAAAGTGTGTTTTTTTCGTGCAAAGTCTGTGCAAAGTCATTTTGAATTGCAAAAATGACTATGAGCTGACTTTGCCCAGACTTTGTACTGCAAAAATACACTTTGCTCAGTTCCATGAATCAGGGTTTGTGTTGGCAGTGCAAAGTCACTTTTCAGCAGTGCAAATTCACTTTGAACAGGGCAAATATTCCATGAATTGGGCACTGCCTGTTCACATTTACTGTTACATTCTGCTATAAACGTTGGTCCTTGTGGCATCGCGGCAGAACTTGCCGTTCCGCATTTGTGAATCCCCCCAGCATGGTGGCGTATCTTTCATGCTATTCATTGAGTGCCGGCATAGTTGTTTCACGTTCTTCTCCGACGCTGCCTGCGGGTCATGTGACCGGATATAAGGAACCGATTGCTTTGCCTCCGCGTGTCGCTACTCTCTTAGTCCAGACGCTTTGTAAGTGATTGCCTCTTAGGGATCTTTACTCTCTGACTTGTGCTTGATTGCTAACCTTTTTCCTCTTGTGTACTTCAGAATTGAATCTTCCAGATATCAGGGAATCTTTGACTCCACCCGCTGAGACCCCTCGCAGTTTCCCTCCGGACCTCTGTCCGCATCTCGTATTTGTGCCCGGCTGCTGCTTTCATTCTACGGTACTTACTTTCCTGACATTTCCCTCCTCTCATTTCCTAGATCCGCCATTCAGCTACTTGCTATTATACTACTAATCCTCCTCCTCTCCCGTACATTTTAGGAGTGTACCTTCCATCCTTTCAGCCTTTCGAGTTCCTTGACACACTGAGCGTAATTTATCTACATTAGAATATCTGAGGCAGATATAGGTAGGCGCAGGGTTTCTGTGGGACTCTCCTGTTCCGTCTTCAACCTCTCTCACCTGTCCTTTCTCATTTTACAGAACACTTCCCGACAGAATTCCTACTTCAGAATCACAGAGTTCCTGCAAGATTCCGGGACGTTGAATCCAGACAAGACCCAGTGTCATCAGTGCCGCGCAGGTTTTTTTCCCATAGAGGGTTTCCTTGGGGACGCAGTCCTCTCTTCTCCTGGTTGTTCTATCCGGGTAGGGAGTGATTGGTCTTATAGGGAAGCTTTCGCAATCGTCAGTACCATTGCCTTCCCAGTTACTGCTGGATGTTCAGGTTAGTGCGTTCAATCTATATATCATAATTTAATGCTTATGAAAAGCTCTTAACATTAACTGAGCTAACAGATAACAGATAGCGACGCCTAAAAAAAAACCTTCTCTTTTTGGTACATCCGGCAAGTAACCATGGAACAGCAAATGCAACAACTCATGGCTGCCATGCAGTCTATAGGCCTCATTACACGGAAGGTGGTAAGGGTTAACGGTCACCGGTAATGGTACCGGTGACCGTTAACCCTTACCGCCTTACTACGAGGTCCCTTTGCGGGTTGGTACTTTAACGCCTGCTTTTTAGCAGGCGTTAAAAACCAACCCGCAAAGGGACCAGGTTGCTAATTACGGTACCACAATTTGCGGTACCGTAATCACCACCTTCCCCATTCCCATTATGCCCTATGGGGCAAAAATGGGAATGGGGAAGGGCAATGGGGGAAGGGGGAATTACCGCCCCGCCAACCTTGGAATAGGGCGGCAATTCCCCTTTCCTCCAAAGTGGTGCCGGTATTTTACCGGCATGGACCAAGGTGCTAACAGCACCTTGGTCCACCGCCTGCCGTGTAATGAGGCCCTATGTCTTTGGAACTGCAAAATGTCAAGCAAGACAATGCGCAGCTCCGTCAACAAATAGCTTGAGTAGCCCCTGAGAACCCACCGTCCTCTCTGCCTTCTGGCAAATTTGATGGGGATCCTCATAAATTGAAAGAGTTTTTGGATAGTTGCACGGTACAATTTACATTTAAACCAAGATATTTCCCTACTGATAAGGACAAGGTAGGGTTTTTGATTTCCCACCTTTCTGGCCTTGCGTTAGCATGGGCAACCCCATTAGTTACCTCGGGAAATGCGATCCTGGATTCGTATCCAGCCTTTATAAACAGCCTTAAGTCCATGTTTAACAGACAAGAGATATCAGTGGCCTCCCAGGAGAAACTCCTCGATCTTAGGCAAGGGAATAAGGATCTCCTGGCTTACATTACCCTGTTTAAACAGTTATCCTCTGAAACTAATTGGACGGACGACACTCTTCTTACTTTATTCCGAAGAGGACTCACAGAAGAGTTAAAAAATGAAGTGTCCAGAGTTCCCCGTCCAGCCAACCTAGCTGACATGATCACCATCACCATGCAGATGGATTATCGTCTCCAAGAGAGATTAGTTGAAAGAAAGAAAGGAAAGGGTTTTCGCTCACGATACGAGTACTACCCAACCCCCAGCAAGACCCCACAAACAGAAGAGCCCATACAGATTGGGACAGCCCGAGGTCCACTATCTTTGAATGAAAAGGAACGATGTAAGACTCTAGGTCTATGCATGTATTGCGGTTCCTTCACCCATGTGTTACGAGATTGCCCAACTGTACCGCCCCGCAGACTAGGATCACAAGCTTCGGGAAACTCCAAATCCCAGTCGTAGGAGGAACCACGGCTGGGAAAAATGAAGGAGGTTCCTCGACCTAGATAGACGTATCACACCCGTCTCAATCACAGGACCTTACCATGGTGGTTGTGTCTCTGACTCTGATGTTCCAAGACCAAGTAATTCAGATGGTTCCGGCTTTAGTGGATTGCGGAGCCGCTGGGAATTTCATTGACGATAAATGGGTAGAAAGCAAAGGAATTGCCCGGATCGCTAAGACATGCATAACGCCTATTCAAGGGGTGGATGGGAGCCATTTAAGCTCAGGTCCTATTCGGGAGCAAACTAAACCCTTAACATGCTTGATAGCTTCACATAAGGAAACCCTTACATTTGATTTGATTAAGGCAGCACATTTTCCCATCATACTAGGCTTGCCTTGGTTACGGTTACACAATCTGTTTATAAACTAATCTGCTGGTACCCTATTCCTGGGATCTGAATACTGTGTGACTCACTGTCTCTCTCATGAATCTGTAGGACTTCATATCTCTCCACAAGAGCCCAGTCACACTCAGATCCCAATGATTTCCCAGTTAGGAAACGTCCCTGTATGTTACCAGAAATATCTATCTGCATTTTCCACACCGCAGTTTCCTACGTTACCTCTGCATCGGAGAGATGACTGTCATATAGAGTTGATTCCCAATCTGCCTGTTCCATGTGGACGAATGTATGTGTTATCCCAGCGAGAAAAAGAGGCTCTCAAGGAGTACCTTCATACCAACTTGCAAAATGGCCTTATTACCGAATCCACCTCCTCAGCCGGGGCCTCTCTATTCTTTATTCCGAAAAAAGACACAGAGAAGCTCCGACCTTGTATTGACTATAGGGGCCTCAACAAGATCACGGTACCAGACAAATATCCAATGCCCCTAATTCCAGAAATTCTCAAGGCAGTACAAGGGGCCTCCATTTACACAAAATTGGACCTCCGAGGGGCGTATCATCTCATCCGTATCGCTCCAGGAGATGAATGGAAGACAGCCTTCCGAACACCCTTTGGGCACTATGAGTATCAGGTAATGCCCTGTGGCCTCTCAAATGCCCCAGCCATATTTCAAAGATTTATGGACCATTTATTTGCAGATATCTTATTGCACTATGTGATCGTATATTTGGATGACATTTTTGTCTTTTCCGCGAACGAAACAGATCACATCCGTCATGTGACAGTAGTCCTAGATCGACTTCAAGCTAATCATTTGTATTGCAAGGCGAAAAAATGCGAATCCCACAATACTCAGGTCAATTATCTGGGGTTCGTGCTATCAGCTCAGGGGGTGTCGATGGACCCAAGAAAGGTATTGGCGGTATTGGAATGGCCATCTCCATCAAATATTAAAGAGATACAACGGTTCCTGGGCTTCGCCAATTTTTATCGTAAATTCATCCCATGGTTTTCCGACATCATTCTTCCCATAACTAGATTATTGAAAAAAGATGTACCCTTTTCCTGGGATTCAAAGACGGAAGAGGCCTTTGATAAACTAAAAAGATTGTTTTCCTCTGCCCCAATATTGCCTACCCCAGTCCAAACAGTTTATTCTAGAGACTGATGCATCTCACTATGCTTTAAGAGCAGTCCTCCTGCAGAGATCAAGCCAAGGTGTGGAGTTACCAGTTGCCTATTTATACAAGACCTTTAATCCCTCTGAAGTCAACTACTCGGTACTGGAAAAAGAACTACTGGCTATCAAGAGATCATTTGAGGAGTGGAGACATCTATTATTAGGGTCTCCATTCCCTGTGGAAGTCCGTACAGATTATCAAAACCTGGAAGTACTTCAACAGGCCCAAACTACCACTAGTCATCAGGCACGTTGGGCACACTTCTTCCTTCCCTATCGTATTATATTTACCTTTCTACCGGGAAGCCAAAATCTTAGAGCAGATGCTCTATCCCGGAAGGATCATCCTACAGCTAGATTTAGCCCGGAGAGCCTGTTCCCCAGGGCTCAATTCATATCAGTACTAACTGATTTTCTCCAGACAATTAAGCAGGGCATGGCTCTACATCTACAGTCCTGTGAAGATCTCGAACGGAGCTACCAGTTAACGAGGAACCATGGAATTTTCTTTTATAAGGAGCAAGTACTTGTACCTTCCACCACTCTTCGGAAGGAGGTACTATATATGTGCCATGATTCTAAAGCGGCTGGCCATCATGGATATCAGTCCACGTTAGAACTCATCAAACGTCATTTCTGGTGGCCTGATCTTCTCTCCGATGTGTGTGACTATGTCTCTGCGTGTGCTACCTGTCTGCAATCCAAATCAACTAGACAGCCTGCGTTGGGTTTACTTACCCAAATGCCTATCCCTGAAAGACCCTGGCAAATGATTTCTACAGATTTCATAGTAGATCTCCCCCAATCCTCTCATCACACTGTGATAATGGTTACAATAGACTATTTCACAAAGATGGCTCACTTCACCCCTTTGTCTAAACTCCCTAAAACAGACCAGATGGCCAGAATCTTCATTTCAGATATTTTCTCTCGTCATGGGCTACCGGACACAATCGTGTCAGACCGGGGTCCCCAGTACATCTCCCTTTTTTGGCAGAAGTTGTGCAGCTTTTTGGGAATCAGAAGGGCACTGAGCTCAGGGTATCATCCACAGATAATGGGCAAACAGAACGCTTGAATCAACTGTTGGAATGCTATTTACGTCGTTTCGTATCGGCTGCACAAGACGACTGGGTTGACCTCTTACCATTGGCGGAGTTCGCCTATAATAACGCCAAGCAATCGGCATTGAAGACCAGCCCTTTCTATTGCACTTATGGTTACCATCCAGCATATGTTCTGACCATTTCACCATCTCCTTCCTGTTGCCCCGGAGTGGACCGGCTTGTTGCGGACATTCAACTGGGTCATCAAGTAGCTCGAAGGGCTCTTCGCTCTGCACAGGATCGCGCCAAGGAGACTGCAGATCGCCGTCGAAGGCCAGCTCCAAAAGTGTCGGTCGGCGACAGTGTATGGCTGTCTTCTCGATTTCTTCCCCGCCAGTTAGTTCCTTCTAAGTTGTCCCCCCGGTTCTTTGGTCCCTTCAGTGTGGTGTCGCTGGTGGGCACTGCAGCAATCAGATTCTCACTGCCTCCTTCTTGGTCTCGGATACATCTGTGTTTCATCTCTCCCAGATTAAGATGGGAGTACCTGATCGTTTTCAACGCTCCCCTGTTTCTCGTCCACCCCCTGTGTCTACTGCTACGGGACCTGAATTTGAAGTGGCTGCTATTTGTGACTCCCGTTACCACAGGGGTCGTCTTCAGTTCCTGATCGATTGGAAGGGGTTTTCTCCGGCTGACAGGTCCTGGGAACCGGCTTCAGGGGTTCATGCCCCTTGTTTGGTTCGCAAGTTCTTCCGGCTGCATCCCAGAAAGCCGGGTTCCCCGCCTTTGCAGAGGGGGCATACTGTTACATCCTGCTATAAACGTTGGTCCTTGTGGCATCGCGGCAGAACTTGCCATTCTGCATTTGTGAATCCCCCCAGCATGGTGGCGTATCTTTCATGCTATTCATTGAGTGCCGGCATAGTTGTTTCACGTTCTTCTCCGACGCTGCCTGCGGGTCATGTGACCGGATATAAGGAACCGATTGCTTTGCCTCCGCGCGTCGCTACTCTCTTAGTCCAGACGCTTCATAAGTGATCGCCTCCTAGGGATCTTTACTCTCTGACTTGTGCTTGATTGCTAACCTTTTTCCTCTTGTGTACTTCAGAATTGAATCTTCCAGATATCAGGGAATCTTTGACTCCACCCGCCGAGACCCCTCGCAGTTTCCCTCCGGACCTCAGTCCGAATATCGTATTTGTGCCTGGCTGTTGCTTTCATTCTACGGTACTTACTTTCCTGACATTTCCCTACTCTCATTTCCTAGATCCGCCATTCAGCTACATGCTATTATACTACTAACCCTCCTCTCTCGTACATTTTAGGAGTGTTCCTTCCATCCTTTCAGCCTTCCGAGTTCCTTGACACACGGAGCATAATTTATCTGCATTAGAATATCCGAGGCAGATATAGGTAAGCGCAGGGTTTCTGTGGAACTCTCCTGTTCCGTCTTCATCCTCTCTCACCTGTCCTTTCTCATTTTACAGAACACTTCCCGACAGAATTCGTACTTCAGAATCACAGAGTTCCTGCAAGATTCCGGGACGTTGAATCCAGACAAGACCTAGTGTCATCAGTGCCACGCAGGTTTTTTTTCCCATAGAGGGTTTCCCTGGGGGCGCAGTCCTCTCTTCTCCTGGTTGTTCTATCCGGTTAGGGAGTGATTGGGCTTATAGGGAAGCTTTCGCAATCGTCAGTACCTTTGCCTTCCCAGTTACTGCTGGATGTTCAGGTTAGTGCGTTCAATCTATATATCATGATTTAATGCTTATGAAAAGCTCTTAACATTAACTGAGCTAACAGAAAACATTTACTGTCTTAAAATGTAATACAACATTTTGGAAAAAAAAGGTCAGGATCTGGATGAAGGAGCCCAAAAGTGTCGACATGCAATCGGTTGCGATCCTTAACCCTGATTTACTGGGTTCATTGGAAGGAGCCGACATATCATGGTCCTGCTACGAGGATCCCTCCTAACAAGTGCTGTGGTATATAAAGGAAATTCTATGTACACACCACGGGAACCATCAGTGGAGTGGCATATTGCTCCCAACTACATAAATTCAGGCCCCATTTTAAGACAGTACTGCTGCCAAGAATGAACTTCACCAGGACCAGAATAAATTCTTGACCCGGTCAAGCTGCTAGAATCGGCCTAGTAACAGAGCCCTACCACCAGATCAATACATAGAAAAAAACACTTTTCCTTTGCAGCAGTGTCCTCTTTCTCCTTCTTTCTTGACTTGTCCTGATAGTGTTATGCATTCCAACCAGGACTAAGCAACCAAATATGTGTCTCTGTTGATCGTATGTGGGCATGACTTCTAAACTTAGTACTTTTAGCCACATTGAAAGTGTAAACTTTTAAGCTTATACAATCCAGTTTAATGGAATTTTAAAGCCCCTTATTGTTATTATTCTATGCCATGTACTGCACTGTCCTTTCCCCCCGCACTTTCGCCCTTCCCCCATCCCATGCACTTGCGCGATCTGATTGACACCTGGCCTAGTAGGATCGCTGTCTGTCCTCCCTTTGTTCCCCCTCCCTTGCCTCATCGCGCCTTGAAACACTTGTGTATAGGCATGTTATAAATGCCATATCATATATATCATTTCTCAAGATACTATTATTTGTGGTGTTTCATTAACCACAGTGAAAGTGGCATACACAATACTGACCACAGATGATCAGTATGTTGTTATAAAGAATTGTATGTTCAATTAATTTTTATAATGATATTTGTGTTTGCTTACATTCTATTTTTTGTAATATGATCATATCACACATTTGTATCCTTTTTTTAATTTTTTCTTCCTATACAATAATTGTATACATTTGCAATTCTTCAAAACAGTTATTCCATTCACACTACTGCTCCCGTCCAATTTCTTTCCAATTGGCCTACCTCATTTTGTCATCCTTCCCCCTTTTATCTTTCACAAAGTGCCAACTTCTATTTCAATTTTCAGTATATTGGTTGCTTGTAATATGCCCATTAAGGACAGAAACATGTTGCTTCATAGCATATAAGGGCAGGCTGCTACAGGGAAGGGTGGAAAGAGCAAAAAGGGAGGAGGGCGTAAACTGTTCAGTTGCCGATCCAGAAAAGGTGAGTCTTAAGGGTAGCTTGGAAAAAGAAGCAGGCTTCTTTCTGTTGAAGATGGGAAAGGTGTGTCAAAGGGATGGTGCATGCATTGTAAAAAAGGTATTCGCACCCGGGGAAGTGCTCAGCCAATCAGGTGGCTGGAGACGCGGGTGAGAACGCACAGTGTTGGACCCCGCTCATGCGCACGCACTCAGGCCTACAGATGACAAGGAGCCAAATTCACGGTGAACTAACTTTATTCACCTCCGAATCCTAACTGCCGTCTCCTCCCCCCAGCCCCTCCCTTTCCGTCTTTCCTCCCGCTCTTTCTCCTTGGCTGCCCTTAAAGTGGCAGTGTCTTTTTATTCATGTGTAACACCTCCCCCGTGCTTATCATGACAGTCCAGCTACATCTGTTCGATGAGCCTCATCGGTTTCTTTATCGTCCTCAGGGGTCTCCCTGGTGATTCTCTGCTCTCGCCGCTTGACTCTATTGGGGGTTCTGTTTCTTCTTCCTCATCGGGGCTCTCGTCAGGTATCTCTGGTGATTCAGGTTCTTCCAGGTATAGCTTCTTGAAGAATGAGGAGTTACGGGTAATGTCCCCTAGTTCTCCAGTTGCCGTGACCATGGGCCCTTTGATGGCTGTGATGATTCTTGGCTCTGGGTGGCATCGAGTATCCGTTTTCTTGCGCTGTGTTTGTCGGACCAGTACTGTTTGTCCAACTTCCAGCTGTTGTTCCTTTGCTCTCCTTCTGGTGTCAGTCCATTGCTTGGCTTTCCTTCGTTTCTCAGTGTCGCGTTCCCTGATGGCTAGATCTTCTTCCGGCGTGTAGTCCTCCCAACGTGGTATACGCGTTCTGGGTTGGTATCTCACCATGAGTTCGGCGGGTGGCTTTGCAGTCGCGTCATGTTGAGTATTACGGTAGCTTCGGAGCATGCTGCAGATGGCTTTTGGATGGGGTGTCTGTTCCGCTGCTGCCTTTTGTCGGGTCAATTTGATCGTGGCCATAAACCGTTCGACCATCCCGTTGGCTTGGGGCCAGAGGGGTGTGATCTTTTGATGGGAGAAGCCTAGGTGCTTTGCGAAGTTTGCGAATTCCCGTCCCTGGAAAGGGGACCCGTTGTCAGTCTTCACGACATTGGGGATGCCCCATTCGCTGAAAAGTTCATCCACTATGGGTGCATTGTCAATGAAGGATGTCGAGGGTGTTTGCTTAACAAACGGGAATCTTGAGTACTCATCTATTATTACTAATAGATACCCTCCCTCTTCTATGGGTCCATAGAAGTCCATTGCGACCTTTTGCCAGGGTCTTGTTGGCAGCGTGGTGAGCTGAAGGGGGTTTGGGTTTGGTCCTTGGGCTGCTAGCTGGCAGGGTCTGCAGTGTCTGAGCATGTCCTCCACTATCATGTCCATGTATGGGAACCAGACATAGTTCCTGAGGAACCTTTTTGTGTTGTCTATTCCCCTGTGTCCTTCGTGTGCCAGCGTTGCTAGTGTCTTTCTTAGGTCTCTTGGTGCTACTAGCCTCTTTCCTCGTAGTAGCAGCCCTTGGTCAGTTGCTATAAGTTCATCTTTTACTTTGGCTAGCCGGTCCAATTCTTTCTGGTCTACTCCTCCTTCTTCAGTTCTGCTTGAGTGGCGTTCCCTCCATTTGTTGGAGCGAGTGAGTGTGATAGCGGCCCTGATCGTTGGGTCGGCTTTGCTCCTTTCCTCGAACGTCGTGGTGGAGATGGTGGGCGGCATGGCATTTGATGATAGGTACAAGACATATTCAGTGGCCTCATGTGCCAAGGTGTCATCTTTGTCCTGTAGAGGGTGTCTGGATAAATAGTCCGCTGGGTTTGCGTCTCCTCCTGGTTTATGGATAATGGTGTAATCGTATTCCTGTAGTCTTATCCCCCATCGCTCTATGCGGGGTGGCATCTTCGTCCTGGGGTTCCCGAAGATAGATAGGAGGGCTTGGTGGTCTGTCACTAGGGTAAATTTCCGGCCAATGATGAAGTGGTGGTACTTTTCACATGCCCATACCGCGGCCAGACTTTCTCTCTCTGCTTGAGAGTAGGCTTTTTCCGTGTGTGACAGGGCTCGGCTGGCGTAGGCAACTATTGTATGGTGGCCGTTGTCTGCCGAGTCGGTTTGTGCTAGGATGGCTCCCAGCCCCACCGGGCTCGCATCAACTGTGATGATGGTGTGCCAGTTGGGATCAAAGTATGCCAGTTGTTTGTTGTTGGTAAGTCCCTCTTTTATCGCTATGAATGCCTTCTGGCAGGGTGCGTCCCATGTGAACGGTTGGTTCTTCTTCAGGAGATTGCGGAGCGGGTCAGTCGTTGTGGCGTAGTTCGGGAGGTATCGCGCACAATATCCCGCCATTCCTAGTAGCGAGCGTAACTCTGCTGTGTTCGTCGGCGCTCGAAGATCAGTGATGGCCTTTATTTTGTCCGGGTCTGCAGATATTCCGTTGTTTGAGAATATGTGTCCAAAGAATCTGAGACTTGTACTGTTAATGACGCACTTGCACTCATTCAGTGTTAGCCCTGCATCTTGTAGGATGGAGCAGATGTTTCTGAGGGCTCTATCGTGCTGGCCTTGATCTTTCCCGAATATGAGGATGTCATCACTGTAGTTTAATGCATTCGCTTCTGATGCTATGAGACGCCTGATGGTCTCTTGGAATATTTCCGCGGCAGATGAGATGCCGAAGTTTAATCTTTTATATCGGAACAAGCCGTCATGCGTCGCAAATGTGGTTATGGGCCGTGATTCTGGATCCAGGACGAGTTGATGGTAGCCCTGGTTGAGGTCAAGTTTTGAGAAGAACCTCGCCTGGTTTAACCTTATTAGCATGTCCTCCAGTCCTGGTCCTGGATGCCTTTCTCTCTGGATGGCGGTATTTGGGATGCGCATGTCTACGCATATGCGAATGCGACCATTGTCCTTGGGGACGATGACTATTGGTGACACCCAGGGTGTTGGCCCTTCCGCTTTCTCTATGATGTCGTTTCGGAGGAGGAGTTGTATTTCCTTTGATACTTGTTCCTGGAGGTGGAAACCCACTTTCCGTGGGTGTTGTGGAACTGGCCTGACATTTTTGTCTATGTGTAGTTTGATGCATGGCCCTTTTAGCATTCCTACTCCTTCGAACAGTTTGGGGAAAGCGTCCTTGAGTTCTCTTTTTGCCATCGGTCTGTCCGTCATTGCCCTGACGGATTCGCATGGTAGTGGTAGTCCTTGAATGACCTCCGACTGGTCATAATGTAGGTAAATCAGGGCAAGTGCGTTGGCTGTCCTGTAGCTGAGAAGGCAGCGGCCAATAGCTGGGCTTCTTATCACATGTATCGTGGCGGTTGCTGTGATGTCTCTGTGCCGTAGATCGCATTGAAATTTCCCTTTTGATGTCATGGGTTGGGCTGCTCCCCATTGGAAGATGTGTGTCTTAGACTCTTGGATGGGGTATGCCGAGGCTATTTCACAATAAATGTCTTCATTCATGACGTTTACCGTCGCTCCTGTGTCAACGATAAATCTGTTTTGGGCTCTTCCCATCCGAATTGTTACTCTGGGAGCCGCAGTGTCCTCCTCCTCCACGCTGAGAAGGCGTACATACTCTCGGTCGTAACCGTCTTGCAGGTATTGAGGCTGTTCATTTCCACCTGGTGGATAGTGTGATGGGGCGTAGGGGTATGGCTCCCTGTCGCGCTCCCGGATGTCTGGTGTTTCCGCTTTGTGGTTGTCTTCGCGTTCTAGTTCCCGCATGAAATCATCCTGATAGCCATCATATAGTTCGTAGTCTTTCCTGTCCGGTTCAATCTGAAGGCCCTCCAGAGCTCTCACTGTGTTAGGGCGTTGATATGACGGCGCGAGAGGTACATTCCTATCCGCTTGGTGATGCTGTTCTTTATGTCTGTCCAACGTGCGAGGGGCAAATCGTGGGCGTATTGATCCCCCTTCCGGTAGTAGTTCCTTGCACATCACCTGGAAGTGGTTCTCCATTCCGCATCTCATGCACCGTTGCCCGATGGCAGGGCATGGTCCTCTGTGTGGAAATTCGAATCCACAGCGATAGCATTGGCGGTCACCCTGTGCTCGTTGCGTCGGGTACCTCTGGTTGGTCCTTGGTTGGGGGTTTGGCTGGCGGGCGTAGGGATGTA
Organism: Ambystoma mexicanum; assembly: GCF_040938575.1. NCBI lineage: Eukaryota > Metazoa > Chordata > Amphibia > Caudata > Ambystomatidae > Ambystoma > Ambystoma mexicanum. The sequence continues at coordinate 164,738,338 of NC_090929.1, forward strand.
TTGCAGCTATGGTTTCTCCCTTCTTTGGGTTCTCAATGGCTGCTGCCTGAATGTCCACTCTTTCGTAGACCCTGGCTAGGTCTAGCACTTCTTTTAGGGATAAGGGTTTCTTGAGGAGGTGCTTCCGGAACATCGAGGATACGCACCCTTCTATGATGCGTAATCTAATGGCTTCTTCGTCGTTAAAGTTAGCAAAGTCACATTTGGATATTTTCCTTTGGAGACGTATTACGAACTCCCCTATTGATTCGTGGGGTAGCTGGCCACATTGGTTGAAGGTGTATCTTTCATAGTCCCGGTTAGGGGAGATGACCAGCTTTTCGTTAATGGCTTGCAGGAGTCTTGCATATGTGGTGCGATCTTGTGGAGGGATTGTGGGTATAATGTTTTTGATTTCTCTCCCTGCGACGTTTGCAAATATGCTCAATATGTTGGGAGGTTCTTGCGTGCCAATGGCACCTACGAAGTCGTCGAATTCCTCCATCCATTCTTCCCATCTTTGCCCCTGATCATGGTGTGGATTTAACGTGAACGGGGCAGGTCTCCTCATTAGGCTTGCATGAGAGGAGGGTGCTCCTGGTGGTGGTGGCGGAGCGTTGGGGTCTGCTGCGTCTGGGGCTGACATGATGGTGTCCCTTAGTGTTCACTAGTCCGTTGGGTGGTATGTGGGCGTTGTTCGCTGTCTTCCGTTGGTATCGTGGCTTACAGTGCACGTGTCTGGACTTGCTGTCTAGGGTGTGGTGCAAAACCTCCTCTTTGGATGGCTTTCCTGGTAGGTTCTTGCTTGTCGCTTTTGGGAGACGCGGGGTTTCCCTCTGTGATGAGGCTTTCTTGCCGTGTGGTCGCTGTAACTGTCCTGTGGGGCACTGGGGTGCCCTTGCACTGGGGTGCTTTCCTTTCCCGATGTTATGTGGGGGGTAGTGTGCTTCTTTCTTTCGTGCTGACGGTGTCCTTTGTGATTTATGTAGGAGAGGGGAGACTCAGGGTTTTCCCTGTCCTCGTAACGTGGCTCCCCTTTGTATGCGTTTCCGCGAAATGTCACGTGCAGGGGACACGGGGTTCCCCCTTCCCAGTTATCCCGATCCGGCACCTTACTTGTTAAATCGATGCCGCAAGCCTGCGGGTTTCCTCTCTCCTGGCGTATGGGCCCGCTGTGGTTCTCTGTCCTCCCTCGCGGATGGCGCGCTTTCTCTGCGGTCTTCCTTCTCTTGGCCTCTCTTGGCTCGCGGGCTCTTCGCGTCGCTGACGTCCTGCAGGTCTGCGACTTCCTTTTCTTGAGGCGCGCGGGCCTCCGCTGGCTCTCTGGTCCACCGCGTAGTTGGTGCGCTGGTCCTCCGGTGGGCGCACCGTCCTCCGTTCGACGACGGACGCGTCACTCCTGTCGTCGGCTGCTGGCGGGTGTGCAGGTCGCTGCACCCTTGCGGGCGCATGGGCCCTCGCGGTGTCTCTCTCACTGCTAGGCTCGCGGGCCAGGCTGCTGGGCACACAGGCCCTCTTTGGATGCTGCTGGGCACACGGGCCCTCCACTCACTGTAGGGCTCACGGGCCCTTCAAGCTGCTGGGCACATGGCACACGGGCCCTCCTTGGAGGCTGCTGGGCACACGGGCCCTCCACTCACTGTTGGGCTCACGGGCCCTTCAAGCTGCTGGGCACACGGGCCCTCCCTGGACGCTGTCGGGCGCACAGGCTCTCCTAGCAGGGCATACGGGCCACTGCTGAACTGCAGGGCACACAGGCCCACCTGACCTGCTGGGCTAACCGCCCTCCTGTCACTGCTGCCAGCACCCGCGGGTTCGCATCGGCTTCGTCGCCAGTGTTGGACCCCGCTCATGCGCACGCACTCAGGCCTACAGATGACACGGAGCCAAATTCACGGTGAACTAACTGTATTCACCTCCGAATCCTAACTGCCGTCTCCTCCCCCCAGCCCCTCCCTTTCCGTCTTTCCTCCCGCTCTTTCTCCTTGGCTGCCCTTAAAGTGGCAGTGTCTTTTTATTCATGTGTAACACACAGTGTAACAGCCGTGTTTGCCCAGCCACCTGAGGCCCTTCCCTGGGTGCTGCCATTTTTTTGGGCACCTCCCTGACCTCTCAAAGCCTCCCCTTGCCCCCATGTCATCCCGAAGCCCCCACCCACCAGCTCAACCACCCCCACCCCACCTACCCGCTAGGGCTCTAGCCACTGCAGCTCCTTCCCTTCCTGGCTGCCGCCATAGAACTAGAAAACGGCTCATGTTCCCTTTTCTATTTTCTATGGCGGCGGCGGCCATCTTTTTAAAAACATTTTTGGGGGAGATTGGGATCGCACAATACGCTGGGAGCCTGTCTCCTGTAAAAAAATAATAAGAAAACTATTTGCATCCCAGACGACCCCTGGGGTGCCAAAAGCAATCACCCATGGTTAGGGGTCATACAGGACCAGTAACGAACGGCCCTGAGCCCTTGCCGAGGCCCGAGCTGTGCTCGGCCCTGAACTCCCGCATAAGGGTGGGGGGGTTTGCTACAATCTCCTGAGTGTTGTTATGAAGCGCTTCGAAAGGGGAGAAAAGGGGAGAAGCATGGAGAGTGAGGATCAGAGATTCCTATACGGTTGGTGAATCTTATTGGAGGATTGTGGGTTCATGGGAACATTGTGGTGTATACCTCTGAGAAAAATAAAGATGATTGTAAAGGAGGCACAGGATGACAATGGCAGTGAGTGGAGGGCCTCATTGCTAATGAGCTGTGATTGTAACTTTTAAAGTTAAAGATTGTGTGGATGGTTTTGTTCTCGATTGATTGAAACAAGCGATTGGCATATACCCATGTACAAGGTGTTCTCACAGTCCAGTCTGGAGAGAGGGATTGGTCTGCAGGGGAGAGGGAGGAGACTGCGATGCATGCTCAGCTGGTTAGGATAATGTTTTGCATCGCTGTGAGGTAGTGGTTGCATAATTTTAGCATGTCTTTCATTTGCTATTTGAACACAAGTTTTCAGTCTAAGAGGATGCCAACTTTAACCCCACTTCCCGGCACAGATGTAAAAACAAAATAAAAAAATAAATGTTCTCCTTGCCAGTTTATATTTTACCACCTAGTATTTACACCTTATTTTTATGAATCAGGTCCATTTGTGCAAAGTGCAGTGGGTGCAACTTGCTCAAGGTGCTTTTAGGATTCCTCGTAAATCACCCTTTGGGTGCCCTTAGAAGGTGCCCACAGTGCAAAGTGCTCCTACGATTTGCGCACATGGATTATTGTGAATTGACCCCAAGGTGTTTAAATGGGTTAATGTTCCAAGAAACATCTCAATGACCTTTTGTTACTGTCATGTCATGTGTGCATCCTGCTCCCTCATCTCGTGAGCAGGGAGTGGTGTCATGGGCACAGGGTCGAGGGTGCAGTAGGAAACAGAAAAGGTAAGTTTCAGTTTGTATAGGGAAGCTGGTGAATAAAGTCACATATCGCTACATTCCGGTCTCCGCTCCTTATTGTGTCTGTATGACCTGGGGGACGCGTGCCTAGTCCTGGAGGGACATTAAATTGGCAACCAGCCGGGCGGCCTCAAGCGTGCCGTGGTCCCGGGCCGGGAGCGGCAGGCAGGAGCACACATCACTGTATTACCATTCGGCAGGCGGTGCGGCCTGCGATCCTTGTTGTAACAGACGGCACCGCATCCCAGGAAGTCAAAAGCCTTCTGATGTCGGAGCGGGAGGTGTCACACAAAGGCGCGAAGCGCAGAATAGTCGAGCTGCTCCTAATGGATGGGTGAGTGCGAGACACGCGCCACCAACACCAGCCAGCCCACCACATATGTGTGTGGTCCCTCAGAAGTGTGATAAGCTCTGTGTGCTGGTGGAAGCTCCGCAGCAGATTCACAGACCACGACTGCCACAGCAACTGGGTAGCACAGGCTGGGAGGCCCCAGTGGAGCTCTGAAAGCGTGAGGAATCTATCATAGAGTGCCTCACTGCTGCTAAGCACATATTCACCGTGTCTGGGCAGGAGCAGGACCTAATAGTGCTCATCACACCACCTGCAGTTCTTACCTCACAGCTGCAGGACAACCTTATTGCCCAACTACTGACCTGTCTGAAACCAGCAGTTTGGGTCATAGGAGGAAGCAGTGGATGAGAGACATTGAAGTGTACATCAAGGCCATAGGGCCTCTGGGAGAGCAGAAGACACACAGCTGGCTGACCCTCTCCATTGGCCCAAATGTGTGTGACATCGTGGATGAACTACCAGAGGGGTCCACAGACACCTACGCCAACCCCAAAACAGCTCTCACTGACTATTTCACACCCCACTCCAATATGAATTATGAACAGCACGTGCTCCACGCGACAAAACAACACAAAGGGGAGTCAATGGACACATACATGATGCGCCTGCGCATTAGGCTTAAACACTGCGACTTCAGCAACAATTCAAATGGAGAAGCGTTGAGGTCCCGGATTATTGCGGGGTGTGAATGTGCTGACTTCAGAAAAAGGCTGCTCCAGAAGCCATGAACCCTGGAAGAGAACCTCCGTTTGGCCAGATCAGATGCTGACCTGGAACTTCAGGTGGAAGGTTTGAATGAAATTAAAATCTTACAAGGGAAAACAGAAACTGTACACAAAATAGACATGATGCCACCACACAAAGGCAATCAGGAACCATTCTGCTATCGGTGTGGATATGAGTTTCCCCATGAAGGTGCCTGTCCGGCCATAGGACAGCAATGCTCGGCCTGCGGGGGAGAAAACCATTTCGAAGCCGTGTGTCGATGTGTACCGCAGCCAAGCATGTGGCAAAGGGAGTGGTGGTAGACCGACACAAAGCAGGGACAAGCAAACAGAAAGTCCCCCGAGGGCAGTGAGCCAATACTACGAGCCGTCTCATCGAAGACACAGAGAGAGAAGGGAAGAAGGAAAGACACAAGAAAGAGTGCCAGCTGAATAGCAGTCGAGCAAGACAGTAGGCTTGTGTCTAAATGGTGACCCGAAGGATATGTCTGCTACCTAGTGGAACAGTCACAGACAGATAGCAGATCAAGTGCATCATCCGAGAGAAGAAGAGAAGCCTGCCGTGATGACTCAAAGAAAAAGGGCTACCTATATGCACTGGGAAATCCAACAGCAAAAGAGCAATGTCACATACTACTCCTACAAGTGAACAACATGGCAACTGAATTCCTAGTAGACACCGGAGCCACGGTAAACTTCATCAGCGAGGAAGTCTACAACAACCTCCCACAGTGACTGTGACCCTCTGAAGTGAACATCTACCCCTATGGGTCAACAACTCTGTTGCCATACAAAGGATACTTCATGGCACAATGCAAATACAAGACACAAGAAAAAATTATACCCATGCACGCTTTGGAGGCTGCAACTGACAGTGGGTGCATGTTATTCTTCAAAGCCGCGATAGACATGGGTTTCATACATGTACTATACTGAGTCATGGCCCACAAATATATAGACCCATTAGCCAAGATAGAACAGCTCTTCCCCAAACTGTTCAAAGGCCTGAGTAAACTAAAAAATAATGCCAGATCTGCCTACACATCGATCCGCAGGTAACTCCAGTAGCCCAACACTACTGTGGCATTCCAGTGAACATACAACAACAAGTGGAGGAAGAGCTACATAAACTGCTGGCTGAAGATATCATCGAGCCATCAAGGGGACCAACCCCGTGGGTATCTCCGATCCTTTCAGTGCCCAAAAGAGATTTGCAGGATATCAGAATTTGTGTAGACATGCGCTGGCCCAATGAACCTATGCTGAGAGAACGCCATCAAACCCCATGGATTACTGACATGGTCCATCTACTAAATGGTGCCACTGTATTTTCAAAATTGGACCTAAACAAAGGTTACCATCAGCTAGAGCTGAATGAGGAGTCCAGATATATACCCACGTTTGTTACTAATCTGGGACTCTACCGATACAAACGGCTCAGTTTCGGGGTTTCATCAGCCGCTGAAATCTTCCAAGCGGAAATATGCAATATCATCAAACACATTCCAAAATGTTTAAATTACAGTGATGACATTCTGGTATTTGGGAAAGATCAAGAACAACACGACAATACCCTGAGACGAGTATGCATGGCCCTGGAAGAAGCACACCTCGAGAGGGACATGTCCGAATTTAGGAAGCACACACTTCACTACTTTGGTCATGTATTTTTGGCCCAAGGAATGACTCCGGACCCTGAGAAAGTGACCACTCTCAATGAAGCAGACCCACCCACCAATGTATCAGACTTATGATCCTTCTTAGGACTCGCCAGCTATTGCACCCGGTACATCTAGGACTTTACATCTATGAGTGAACCGCTAAGAGCCTTGACAAAACACAAGCAACATTTGAATGAACGGAAGCGAGTCAACAAGCATTCAAATGATTGGACAACGTATAGTTGACGCCAAAAAGATGGCATACTTCAATACTGCGAGGGAGGCCGAGCTAGTCGTAGATGCCAGCCTGGTAGACCTAGGAGCAAATTGACAGTGACAATGGTGGAAAGCGCCACATTGTCTCATATGCCAGTAGAAGCTTCTAGAGAACTGGGCAAGTCTACTCGCAGGCTGAAAAAGAAGGTCTGGCTGTATTATGGGCCTGTAAACATTTTCAATTATTCCTCTACTGGAACCCATTTTTTGTGGTTACCGACCATCAGCCCATACTGTTCATATAAGGGAGCCCTCAGGCAAAAAATGCCCCCTGGAATCGCAAGATGGGGTCTAAGGCTTCAAGACTACAGCTTCTGCACCATTCATCGCCCCGGGAAAGAGGACAATCCAGCCGATTTCCTATCTCAACATCCACACAAGAACTCTAACTCAACACCCTCGAAAGCGGATCAATATATACATTACATCATACAAGCAGCCACACCGAAAGCAGTCGACCTACCCCACATTGCACAAGAAACAGAAAATAATCAAGCCATCCAGATCATCCTCAAATGCATTGAATCGTGTCGATGAAAGCAAGCCAAGCAGATGGGAGAATGCGCCAGTCTAGGAACACAACAAGACATTGGAAGGCTGGTGGCAGTGAGGGAAGAGGTGGCTAGGCCAGAGGAGGGGCTGCTACTCAAGGGAACCAAGACCATCATTCCTCGGACACTGCAAAGGAAGGGTCTAGAGCTTGCGCATGAAGTGCACCATGGAATTGTATCCTCCAAGAGAATGTTATGGCAAAAGGTATGGTTTCCGCAACTGGACACACAGGTGGAAATGCTCCTCAAGCCATGTCTCACATGTGCGCCTGTTGGGCCCCATACACGACCTGAACCCTTGCACACAACAGATTTACCAGAGAAAACGTGAGATGAGATAACAATTGACTGCTTTGGACCCATTGAGGGAGAAGAATACATACTTGTGGTGATGGACGAATACTCTCGGCTCCCAGATCTGCAATTGGTACACTCTACAGCTGCATACCATACCATACCAGCGCTGGGGTGAATGTTTGGCGCGTAAGGAATACCAAGGGTAGTCAAATCGGACAAAGGGCCCACATTCATTGGGCAAGACTTCAAGACTTTTGGAAAATACATGGTGCTCACACACAGACGAGTCACGCCTTTGTGGCCACAGGCTAATAGAACCATGGAAAGGTTTATGAGTGACATTAAAAGAATTTGAAGAATATTCAGATTGCAAGCCTGACAGAGAAACCTGTTGAAAAGATATTGTATCGGCTACTAAGGAACGGTAGAAACACCCCTCACAGCACCACTGGAAAGGTACCATCAGAAGTAATGCTTGGGCAGAACATTCGCACAAGAATTCTGCACGCTGTGGGCCCGGTGGAGGGTTACGAAGGAGACCCTGAAATGAGGAAACAAGACATGTGTGCCAAGGAAAGCATGAAGGTGCGAGTTGATGGGGCCAGGAAAGCTCACAACAATTACCTAGAGGTCAGGGATGTGGTGATAGTGCGCCAACCCCAGACCCACAAACACACCGCTGCGTTTGACAGCGAACCGTTTACTGTGACCTAGGTGAAAGGCCCCTCATCACTGCAGAAGGGGAAAGGAGAAAGGAGTGTCGGAATTCCTCACATGTTAAAAGGATGTCTGGAATCATTTTGACCGGAACACAGGAGGAGGATTCTGATCCCTGGGAGTGGGATGCTCCCTACGAAGGAGATTGAGAGGACTCCAGTGAAGAACAGGCCATTTCACCCGTGAGAACGGATCATGATCCATGCCAGATAAGCATGGCGGGAAGGCCTCAACGGGCGAGGATTAGGCCCCACAGACTCATGGAAGAAATGGACTGAAACATAACATTCTGTTAAGAAAGGGGGAAATGTAATTTTCTGTGCGAAGCCTTCTCCCTCATCACGTGAACAGGAAGTGATGTCATGGGCACGGGTGGGGGGTGGAGTGAGCAACGGGAAAGGGAAGTTTCAGTTTGTATAGAGAAGCCGGTGAATAAAGTCACATATTCCTACGTTCCGCTCTCCACTCCTTACTGTATCTCTATGACCTGGGGGCCGTGTGGGTTCACATCAGTAGGCGTATACCTAGTCCCAGAGGGACATTAAAGTTATTAATCATTTTTCCCTAAATCGTTTATTTATTCAGAGCAAAGTTTAAAATACACATTCAGGTTTCAAATTCTCGTATGGCACCCTGATTCTTTTTTTTTGCTGCTTGATATAAATAGAGCGCCTTGGATAAAGGTTCCATAAATAGACAATAAGCAACTAATATACCCGAATGACTGATGATGGCCAAAGCACAAGAGGGCATTATGGGACCGTAGAACCAATGACTAATTTATGTATTTTGTAAGCCACATGTCAAACAAAATGGCATGATTCCCGTTGGTTGAAACCCGTAGTTCAGGGAAATCGTATCATTCTTGAGATTTTCAGGCACTAATGAATGGTAATGACTGATTTCACATGAATAGCATGTTTAGAAGCCAGAATTGTCTGCACAATCCCAAGAGATAAACATGCAGTGCATAGGCGTAGCCTGGATTCTCTAACAAGTGGGGTCTGAAGCTAAGGTAGTTGGGCCCAACGCAGTGACATTAACATCTGTTAATGCCCACATAGCACTGCTGGGACGGAATTTACAGATTTTGGGTGGGCCTTGCCTGCTCCGGTCCTACTCTGTCTATGCCTCTGATGCAGTGTAGGTATATGAGGATCAGAGAGAAGCTGGGCTCGACCGAGAAATGGAAACCTTCCCAGGTAGATGCAGAAGAGAAAATGATACTGGCGTTTTAGATTTCCTTTGCACAGTAATAAAATACCGTTTTGTAACTACTGCCACATAATAATTCCTTCTGTAGCAGTATTACACGTACCAGAAGTAGCAACTTGAAAACAATCCAACATCGTAACCCCCATGCAAATATTTGGAATTCAAAGGGGGTCATTTTCTATTAAGTGGTAATTGTATGGCGGGGACCACCAACGTTTGCAATTACGTGCTGTTTCTGGTTCCCCCACATACAATGTTGAACATTCACAAGGCGGAGGAAAAGAAAGGAAAGTGCAAAAGGGAAGCCAACTCGCTTTTACTCTTGCATTTTCGCCTCGTCTTGTGAAAAAGTAATTGCCGCCTGCAAACGGGTTCCTCTGTAATCCACCTGGTCTTGAGCAGCTGCAAAACCGAGGCAGATTCCATAGGAATCCATTCGTTTTACGTCTGTGAGAGAATGTCATGCAGGTGTAAAGCGAAATGCACTGATGAGTGAGACAGACATGGTCACCTTGGCAGAGATCTTGTCTCTGTTCCGTGGCCCTCATCTGCATTGTTGCTGCTCGGAAATGTGGCAGAGTGGGAAATGGAGGAGCCACATCATTTTGCCACGCTTTTTACGTCTCCACCCCCTGCACATCACCCCGCCCCCGCTCTGCCTCATTTAAAATGAGCAGAGAGATCTAGAGAGGTCTGGTAGTGTCCGCACTCTCCCTAATTATAGATAAAAACACCATCCATTCATTCGATCATTGTTCCATTAGATTAGTACAAATTGTATTTTGATGAATGTGCAAGACAGCCGGCACATGTTTTGACCAAGACTTGGTCGTCCTCAAGGCTGATAGTAATCAAGTCCAAAAAATATATTGACAAAAAACAAAAGACATTTCCAAGTGAAACATGTTGTAAACACAAGTTATCAAGCAAATTAGAGCAAAAGATAACATAGTTTCAAGAACCATTTATCAAAATTACATGGTATTAAAAGTACTGATAAGTAATTAGAAAATTACAAACTATGTTATCGTTTGCTCTAATTTGCTTGATAACTTGTGTTTAGAACATGTTTCACTTGGAAATGTGTTTTGTTTTTTGTTAATATATTATTACCCATGTGGGGGGTTTCCCCCCGCATATACGTCCTAATTGACCTTTTAAATTAGGTCAATTCTCCCGAGGTCAATTCTCCCGAGGTCAATTGTGAAAAAACAGCCAGCCCCCACACCAGCTTACAGGGGTATCCAATGCATGCCCAGCCCCCAGAGGTATCCAATGCATAGCCAGCCCCCACAACATCAGTTTACATAGGTATATAATGCACAGCCAGCCCCCACAACACCAGTTTACAGAGGTATCCAATGCACAGCTAACCCCTAGAGGTATCCAATGCATGGCCAGCCCCCACAACACGAGTTTACAGAGGTATCCACTGGATGCCCAGTCCCCAGAGGTATCCAGTGCACTGCCAGCCCCGCCAACAGCAGCATACAGAGGTATCCAATGCACAGCCAGCCCCCACAACACCAGCTTACAGAGGTATCCATTGCATGACAGCCCCCACAACACCAGTTTACAGAGGTATCCAATGCACGGCCAGCCCCCCGAGGTATCCAATGCACGGCCTGCCCCCACAACACCAGTTTACAGAGGTATCCAGTGCATGCCCAGCCCCCAGGCGTATCCAGTGCACTGCCAGCCCCCACAACAGCAGTTTACAGAGGTATCCAATGCACAGCCAGCGCCCACAACACCAGCTTACAGAGGTATCCAATGCACGGCAGCCCCCACAACACCAGCTTACAGAGGTATCCACTGCACAGCCAGCCCCCACAACACCAGCTTACAGAGGTATCCAATGCACAGCCAGCCCCCACAACACCAACTTACAGGGGTATCCAATGCATGCCCAGCCCCCAGAGGTATCAAATGGACTGCCAGCCCCCACAACACCAGCTTACAGAGGTATCCAATGCACAGCCAGACCCCACAACACCAGTTTACAGAGGTATCCAATGCGCAGCCAGCCCCCAGAGGTATCAAATGCACTGCCAGTCCCCACAACACCAGTTTACAGAGGTATCTAATGCACAGCTAGACCCCAGAACACTAGTTTACAGAGTTGTGAAATGCACTGCCAGCCCCCACACCAGTTTACAGAGGTATCCAATGCACAGCCAGCGCCCACAACACCAGCTTACAGAGGTATCCAATGCACGGCAGCCCCCACAACACCATCTTACAGAGGTATCCAATGCCCGGCCAGCCCCATAGGTATCCAATGCACAACCAGCCCCCGCAACACCAGCTTACAGAGGTATCCAATGCACAGCCAGCCCCCACAACACCAATTTACAGGGGTATCCAATACATGCCCAGCCCCCAGAGGTATCAAATGCACTGCCAGTCCCACAACACCAGTTTACAGAGGTATCCAATGCACAGCTAGACCCCACAACACTAGTTTACAGAGTTATCAAATGCACTGCCAGCCCCCACACCAGTTTACAGAGGTATCCAATGCACAGCCAGACCCCACAACACTAGTTTACAGAGTTATCCAATGCCCGGCAGCAACCACAACACCAGCTTACAGAGGTATCCAATGCACAGCCAGCCCCCAGAGGTATCCAAGGCACAGCCATCCCCCACAACACCGGCTTACAGAGGTATCCAATGCATGCCCAGCCCCCAGAGCTATCCAGTGCACTGCCAGCCCCCACAACACCAGCTTACAGAGGTATCCAATGCACGGCAGCCCCCACAACACCAGTTTACAGAGGTATCCAATGCACGGCCAGCCTCCAGAGGTATCCAATACACAGCCAGCCCCCGCAACACCAGTTTACAGAGGTATCCAATACACAGCCAGCCCCCAGAGGTATCCAATGCACAGCCAGCCCCCAGAGATATCAAATGCACTGCCAGCCCCCACAACACCATAAATCATGGAGAAGGGAAGTGCCAGGGGTTTAGAGCTGAAATGGGGGTCATTTGATTCCCAAGGCTCCCCTAGGTAGCTCAATGTTTAAGCAGAAAATGCACAGCCAGCCCCCACAACCCGATCTTACAGGGGTATCCAATGCATGCCCAGCCACCAGATATATGCAATGCACTGCCAGCCCTCACAACACCAGTTTACAGAAGTATCCAATGCATGGCTAGCCCCCAGAGGTATCCCTTGCACGACCTGCCCCCTAAACACCAGCTTACAGAGGTATCCAATGCACAGCCAGCCCCCAGAGGTATCCAATGCACAGCCAGCACCCACAACACCATCTTACAGAGGTATCCAATGCATGGCTAGCCCCCCCCCCCCCCCGAGGTATCCAATGCACCGCCAGTCCCCACAACACAAGCTTACAGAGGTATCCAATGCACAGTTAGACCCCAGAGGTATCCAATGCACAGTCATCCCCCACCACTCCAGTTTACAGAGGTATCCAATGCACAACCAGCCCCCACAACACCAGTTTACAGAGGTAACCAATGCAAAGCCAGCCCCCACAACACCAATTTACAGAGGTATTCAATGCACAGCCAGCCCCCAGAGGTATCCCATGTACAGCCAGCCCCACAACACCAGCTTACAGAGGTATCCAATGCACCCCCCAGAGGTATCCAATGCACGGCCATCCCCCACAACACCAGTTTACAGAGGTATCCAATGCACAACCAGCCACCACAACACCAGCGTGCAGAGTTATCAAATGCACAGCCAGCCACCCAGAGGTATCCAATGCACAGCCAGCTCTCAGAGGTAGGCACTGCACAGCCAGCTTCACACAACACCAGCTCGTAGAGGTATCCAATGCACGGCAGGCCCCCACAACACTAGCTTACAGAGGTATCCAATGCACGGCCAGCCCCCAAAACACCAGATTACAGAGGTATCCAATGCACAGCCAGCCCCCACAACACCAGCTTTCAGAGGTATCCAATGCACAGCCAGCCCCACAACACCATCTTACAGAGGTATCTAATGCAGGGCCAGCCCCCACAACACCATCAAAGCCGTCATTGCCTACTGCTGGATGCCAAGTTCCCCCGAGATGCACTGCTGGCCTTGCCCTGGCTCTGTCGCTCTTCCTCCCAGCTCCCTCCCACCATCAGCCTGTACCTCTTTGCCACTCCCACACTGCTCTCCTGCTTCTCCATCATCCATCTCTGGCTGACACAAGACACTCCAACCACTTCGTTCATCAAGCTGCCTGACCCACCTCCACCCACCACAGGCCATGGTAAGGGAAGAGGGGCTCTTCTTGGAGCCCTGCATTCCATTTGCAGAGAGGCCATCTTTTCTTTTTTTTTTTTTTTTTACAAATGGTGACTCAACAGGGTCCCCACTTTCCACAGCCCATGTCTTTGGTCAAACACATGGGGGCTACCTCTGGGATGCTAATAGCAACAATGCAGCAATCCTCAGGCCATTAACAACTTGATGTATTGGGCCTTTTGTTAAATGGCCTTAGAATGGCCAAGGGCAAGGGCGGAAGTCTGAGGGGGTGGGGAGGGGCGTCATTGCTACTAGAAACCTGGTTGCTGCCACTCAGAATTCATTCAGCATTATTTAATCAATAATGCTGTATTTCATGAATGGTAATGGCCCTGGGCCCGGTTAATAGGGACCTGCAAATCAAGGACCAAGTAATGTTACCACCCAGTAATGGTCTGAGGAGGCAAGCATTATTGTTATTAACAGCCAGCTCTAACCCGCGAGGTGCAAAGGGCAGGTGTTTGGCCAGAAACCAATGAAGCAGCAAGGGTACAGCCCATTGATTCATTGTTTGTAAAAAAAGATAGCTGCTGTAGAAATATAACACAGGGCACTGAGCAATGCTTGCGTCTCTATTCTTCCGAGGAAGGTTATGTGGTCATATGAAGCAGTATGTTGAACCCCCTGAATTCTGTGCCAGGGGCTTGGCTTGTGGTTCTTCTGAGGAATGGGTTGAGTCATGAAGTGCCAGTGGTTTCCCCTCAGGCTTATCTCTGAGTAAAACCATTGTTAAAACGGCCTGGGAAATCCCCATTTACACAGAGGTTCTGGAGCCAGATCAAACCAGACTCAATAATGGAAGTAGACAAAGTGAAAGGCAAACCCCAGCTTTATTATCATCCAGATATAGTGGGGGCAGCATACAAGTATAAAATCCCTTTATATACTCAATATTCATCATAACTGACATCATAATGTAATCTTAGTTACCAGAAACTATTGGGCACATGTATTGACCGTCTTTGTACCCCCCTCCCACCCATATGCCCCTCGTGACTGTCTTTGTGACTCCCACCCACCCCCATGCCCCCGTAACTGTCTTTGTGCCCCCCACCCACCCCCATGCCTCCTGTGACCGCCTTTGTTGCCCCTCCAACCCCATGCCCCAGTGAATGTCTTTGTGCCTCTCACTCATCCCCATGCCACCGTGACTGCCTTTGTGCCCCCCACTCACCCCATGCCTCCCGTGACAGTCTATAGGGCTTACATTTCTAATTGGATAACGCTTATCTGATGGCTCCTCCTGAGACCACCTCTAAATTGATAACAGTAAAAAGATATCACCTCTACAATTAGCTATTGGTTGGCATAATGCATAATGGGCTGCCTAACATCAGGGATTCTGATTGGTTGGCTTCTTACTACTCAACCTAGGACAACTGACAGGTCGTCAAGACATGAGCCAGAGAGGAGTAGGGTGAGAGAGGTCCACAGACTGCTTTCCTTTCAATTGAAGAAGATACCATCCCTCATTTCTAGGCCATGAGCCAGGGCGATCCCTTTCGTATTTAGCCTTGTCGGTGGTGTCTTGTGTCTGGGCATACATGTAAGGAGTAAGGCAGGAGTTTTATCTGTGTTTGATGCTAATGAATAGACAGTGTTCTTCTTTTATGCGTCACATGTGATGGGACCATGTTCAGAATTATTTCAGCCTGCATTTATTAGGATTGTAGCTAATGTTGTGCAAATGTTTCTTTTGCCACTTGGCACACTCCTGAGTTATTATTTATGGAGTCCTTTGGCTTATAATTGTCCTGCACCTGGCTTACAAAGGCTGGCTGTACTTTCATCAAAAACCTCAATTAATCGGCAGTGTACTTCCTGCGTCCTGGGAATTGCGATCTCGTGCTTTCACTGCAATGTTCTGACCCTCCCTTAATATGCAGTAATCTTGGCTTGGGCTGCTGGCTACTGTCTGAGCTCTGCACAGATCAGTATTCTGTTATTTCAGCATTTTAAGTACTCTTGAAGCCTTGAGGCCTTTCCTTTACTTAGAAGCGTGTTGTGGCTTCCATTCTGGAAAAGATGGCTGCCCATTACTGTTGCGTTTCTATGTTAGTGAGCTATATTCACGTGTCATTAGTGTTGCATTCAATTTATACATTGCTTATGTTAGTGTTCTTCAAGTCTTATGGATGCCATATTGATATTTTTTGTGTATAAATGCATGTGTTACCTAGTGATAACGTTCTTCATGTTGGGTTCACTTTTGCTCCGTGTCTAATTCAGGCACATGCATTGTGATAACATTGGTTTGCTTTTACTCATGCCATCTTCAGCTCAGATTGTGTCCATCTCCCACTGTCCCTGCCTGAGATAGGGTGGCTCGGTTGTCTTAGTGAGTAACGTTTCTCACCTGTGCAGCATTGAGCTGGGGGAGGAGCAGGAGCTATGGATGATGTATTTCTCTGCCTCTCAACAGTATAGTCTCCACCAGTGTGAGCACCAGTTCTACGTCCTCCTCTTCTGCATTCTCACTCCCCTCCAATACCGACATGTTTTGGTCATCTGGTGCCACTGTGTCATGCTGTTCACCACCAGCTGTAAGCATTGGCAGTGCCAGATTAGGGCTAGGGAGGGCTGAAGCCCTCCTACTTTGAGGCCGGAAGTATCACTCTGCTGTGATGCCCAGCCCGTGACTCCGACCGCAAGAGCCTGACTCATTTCTCACATCCGATTGTGCTGTATTTGTTTACTTTTAAATAGTGCTTTAAAATGGTCACGGCCACTTATACATGGCAAGTTGAAAAGGAACGCATTTCGCTAATCTGTAAAATGAAAGGTCCTGCAGCCGCTGTTGTTCTCCCATTGTGTTGCCTTCCTGCCCCACCCTGCTGGCAGCTGAAGACCCAATTGTAGTCATTGGTAACATGAGGTGTGCCAATCCATCAGCGCCCACACCATCAAGCAGCAACCCCCCTCTTCCTTCTCAGCCCTAGTGCCTTGATGCTGTCCTTCTGATCTCGTACATCTGCATGGCACTCTGGGCCCAGGTGCCCAGAGCTGGCAAAAGAACAGAAATGTAGTCAAGGGAGCCCAGCTTACTAGGACTTCAGCGTGTAACATAAGGTCGTTTTTCTGCACGTGTGCTTAACTTTTGTTAATGGCACATAACATGATTTGCTCATTTTCAGGTACATCAATCATGGCACGCGCACGTCCTCTGCCACGAGCACATCACGTCCCGGGGGGAAGTTGCAAGGCAGCTGCATGCGCTGTTGATTCTGCACAGGGGTCTTTGCATTGTGTGGATATGCTGATGGCTCGTTTACTGTAGAAACAGTACGCAGTGCATGTGGCAAAAAAACACCACCCTCCCAAGTTTCTGAGTAAAACCAGATCTTTCATTGTGAAGCTTAGAGTGCTATGAATGCAGGTCAATGCACTTTCCCAGCAATTTGCGCGAGTTGCTGAAATTGAGCCGAATTGCCTTTTGTGCTTTTTCTGTGTAGCTTTTGAATGCTTCAGTGCTCAGCACGCCACATATAATGATAGATTTCAGTAAGAATTATAACCAGGATGGAGCATGCTACAGGTTACTTGGTCACTTGGGAGCTCTTCAATACGAGGCTTCATCAGTTCAACTAAGGAAGTTGCCGTGTCACACTACTTGAGCTCTCTTGGTGGTGTTGTCATCTTATATTACATCATGTCTGATTGAGGGGTTACCATGCTGCATCCTGTGTTGTCCCACAGTTGCTCTGCTTTGCCTGCTTCACTGCATCCTCTTTCCTGGACCAGGGCATGACTCTATTAATGTGACCTGTCATGGCCCAATGCTGTCCCTAGGAATCCTTGCTCAGCAATTTGCAATGTTCTTATCCCACTGCCAGGTCTACATAGCAGGTGATGCACAAACAATGTACATGCAATGAGATGCCACTCTCTGGTGAATAAATATCCGGTCGGCGGGGGCTTTGGCAGCTATTGTATAGGAATGCAAATCCAAAAATCCTTGCCGCCATGGGATAAGAGGCCTCTTTGTCTGGGTTTGCATTGGACAGCAGCAGCCGCTATGATCCTGAATCCTCAAATGGGCAGGGCCCCAAAATGGCAGAATTGTTTCACATCTTGATAAAGCAGGAATCAGAGGAGTAGTCTGTAGTACTCCCGGGACCATGGGCTACTCCCCTGAGCACCGGAACCTCGGAACATGCATTATGACTTCTTTCCTTTTGCGAATGGTTTGCATTGCCAAAGTCAGGAGCAAACCTGTCATTGCTTTCTGGCTGTGCATGCAATCCAAACCATGGATCCTCTTGTTTGCAATATAAAAGCTCGGGCATGTGCCATGCACTTGCATACAGCAGAGCTATTACATTTGCAGAGCGTTTGGCAGATGGCCTTTGGTGCCAAGAAAAGGGGATTTGGGGCCAGACTTTTACAGTAGCCTGTGGCACGTGCAAGGAAGCCCAGGTGAATGTGATAAACACACCACAGTCCTTTGCATTAAAAGCTGAATACATTTCTCTCTAGACAAGAATTTCAGCCAGTAATTCTGATCCGACTACTGGCTAAGCTCTCTCTTTTTTGAGCACACTTGTTTTCCACAAGAAATATGTCACCTTTGACATTGGTACCTACTGCACTTCTATTTCTCCCCTTCCCCCGCTCCAGAGACTACCCCCCTCTCTCTCGCTGCTTGCTCTCTCACTGATTAGCTGCTTCGCGTATATGTCTAGTTTTGAGGGTTATAACATTTATTGCTATGAGAATGTAACGTAATAATTATGAACTATTGTATTTTGTGTTGATAATCTATTGTGCTTTTATGGGATGTTGATCCCGAAATAAAGTGTTCACAGCCTAACTCTGTCTCTCCCTCCCTCCCTGTCTCTCTCTTTCTCCCACCCCTACCCTCTCTCTCTCTTTGGGCGCTTACACACTTGACGTATGTTTTCTGAAAACACACCATTTACATGTTCTGGCAGAATCTGAATTTCATGGGATTCCACAAAATCACCAAGAAACATGACAAGCTCTTTGGCACGTCGCGGGGATCCGAGTGGACGATGGCGTACGTTGACACCTCTCCTTTCCACACCAGCAAGAAAAATGACCAGCTAATCCAAGACGTGGAGGTGAGACCGAGCACGCTGTAGCGGCGGGCTCTAGTGCGTGCAATAGGCCTGCCACGACCAGCAGAGCTAGTGCAAGAAGGCACAGAAGTTGGCATTGTCCTATTGTGATCAATATGGCTTGTTGGTAAATGCTGTCAAACGAAAGGTCATGATGTTAGGGGGAGAAAATGTTGACATTAATGATTCATGACTATGTATCTAGGCCAACTTTTAAGGCCTTCTGTTGCAACCCCTGTCTGGCACTGGCCGCTTTGCCAGGTCCCTCTGTGTCATAAAAAAGGAAACTAACTCTCCGTATCCACTACCCACATCTGGAGCTTTGTGCCTGCTACTTTGATCCGCCTCCTTTGGCTCCTGTCAACCTCCCAATCCACATGATTGGTGCCTAGAAACGCTTGTGTACAGGCACAGTTAAATGCCATATCATATGATATCATGGCACCGTCCCTCGGTAAGCCACGACCCGTCTTCGGTGACCGATTACTCAACAAAGCACTGATCACCTACAATATGGCCGCTCTCTCGCTCTCTCGTTTAGTCCGTTTCCACCTTTCTCCTCTGGCCTTTAGAGTTCCCCACGCTGGATGCCTCTTCAATCCATTTAGGCATCACCTCTGTCTGTCCCATGTTGCCAAGCTCCGAAGTTGGCTCTCTTGTCATGAACTCCATCCGTCAGCAGAGGTGGACTGGGAACCAAAAGAGGCCCTGGAAATAATGTTCAAAGTGCCCCCATATTACACATTGGACCTCATTACGAGTACGGTGGTGGGTTGCCATCATACCCACAACACTGGATCCACCGCCTGACTTCCCGGTGCCACCGGGACATTACAAGTCCCGGCAGAGCGGGAAGTCAGGCGGTAGATTCGGTAACTCCCCATTCCTGTGGAGTCTCATCGGACTCCATGGCAGTGGGGAGACAGAAGCCCCGACGCTACGGCCCCTGCAGGCAGACTCGTAGTGTGACTCGTAGTGTGGCAGTCCAGAAACAAGGGTGCTGGTAAGCTTATCGGCACCCTTGTTTCCGGGCCGCCACACTCCTAATGAGGCCCATTGTCTGCAATCCCAACCCTTTTCCTATAGGAACATTTGGAAAATACCTCACAAAAGAGTCCCAGGGTGCAGAGGCCTACCGGGAAATCTCCAGATTTCCCTATAAGCCAGTCCACCCATGTCCGTGAGGATTCTTGGCACCTCCGCTGTCCGTGAAGGTAAGCTGCAGCAGGGGACCCTGCCTGCACACTATCTCTGCACCACCAGCGCCCTCTACCATCCCAGCACCCACCTTGTGATGCGATTTTCCCCTAGCCCACGCCTCTCCCTTGAAGCTAGCATCCACCCCCACCTCACTCACCACGACTGCCATCCTACGCTGCTCTTGGGTGCCAAGGTCACTACTTGCGGCGCCCTTTGCCAACAACTGCGCAGCTGGACATTGCTATTTTCATTATCACCCACATGACTATCCTGATCTACGCCTCGCACAGACGTTGTGGCTTTCTGCCCACAGGGTGTGGATTTACTGGCATGTACCCTGTATCCTACAAATCTATTGTTCCTCTTTCCAGCAGCCCCATCGTGCCTCGGGACCCAGCAAGAGGGGCTCGTCCCAATGACTCTTCTGCAGACGTTAATCTCATGTGCCGTCATCTCACTGTAATTGTTCTGTAACTTTATCACTTTATCTACACAATTGTTCTTCCTATTATGCATATTTGTATATCTGATGCAGCCCCCCCGCACCATGAGGTGAGGCTACCCAGACTGTGCATTCACACACATGTTTACCAGTGTATAACCTTCCTGACTTGCCCCACCACACAGCCTACTGCAATACAGATTTCCAGATGTGTTTGCACCCCACCTGACCAGACCTGTAGTCTATTGCAGAGTTTGTATCTCACCTGTCTGCAATTTACCTGATTCTGCCTCTTGTGTATTTTTATACCTGATGTAGCCCCCAAAATCATGACGCATGGCTCTGCCAGACTATGCACCTCCCTGATTTTGTCTCTGGCTTATCTGTATACCTGATGTAGCCCCCTGGCACCATGAGGCGTGGCTTTCCCAGACTATGTACCTACCTGATTTTGTTGGTTGCTTATCTGTATACCTGATGTAGCCCCCTGCACCATGAGGCATGGCTGTATACCTGGCCGTAGACCTTTGCATGACTTTACCAGACTCTGCACCTACCTGATTTTGTCTCTTACTTATCTGTATACCTGTTGTAGCCCCCCACAGCATGAGGCGTGACTTTCCCAGACTATGTACCTACCTGATTTTGTCTCTTGCTTATCTGTATATCTGATATAGCCCCCCACATCATTAGGCATGGCTTTACCAGACGTTGCACCTACCTGATTTTGTCTCTTGCTTATCTGTATACCTGATGTAGCCCCCCGCAGCATGAGGCATGGCTTTACCAGACTTTACACCTACCTGATTTTGTTGCTTACTTATCTATATACCTGATGTAGCCCCCCGCAGCATGAGGCATGGCTTTACCAGACTTTACACCTACCTTATTTTGTCGCTTACTTATCTGTATACCTGATGTAGCCCCCAACAGCATGAGGCATGGCTTTCCCAGATTATGCACCTACCTGATTTTGTCTCTTGCTTATCTGTATACCTGATGTAGCCCCCCCCGTAGCATGAGGCATAGCTTTACCAGATTAAACTTGTGAAGAACCACTAGATGTCGCAACCCGTCTGAGTGGTCTTGCTTTTCAAAGAATGCTACTTGCAATTACTGTAACTAACGCACTGATGCCTGAGGGTTTGGTGCGCTGCTATAAATGTAAAAATTAAATTAAATAAAAAAAATAAAAAGTGGTTAAAACATTTGGTTAATTAGGCATTCACTTTTCAGAGAATGTATTGTGAACGCTGCCCATCACCTGCACTCCCTAGGCACCATGTTGTCTTTGCACTGCAGGCTGAGGACTATCTCTTTGAGAGATGCTTTTGCAAGTAACATACGGATCATAGATATTGGTGATCCAGGAGACGTCTGCTTTTCTATTATTGAGAATGTTTTTTTAAAGCTCGTCCAGGAGTACCCACATCTACAGCCACTTTGATTTGCCCACCGTGTGGCTGAAATGGAGTGGGTCGAGGACAAGTTATTAGTTTGTAGGGCAAGTGCCTGGCTTATGGTACGGTCCAATGAGGAGTTCTTGCTGTGCAGAGCCAATGTTGACAAGCTCTTGTCTTCCCATAATGTGAACGAAATGAAGCAGCTAGCAAGCAGGGGACAAGTACTTAGCGCCAACAGGCATGAGCCATGGTCCTTGCTCCCAGCTAACATTTCAGTGAACACTGTGTCAATTTCAACACCATGCAGGAGTTTAAGTGCTTGTGCTGGGCTGAGGCATGAGGTAAATAACTAGTGTGTACTTATTTAAATACAGTGGACCTCTAAGGTGCTTCATGATATCTGGACCAGGTAACAAACCCAGTGCATAGAACTTTGCTTACCGGAGTAAAACCAGGTAAACTACACCTACGAAGTAACATAACCCAGTGAAGGTCTAGTCAGCACCTATCAGATCCCTCTCCTTGTACAATGGGCATGCGAAACAGTGTTCCCTTCTGTCCAAGTTTTGATTGGTTGAGGAGAAGATGGCTTCTGCCCACACTCAGGGAGCCCCTTTTCATTGTAATGAGTTCAAAATTTAGACTGGCCTTGCTGTGTAGGGGTATTTTGGAGAAGGTACAGTAAGTGGGCTGTGATCAAATTGTGTGGAACCGCTCTCTACTATTTGGTTAGTGAAGTTATGTTCTAAGTTTTTAACATGTTCTATGCTTACAGTAATTTTAGGCACAAGTGATTTGAGCTTGGTTTGAAATATAAGTGGATGGATCTTATTACTCTTAACCGTTTTGCAAAGATGTAATATGTGCCTATTTATTTTGCTAATGTGAAATTGAATGTGCTGCAGATGGAATGGTGTGTGGTTTTATGGATTGCAACTTTTTAAATGCAAAACAAACTGTTAGATAAACACATACACGCCCACATCTCACTGCCCTCCTAAAGCCTCGCTTTCGGGCTGATGATTTTGCGTTACCCTTACCAAAGTCTTGCACATGTTCTTTAACATGCTTCCACTAGGCACCCCAATCCATGTTCACACATTGCAGTTCTGTGTACTTTTCAAACACCTTCAACCATTCTACTTCCGGTGTACATTCTCCCAGAAAAACCACTACATTTCCCTCAATAATTAACCCCACTTCTTCTTTGACTGGCATTGCCAAATGCAATTATGAAATGTGGTTTAACTTTTAGGATACTTCAAACAATGAAAGTATGAAAGTCATGATTTAGTGAATTAATATTCTTTTTGGTTAATGGTCCATCAAATTCCTAAGACTAGTGAATAATTACAAATATATGCAGATTTTACGCGTCTGCTAGAACTTTCCATGTGTTCCCAGAACTGACACCCAACACAAGATAGAATTCAATGGTTTTTATTGACCTTGTAGTCCACACTAGGAAGAAACGTATTGGACACATCAACAAATAAGATGTCATCATGTTGGCTGTGATCATAAAATGAAGTGTCAGGATAATAGCTCCAAGTGTTTGGGTCTAACGTGTGGGAGGGGCATGCCTCAATAAAATGGTCAATTTCCCCTCATGCGCCAAAGGGTGTTCATTAAAAAGGTTCAGCCTCTCAAAAGTCCAGGAAAACAAATAATCTGATCCATGTGATGGGTGCAATGCAAAGTGTTGGCAAGTTCTTCCACGCCCCAACAAAACAAAATCAAACCAAAAGGGTTCTCTCTGCAAGCAGCACATCTTGGCCCATCTTGTCCTTCTCACCTCTATTCAGATAGCTTTCATGGGTGGTTTGGTTCACTGCCTCCTAAGGTTTTTTCTCCATGTTTCTCTTCCTATGGTCAGGCAACGACTTCCTGCCAGACTGGGACCATGGTTGGTGTTTTTGGGTTGGTCTGCTACACCGTGGAGTGGTGAAGGGTGGCGTTATTCTCACCCACCCACCCACTTCTGCACTACATGGTCATTCTTCAGCCATCTCAATCCTAACTAGCTCAGCAATGTCCTCTGTGATCCCTGATGGAGGCGTGCTGTCTCATACCCCTGTCTGCTTCTACACTCTACCCTGGACAAATGTTGCCCTCTGAACCTTCCTATTCATTCTATTTAAGTGGTTCATCTCCCCATCTCCTTCCATCCTGTGGCTCTAATCTCTTTCACTTTCTGCTCCTGTGGAATCTGTCACTCCTTCGTCTCCAAGGAAATATATTGCGCTTCCCTTGTATCCAAGGAAATATATTGCGCTTCCCTTTTCAAGATGGTGTTCTTCTCCCACTCAATATCTTTCTCCCTCTCTAAACCAATATGTCTTTTCTTCTTCTCCCCATAACATCTCTCCTTTTCCCCACAAGAATCCTGCCCCATTACAGACATCTCTCTCTTCTCACTAATTAAACTTCCCCACACCTTTCCCTCTTTCCAAGTCTCCATCTTTGGGCTGCCCGTACTCAAGGTCTTCAGAAATGGGGTCTTCCAAGAACTGCTGCTTTTCTCCACCCAACTCTCCCAGGAAATAACAATGACTGGCTGGGCTGGCTGCCTTTCAAAGGCCTTTCTCACCTCCACTTCAGCAGTGCTTTGAGAACTAGCTTTGGTATTTTGGGATAGCTTGCCTGTGATTAGGCCATGTGCTTGTGGTCATGTCGGTAGAGGGGACAGGTCCTGAGCTTTATTAGGGTCGGCCACCATTTTGAAATCATTAGTTGCCCGTGACATGTGGGTGTTCTCCTTCCCTACCCCAGGAGCTTTGCTTGCCGGGTCTGGTTTGAACTATGTGCCTCAGTTTCCCCAATATGTCGTTCATGATAGAGAGAAAACTTGTTTAAACCTGGAGAGTTCTTTGTTTGGGTTTGCGAGCATTTGCCCCATTGAAATTGCAGAATTATGACCACTGCAATGACACTTGTCAGAGTGTGAGAACAATGATTGTTTATTCTAAGCATCACTTGGGAGGTATGCGTGTTTCTTTCCCTTCTGGGGAATTTTCATGTGAAACCTTGTAATTGCACGAAATGCACAATCCCTGACGGTCCCACAACCCTTTCGTTCTAGTCTCTTTTGCAATGGTACCAAAGGATAGAATGTGTCAGGGGAATGTATCTACTGGGGAAGTTGCAATACTGCCATTCTGTTCTCATAAAGGAGAATTGTCAGGTCCCTCATTAGGTGATGGCAATGAGGGTCCCATCTCCCGGCTTTTCCTGGCTCTGAGTTTCTTGGGGCCTTGAAAGGGACTCCTGGGACATTCTGTGACTGTCCTCTGTGCAGATGAAAGGGACTTGAACACACAGACAATGATGAATATGGCTCATCACCACCACATGTTGGTATAAATATGAAAAATGTTCAATCCATCAATTCAGAATCGAGCTGACAGTGGCCTCATGAATACATCTGGGTAAGGACTGGTATCAACCCGTCTTCCTCTATAACTATTTCACCAAACAAAGTTATGGAAATGGTAAGACCACAGTTTGATTTTGAAAATCCTTTTGATATTCCTCAGCGCTCCCCATTTCTGTACCCCATTAATCCCTCCATCGCTAATCCATCGGAGACCATGGAGACTGTGGAGATTATGACTCATACAAGCCACTTTAACTTTCCTGTCGCCGTTGCTAACAAAACGGCATTAATACTTTGTAATACCTCATCTGCTGTTTCACCTCAAGCAGAAGACCCGCCAATGCCCCCGATTTTTCCCATTTCACCTGTGTTGCGGGCCGCGGTGTTGGAGGCGTGCCCCTCCCCTGGGGGAACACGCGAGCGGCGTTCACCGCGACTCAATCCCGCGGCGACGATTTTTTCTTCCTCCCCCTGTGCGACTTCTTCCGCCCAGCCTTACCGCCAGCCCTCCGGGGTGGCGAGTGGAGCGGAGGCCGTGACTGTCGGAGGACTGCCGGCCGCCGCCCCTGAGCTGGTTGCCTCGCCGGGGGAGCGACGTGATATTGCGTCTACAGAAGTCGGCCTGCCTGCTGGAGGACAAGTTCCGGGCCGGGAACCAACGAAGGCCAGCGATTGGAGGGCTCCACCAAGGGAAGTGGATTTTCCCTCCCCCGCTGCAACTAAGCCCAACCACCTCCACCAGCTACAAACTGTGGGGGACTTGACTGAAGGTTTGCAGGGCCATCGCCAAAATGTCTCTCCTACTAGCAGTACCAACGTGGGATTAGTAAGCACGACGGTACTAGCACAAATCCATGTACCAAGGAGTACCAGCATGGACTGGCAGAAGCAGAACAACGAAGGCCTGCAGATTGAAATCGAAAACATGGGTAACAATACATCACCGGGGAAGGCTTTGATTCCACTCTCGGAACCACATAGAAACAAAGAAATAAATGTTCAAAATGTGCCAATACTCAAAGAGGCTCCTACTGTCACTTTAAAAAAACCTTCTGCCAGACAACTATCGACAGAAAAGGACTTAAGCGATAATATAGAAGTAGATTGTCCTGTGATACAAAACATCAAAACTCCTAAAAAACAAAAGTCAAAAAAACAACCTTCTCTTGACAAAGCCGACAAAGCAGTAAAAACATCGCGTCAAAAATCGTCAAAAGAACCCAGTTTGTGCTCACAGAATATACAATCCTCAAAACTCAAAAAAAAATCATTAATAAAAAAAACCCTTCCACACCCGCTTCTATCAGTTGCACTCAAAGATTTTTTTAAAAAACAATGTAAAAGAAAACTGGACCAAGCACATGAACTCTCGGACGCCGAGATCCTCGAAGCTATCCAAGATCTTCCCCCAGTGTCCAAAGTAAGGAAAGTGATAGAAACAATAAAAGAAAAGTCATTTGGTTCATTCACAAACGACAAACCTATATTGGAAAAAAAGCTGGTTACTAAAGGAGTTTCAAGACCTATGGACGCTCAAAATTCGTCCATAGTTAACCTTTCTGGAGAGATGATGGAAATTGGTACACCAACAAAAACGATTCCAGGAGGATCGCCCAAAACAAACCTAACACAACCAGAATCGCAAATACAAACACTCAGTAGTACTAAAGCCACGACAGACCAAGTCCTGAACGATTCTGTCCAACCCCGAGCCGTGGAGAGCTCATCAAAAGAAACATCATTCCCAAGAGTAATTTCGGTACTGTCGCCACCCGCTATTCACCATCGACCACCTGGCCGTCTATCAGCCGATCATTTGGAACCTGGCAAACTTCTGCCACAACCATTATACTTGAAAAAAGCAGTTCAGACAGAGGAATGTTTTGCACTATCCATGCCATCTTCGCCGCTTAGACCAAGAGATCAGTCACCACCTAAAAACAGGAGGCTTAGCGAAATATCTACGCCTTGTACTAATGAAGCAACTCCGAAAAAACCTGACCTTACAACTATCATGTCTGCTATAACAATAGCATTAGCACCTTTCGGGAAACTGTACGAGAACATCAGTGATTCCCTAAAAGATCATATTACAGTTACAGCAATGATGCACACTAAATTGAGCTTTGTCGAAGGTTTCATAACTGCCCTGGACCAAAGGAACAAGATACACAGCGACACCTGGGACTTAAAACTGGCCTCGCTAGACGAACAGATCCATTTTTTAAAATCTACTACCAGAGCTAAAAAAAGCTCGATCAACAAAGAAACCCAGACAATGCTGCTCCCTACACCGATAGAACTCGCACCAGTGTTTGTAAAACAAATTGACAAGCTCCCTCGCATACCAAATAAAGCACCTAAACTTGCTCCACCCAGTGAAGGGCCCCAAAAAGTGACATCCGTAGGGGAACATTATCCTGTGCTGAAACTGGGTGTCCAACAAGATTATTCTCATTTGAAAACAGTGTCTGCTCTCGACTTAGTGTTAGCACCAAAAAAATCGCCAAAAAACAAACAAAAAACGCCTGATGGAAACCTGGCGACACTACACCGGTGCGAAAATAACGTCAGTACAGAGCCAGATCCACTGCCGTCCCCTAGGACCTGTGAGGAATTTGTGTCTCGAAGTTCTCTGATCGATCTCACGCAACATTGGGATACAATAGAAAATATAGAATTACAAGCAGAAAGCGTACCGAATTCCAAGAACGAAACATCAAACGTACTCCCTGGCTCTAAGAATGACAAACTTACGATGACATCAATCAACCTTAATCCGAAGAGTAGGGCCAAAATTACACCAACATTGCCTCTACTTTCTCCGAATGTACACCAAAAGGAGATCTCAAAACACGTGGCAACTTTTTCTGAGCAAAGACATGCTAAAAACCGAAAACTGTCAACTACAAAACCTGAGATGCCCCAAAGTTCTCAGGCTTCCATAACAAGAGCCACCCGCCTATTCAAAATTGAACAAAAAACCATGGACGATCGCTATATGATTTTGAATAGAAGAACAGTACTTAAGATCCTAAAACAAGTTGCTACTCTTCGGTCTTTAAAATCAGACGACTTCATCTTAATCGAGCCGTATCACAGGTCCAAGCAAGCAAAAGCATACCTTCACATTAAGTCATCGGCAATTCGTGAAATTTCAGATGGTGTTTATACAGAGCTAGAACAGTCGGGCTTTATACTTACTGAGATCCTGGCCCAGAATATAAGTAATAAGAGTGAAGAAAACTCCAAGATTTCACCCAGCAAAAAAATCAGATTTAAATCTCGTACAGAGGACTTATATGGCTCAGCGGGACGGAGAAAAACCTCACCCCATCGGAGAGAATCCAACTATAACCCTACTAGACCAAACAGGGACCGCCCTAGTACTTGGGACAAGCCTAGATATGACCAATCGGAAAACGAAAGAATACAAACAAGAAGAGAGTCTAGAAACCATAACGACTATGGGAGATCCCAAACTCGTCGATACTCCCCTAGAGTATGACACCAAGATCATCGACTTTCCCCACTCCAAGAAAACGAAAGCAGGAAAAACCCATCGCACTCTTTGACAACCGACCTGGACAGTGTGCCAAAAAAGGGTCGCTGGTCTTGGATACGAGATGTCTTAACACCAGGATTCAAAAAATAGCAGCGAACAGGGGGCCCAACTTCATCTCTTCAGCCCCCCCATCTGAGCCAAAATGACCTTCAAAACTCACTCCTGTCCATAGCATCATGGAACACCAGAGGCCACATGCACTTAACTGAACATGACAGCTACAACTTGGGAAGCCACGATATCGTTTGTCTTCAGGAAACGTGGCTACTGGACAAACCGGTCCTGGATGGTTACAACATAGAGATTTCTCCGGCCCATAAAGGCCCGCTTGGACGTCCATCATCCGGCCTACTTATAGCCGTCCGTACTGGCTCAGGGATACACATCTCTAAGAAAATAGAAGCATCCTACGGACTGCTGGCAATTTTGGCTACATGGCCGGAGAAATCCTCGCCAAGAGGCAAAATCTCCTTCGAACCGTTTGCCATCATCAACACATATTGGAACCCCCAAAAAACATCACCAGAAACCTTTTGTGATGCCGCCTCTAACATCATCGATGAAATCAGAATCAAGCATCACATTTCGAATATTGTTATCTGTGGGGACTTAAATGCAAACTGCGTGGCTTCAAACGTGCCAAAAACAAATGCACTATCCAGCACTCTGGCAGAGAGAAGAGGTAAAACATGGCTAACACTAATGAGCTCTAGAAACTTCCATAACGCCGCCAATGCAACAAAGAGCCAAAAATTGATCCCTACATGGGAACGCGACAACTCATCGGCTACCCTTGATTATATTTTTGTTTCTGAACAAATTTATCACCGCATAACCACCTTTGAAATAATTAGAACCAAGGCGAGTGACCATAACCTTTTGAACCTTATTTGCAAAACCGCTGCTCACGATCAGCAATTCTACAAACAATCGATTGAGATAAATTCCCAGGCAACCCGCCTTTGTATGTCTACTAACGATATCAAATCATTGACTGCTAACTATAAAATGTTAACCTCCGTTATGGATACTGAAGATGCAACCTTCAGAGACAGCTATATTCCACTACTCCTTCCGTTCAAAAAACCACGGAAATTTCCTAACTATTCTGCATCACAATACAATCACGTCTACAACACCAATTTGGTAACTAAACGTAGGACGCTAAGGAAAGCAAAGAAAAAAGCTGCTGCTTTAAACACAACCACCTCATGGGAAATTTACCTCACAGAAAAGAGGAATTACAAACAATGGCTGAGACATGTACGGAGTACCCTCTACCAGTCCGACGCAGAAAACATGCTCAAGGTGTTAGCCTCGAAAAAATCGCGGGATTTTTGGACTATGATAAATCAAACAAACCATCATCCAAAAGCTGCTATGACCAACTCAGTCGCTGAAAAAAATTGGGTCAAACATTTCTCTGATCTTTTTGAGGCACCCTCAATAACCACCACCCCTATAAAGCAATTGCCAGTGAGAAACTGGGTGGACCTTTCTGACGAAGACGTGATAAAAAAAAACATCATAAGATTAAAATTATCCCGAGCCCCAGGTCCGGACGGGCTAGCAAACTCGGACCTTAAGCAAAACCCTGACGACTGGGCTGCAGTAATGAGCCTAATCTTCAAAGATTGCAGAGATCAAAAGATAATACCAGACTCCTGGACCCAGGCGGTCATTGTACCGATTTTCAAAAAGGGCGTTAGGGAGGACCCTTCGAATTATCGTCCTATAGCCTTGTTGGACGTTATAGGCAAGGTCTTCGCCACTATGCTTTTGAATCACTTCCAGAACTGGGCAAGGCTATCCCCCTCGGCAGACCCACTGCAAACTGGTTTTCAAAAAAACGCAAGCACGGCAGCTAACATAATGATCTTGAGCATCATCAAAGACAAAGTATTGTCGGGAGCACCAAGAGTCTTTCTAGCATTCGTTGACCTTTCCCAGGCGTTCGACCGAGTGGACAGGTCGAAATTGTGGAAGAAATTGAAAGCGTGGAGGTGTCCTGAAGACATCCTGGACCCTATAATCGCCCTTCATTCGAACACCAGGGTGGCCGTTCGCCTGAACAATCAAGGTCTCCTATCAGATCAAATTCCCTCTCATCGTGGAGTGAAGCAGGGTTGTCCGCTGGCCCCCGCACTCTTTATATCCTTCCTAGGCGACTTTAAAGATTCCCAGGATTCGATCAGGTCATTTCCACCCAAAGTGGGCAACGTAGGGGTCAGCCGACTTCTATACGCCGACGACCTGATAATTTTGGACCGTACGCAAGTTGGACTTCAGCGACAACTTGACAATCTTGCCCAATACACAAAGGATAACAACTTGGAGATAAATAAAGCAAAAACCAAAGTCCTGATCTTCCAAAAACAGGGGAATAAAAAGAAAGAAAATCTACAGTGGTTCCTTCATCAGGCAAAAATTGAAGTCGTTACAACATTCAAATATTTGGGAGTGGAAATTGACAGTTCTAAGAACGCTAACACGATGCAACAAACTCTATGGACAAAGGCGAAACATCTAGCATCCCAGCTTCGAGCAGTCCATAGAAAATACGGCAAATTCAGTCTCCTACCCGCAATCCATTTCTATAAAGCTAAAGTAATCCCATCTCTAACGTACGGCATGGATGCAACACCAACAATTCCATCGACGCTCTGGACCAAACTAGAAGGCCATATTTGGCGAACAGTACTTGGACTTCCTAAATCTACATCCTCTGCAGCAATAAGACGCGAACTAGGTCTGCTCTCTATAGCTGCAGTGGTGGCACAAAGTGGGATTCAGCTATTTAGAAAAATAAGAAATCCAGAGAGTCTTCAAATTTACCGTATGATCAACGAAGAAATCAGCAAGGGAAACAATAAGCTACTCAAAAACTGGGTTGAAACCCAGCAACAATTCCTGCAGGCGATAGCCTGTTCAGAAGACGAACTAATCAAGAACCCGTTAAGAATAAAATCTAAAATGGAGTGGTTAGACTGGATAAATACGAATGAAAAAGCAACATCAAACAAGCTGTTAACCCATCTACCACCCGTCTTTAACAAACTTAAAGAGCCTATGGAATACTGTAAAAAATACCCCAGTAAGCTGTCTATGAAAACTCTACTGAAAGCCCGTCTTAATCTGCTTCCTACAAAAGAAATTCTAGCCATCCGAGCTGCTACCAAGGAGAAATCATGTCGTCTCTGTAAAAATTCTGAAACTACAGAATCCATAAGACATCTCCTGATGGTTTGCCCAGCGCTCGCACAGGAAAGGGACGCCTTTTTTGGTCCCTTGTTTACAAACTCCTTCATTAATGACGAAGACATGTGGTGGAATCGCCTAATTACAGGAGCCCAAACTAGATGGCTAACCCCGACGGCAAAACTACTAAACATCACCATGGAAAAGATTACCCATCTCTCTGATATCTCTGACATCTAACGAGTAACACCACCGAACTCTGATACATTTTGGATGGTGTAAACACTAATATTGTTCCAAACATTTATTGGTGTGCAACTTTCAACATTTCAATATTTCTTCTTCTTTGGTCAGGTATACGAAACCATGAGAACTCCTTTTGTAAAAATCTAATATAGATTATATACAAAATAAAAAAAAAAATACATCTGTATTATGCCACTCCAGAATTAATAACATTGGTGGCATAAACACAACACAGATCGCTGTTTATTTTTTATATTTTTTTGTGTCTTTGAGGTATAGCTTTAATTGGCTGTATATGTTTGCATATATTTGCTAAACCTGGGAACATGGTGGATCATTAACTAAAAATAATGTTATTAATTTGCTCAATCAGGATTTTGATAGTTTCTTTGATGTAGCTCAAAAGATAGGCTCTTGCTGTTCATACCCGGGGGTGGGGCCTTGCGTTTCTTACATTTCTGTCTCCTTCCCTACCTTCTTTTGGGTGCTAGGGATCCCCCGCCCCCACCTTCCCTATATCTCATCCAAAAGAGTCAAGATCGCCTCAGTACTGAGCAAGTGTTAGCTAGCCATAAAATGCTGATATTGAAATCATAGATATCCGCAAACACATTCCATACATGTGTGCTCTCAATGTAAAATAGTTATCTGCGTCAACCTCTCCAATGACTCATAGGCTTTGGTTATCCTGTGCCTCCATAACACATCCAGTTCTGGCTTCATTACGTTCTTTGCATTCACAGCAAAAGTATAACCACTATGTGTGTTTGCGATGCCACATTCCTCAGACCACGCCAATGGAAATCATTTTATTTTACCAGTCTCACCAAATAGGACTTTGGGGAACGGTTGATTTAAAGGGCCTGCAAAAAGCATCACCTCTACATGCATGATTTGCCAAGTCCAGCCGAGCCTTGCCTTAAAACCATTCTCAACAGCCTGGGTGCCTCATTCCAAGATGCGGGCAGTGGGTTATTCTTGTAGCACAGGGGCCACGCGCTGGTCTTGGAGGAAAGACCACGCAGAGCAATAGAATCGAATCCGCGCTTGGAAACCGAACTCAGGGCTGGTTTTAGGCACGTTATAATAAACGAAATAAATAAATATTGTAACATCCAAACTGTAACTCCACATTATGCCCCTTGTCAATCTTCCATGCCACCGCAACCTGTCCCCAAATGATGCTTCTTGGAAATGAGGGTACAAGGACACCCCAGTTACAGGAAGGTTTCCAGGTTGTCTTTATTCATTCTGGCTATGTCTTACAGACCACACCTCCTTCTGTCTCCAGTTACCTCCGAAACAAGGTCACTTTCTCCCCTCCCGCACATCCATTCTCAGAGCCCTCTTGGCCTGGCTTTCACACAGGTATTCCAAGGGGCTTTGATGCCACCTTTCCAACATCACATCCCCAGTGCTTGGCATTCCATTGAATGTGCATATTGACTACCAAATGCACATATAAAACACCCTAAATTACCAGATTCACTTGATTTGGGCATGGCACACTTACTAGCTGTGTGACTTGCCATTTATTCACCCTTTTGGTACCCCTGGCAACCTAAATTCTCTTTTCCTCCTCTCCCTCTTTGGCATTCATACCTACCCGTCTGTCCAAAACGCTTTTCCAATAGCGGCGGCCTCCTGCATTCCCTAGTCCTGGGCCAAGCACAGCTCTTCTTGACCCTAAGACTAGAAGTCCCATTCTAATAGTAATATGGTGTTTTACATGCCTGCCATGAAAGATGCCTTTAGCATTTAAGCACTGTAATAACTGGTGTCTTTGCTATTACCTGCTTGCGATATTCAATGTATCAATCTTTGGAGCCCGAAGGGCTGAGTCGGCCACTCCATGGTGTCAAGCCCCTGTCACTCGCCATCGTTCAGTACCCCAAGTGAGCAGGTTGTGCTCCGTACCTCACGTAACCATCATCTATACCAGTCGTGTTAAGCGTTAAGAAAAGAAGCACCATAATAGTCTAAAGATCCATTCTGCACCTGGGTTCTGCTAAAAAGTATATATAGTTCATAACCTCTTTTTACTTTCTAAAGTTGTCTACATACCTCCTGGACTGACATTCAGACCAGCAGCGGAGGAAGCTTTTGGTGCTAGAGAGGGTGGATAATTGGGTAGTAATATCCAGAAGGTTGACCCCTGCTGTCTAGCACCTGCTCTGTCTAGGGGGAGGACCTAAAGGCAGAACACCCTTTCTCTGTAAGCTCCCTCAGGGAATTCCTAACTTTTCCTGCTCTATCCAATTGTTAGTGTTCTACTGGGATTACGGGATGGGGAATTAGAGACACATTGTTGGATTCCTTCCTTCCTCCCTCTATCACGCTCACTCGCACCTCTCTCTTTCCTGCTCTTTCTTCTTACTCCCTTGATCCCACTCCTTCCTCCAGTCTTCTGTCTCCCCAATGTTTCTCACTCCCTCTTGGCTTTTCTTCCACCCTTTGGTGTTTATTCTCCTCCTGCAATTCTACTGCTCCCTCCACCACACACCAACTTCTTCCTCTACCCTATTGCTACTCTCCTCCACACTACTCCCTCCACCACACTACTACTCCCACTGACACACTATTATACCTCCTCCACTCTACTCAGAAACCCTAATTTCACTCAATAACATTCACTTCACAGTCACTCCTTACATTAATCCGTCTAACCATACTAACCATAGAAACACGCACACTCACACATCAGTACCACTTTCACTCACTAGCTAATACCTCACCTGTTCCACAAGTCACCTCCACAGTCCACCACTCATTTCTCCTTCCTGCTGGTGTCTTGGTCATTCTCCAACTTCACCTCTGAGCGCACCAGAATAACCCACACTTCCTGCTTCCTGTTTCTCCCTTATATTTCCCCCTTCTTCCTGGGATTGCTCCTCTTTCCCTGGCCAATCTGGCTCTGTCTTCGTCACCCAAGGCATGTGTGTGTGTGAAAAGTTATAAACAGTGGGCAACACCCACTTTTCCCGCACGGGTCCGCAGCAGTACACAATTGTGCCCTGGAAAGGTAGTGTTCGTGGATTTGGTTGTTCCTGCACTGAGTGTCATGGGAAGGGTTAGTGGGTCTTCCTTCTTGGTCCCTGGTGGACATAGGATCTTATGGGTTGTTGAGCTGGTCTTGTCACAGTCTACTCAGGCCTTCTTTTATGCTTCAAACCTGATGCAGCTTAAAAGGAGGCAGAGGTTTTGCGTTCCAAGAGCCCTGGCGCTGGACCACAATCTCTATGGTTATCGGAGCTAAAGTAGATCAAAAGTATGAATATATTTTGCCTCGTGCCTGCATCTGATGTTTTTTTGCAATTTATCTTTCCTGCCTATGTACTAAACACTGTGATACCCTTGTCTGGGCGCTACAAAAACACCAAAAATAAATAAATAAAGACAATAAGCTAAAAATAACTCAGAAATTAGATGTTCTGAATTATCTGCAGACTCAATCCTCCTACCAGGATTATTTAATGTACACAGCCATGCTAGGTAATAAAAAGAGTAGTTCTTATATAGTACTTCATTGCAAATTCTTCCCCCTACTAGGTGCTGGAATGGACAGAAGCTCTTATTGTGCAAATTATTGGCTCTCAAGTTTTTGACCATGGAAAAATTAAGGACTGAGTGGTGCCTGCTAGAGGGTTCGAACTTGCCAAGTGCACGCCGGTCATATATCTGAGGTGAGCACTTACCTCATGAAGATGAGATGTACAGCACTCTGCTGCTTCCTAGCTAGGTATGTGCTAAATAAAACCCCAAATACAAATAAATAAATGGTTTATCCAATCAGACATAAGACATTATTAATTCCTAAAGTCATGCTTTTGTTCTCCCGAGCAGCTCTATGATAGGAGCAGTCCTAAAACTCACTTTTAGTTTATTGGCATTATTGGCACTTTTGGTATTTTAATTGTTCACTTGCAGTGCATTTATAGAATTAAAATGCTTTGCTTAATTTACAGGGATACCATGACGCTTTTAGCGGCATGGCTACCCCCATACCGGGTACCGGGTCAGGGTTCCAGAAATAGGGAATTACCGGGCCATTCCGACCTTGGAGGACCCGGTAATTCCCTTTCCTGGAACCCGGACCCGGTACATTCCCATTCCCATTGAGCCCCCATAGGGCTCAATGGGAATGGGGAGGATGCTAACAACGGGCCCGTTAATCTTCTAGTGAGCCCCGCTAAGGACGCCTGATTTTACCAGACATCCTTTGCGGGACCCGCAAGGAGACCTCGTAATGAGGCGGTAGAGGGATAACGGGGCCGGCAGCTCTACCGGCGCCGATATCCCTCTACCGCCTTCCTCGTAATGAGGCCCAATGAAATCAAAGGTTGAATTGCCTAGAATATCACTTTGAACTCCTAGGTGGAACACACCCCCTCGATAAAACCTACCCATCTATACCTCTGTGTCCTGTATGCCCCCATGGGTTCCTTTTGAGCCCCCTGCGCTATCCCCCTGTACAAGCATTGTAGGAAGGTCAGAGGAGAGTATATAAAACTTAAATATTCTATTGCTCCATGATCCCATTACCGCAAAGCAACCCCAAAGGAGAAATAGAAGAAAACAGGTTCGAGATAACACTGTATCTCAATTGCTGTGATTTCACAACAGTTGGTTATTAACCCCATACTCCGCTGGCATGGCATCACAGCCGGAGGATACATCATTCAGAAGGGGAAAATGTTGATAAAGGCTTCCTGTTGAACCTTAAATTACTAAATGAACTGGGGCTTCCATCAGATCCAAAGTCTACTTTCTGAGCTCAGAGAGTGCTCTGCTTTCCTGGCTCCTTCCTTGCCAGATGTTCTTCACTGATTGAAACAACATCTGCTGGAGCATCTTCTAGTGGCCGGAACATGGAGTTAAGAAAGATATCATTGGGCTTCTAAACCTAAGAGAAATTTAACAGGCACAGCGGAAGGGCTTCATTATAAGTTTGCGGTCCGGAAATAAGGGTGCCGGAAGCAATGGGTAAAAGTCCACCTAGAATTGAAGGTATCAACAGGAGAGAGCATTTAGGATTAAGATGGCACAGTAGGGAATATGCACCTAATGGGAGAAACAAGTAGATTAGCAACCCTGCAGTAAAGGGGGAGATGCCTACATTTGAAACACATAGAGATTGAAACACTGCAGCAGTGGGTAAAGCCCATAGACTTGAGACACAACAGCAGTGGGAGAGACGCCTACATTTGAAACACCTAGAGATTGAAACACTGCAGCAGTGGGTAAAGCCCTTAGACTTGAGACACAACAGCAGCAGGGCTGTCACAAGGGAGAGGCAGGGGGGGCAAACTGCCCCAGGCCTCGTGCTCAGTGGGGGCCTCGCGGCCACCTGGATGAGATTTCATCTTGCGAGCTGCGAGTTGTCATTAAGAATGAAAAAAAAGGGATTAAAAAAATAAGTTACACGCCAGACACAGCATGGGGGGCGGGGCGGGCTGGGCCATGGCCCAGGGGGATATAGTGGGCAGGTGGCGCCGGCGGCACTGTACAATTTAACAGTTTGCCGGCGCCCTGCCCAGCATCGTTTCACGTGGCTTGCTAACCTTGCATTTTGCAGACAACGCAGGCGTTGGAGTCAGAGATGAAGTAGTTAAGTGAAATTACTTCAGTGCCTGGACTCCAGCGCTTGCGCAGCACTTTTGTTGGATTTTGTTGTGGCCTGGGCCAGGGGTCCTTGGATGATCACAGCAGCACCTGCAGGAGCCTATAGGCTGCAGCAGCAGGTTAGGTATCCGAATTTGGTGAATCCAGGGGTCAAGTCCTAAAAATTAAAGAGGGGGGACTCATCAACAAACGCAATGGGATGTGTCGCCATAAATTAACAAATGAAGGTGAAATATGCACATTTCATTAAATTGACTTTGCATAACCACTCAAATTGCACAGGACAAATGGATTTGCCTTTCACAAAATCAACACACACAACAAAAAAACAAGAGAGGATATTTTCATCTAATGGTGCTTTTGAAAATGTTAAAACGTGTGCACGTTTTAAACTCCAAAACCAATACAAATATTTTCTCTGGAGTTTGCAGCACTGAAATTTCACTGACATTTCACCTTTAGTTGTTATTTTTCATCAGGTTTTATAGTGCAGTAGTGAAGTGTCCGGCCTGCAAACATGGTGACATAAATTCAAAGAGGACATTCAATGTTTTTTAATTTTAGATGGGGGGGACTGAGTCCACCCTCTGAAAAAAGTGGGTGGACTCCCTCCACCCGCGTGTACCCTCGACTTGAGCCCAGGGTGAATCAATGGCAACCCGTGTGTGTGTGTGTGTGTGGTCAGCACAGTCGGCATGTAAACTAAGTCCCAGAATGCAACACAAAGATAGATATGCATATTCGTTGTCCCAAACTTCCAGCTGATAGTTACATAGCACTCAACCTTACCAAGGTGGGTGAAAACACCAGATTTCTTTTTTTTGGACGGGGTGAGAGCCCAATGAAGTGAATAGGCTTATAGGGGGCTTGGCTAGTGAGGCAGATGATTGTAAGGAGGGTGACACCCTGCAAAAGCGTGCAAATTGAGAGCTATGATAACGCCAATGCGGCTTTCTGTTTTTCGAATACATTGGGTTGGTAAGTACTAGATTTTGCTCGCGTTTAACACCTCTTTCAGTTTATCGACTGTAAGATCAACAGATTAACTTTTCTCATAATATGTACAATTGTGTGGATCCGCCACATGCACAGATGCTCTGATGACAGCTGAAAACCACCACTTAGAGCATAGAAGGCTCACTTTTAGGAATTCCTATGGTGGAAATGAAACAAACAGCATATCTAGGTGTGCTCCATCAGGCTGAAATTGATGGACCCCTTCTGGCCTTCATGTCCCTGGGGTACATAGAAGTGTTATTACCTTGTTGCATTTTGACACCAGTTCCTCCTCATCACCCACTTGCTGACAAAGTAGGATTTAAAGATTTTCAGTGGGCATTTAGTGTTGTAGCTCCCTGCTAGCTGGCTGTCTCACCAGGGCCTTTCAGCTCTTTCAGTTGAAAGTGGCTTCGGGGGACCCCAGCAAATGCCCCCATGTTGCCAGTCAGCAGTTTTGTAACATGGCAATATATTCCTTTCTATATTCCTTTTGTTCTGGGGATTTAAATGAGCTCTTTCAAATGCTCGTCTTACAGCTGCATTTGCTGGAGCCCTTTCAGCGGTCACTTCCCTGAGGTATACAGAATTATTATCACCACATTGCCTTTTAACACCGGCTCCCTCATATCAGCCAAATCCTGACAAAGGGGGATTTTAAGATTTTCAGTGGGCATTTAGTGTTTCAGCTCCCTACTGGCTGGCCATCTTGTGATAATCAGTGCCTATTAACTCCTGGCTGTTTTTCTTTGTCTCCATTATAATGTATGCACCCAACGGTGGCCTGAGACTGTTTTCCGCTCTAAGCAATGGGAGGCCCCCAACCGTCATGTTGAAATGGGCCCCAACTCATCTTCAGCCAGGCCTAGGTAAAGAAAACGTAAGTGTTATCAGGTGGCTAGACTGCCCTATATTGAATATTGGCCAGTCTAGCCAGCAATAATACTTATGGTGCACAGCTGGTTTATAGATATGTTCCATGGCATGGTTATTTCTTTTTTACTGGCTCTGAATCCTTATATGGTAATGCTGGCCCAGATGCCTTTGGGTTCGGCACGCTTTACAAATGCCAAATAAATAAATGCAGCCTGCATGGGCATGTATGGGAACAGCCAGCATGAACATGTTTTCATACTAGCACATGATGTGGGCAAATGCAGCATTAAATGCAATGGAAAATGCTCCTGTGCATGTTTCGTGACTTACAAATACTGGGTTTGTCTGTGGCTACCATTCAAAACCAATTGCAAACTCTATGGCTTTTCACTCTAATTTATAAACAAAGTGCTGTAAAATGCACCATTTTAATTTGCTTCAAAACTATTTTGGGGGCGGGAAACCTTCTCAAGAACCCCTTGTTTGGGCTCCCACACTGTGCTCTCAGTCCCACATAATTGGTGCACACATTTAAGCTTCTCCAGTTCAAAAATTCATCAGCTGCCACTGAACATCATCTACCTGTCACTGTGTATGATGTGTGCTTTAATGCACACAAAGGGGCAGGGCGCTGCTCCCTAAAGCTGGCATCACGCACCACCCACCGTCATGCCATCCTTTATATATTCATGCATATGGAAAAATTGTTATTCTGGAGGGAACTTCTCTTCAGTACAGAAACATAACTTTTCTGTAGTTGATTTGCTGTCATAATAATGAACCATATTTGGGTTGCTCCACACAAACTCGATGGGAGATTTCTTGCGTCTCCTGTTTGCGGTGGCAACGCTGGCCCAGTGCAAATAATTATAAGGGGGCCTCACCAAATGTTTTACCCCGGGCCTCACCACACGTTGTGACAGCCCTGAACAGCAGTGGGAGAGACGCCTACATTTGAAACACCTAGAGATTGAAACACTGCAGCAGTGGGAAAAGCCCTTAGACTTTAGACCCAACAGCAGTGGGAGAGATGCCTACATTTGAAACACCTAGATATTGAACGACTGCAGCAGTGGGAAAGGCTTTTAAACTTGAGACACAACAGCAGTGGGATAGAGAGGCCAAGATTTGAAATACAGCAGTAAGAAGAGAAATACCTAAATTTGAGGCATAGCAGTAATGGGCAAAACACCTAAATTTGAGACATAACAGTAATGGACGAAACACCCTAAACTTGAAACACAGCCATAATCAGAAAGCTAATTACCAGCTGACTAACAGAGGTGAACATAGCTGAATCTTGAGAAAACATTCCCCCAAGGCAAATGTGTGATCTTAGATAGGCTTAATCCATCCACAACAAAAGTATAATTGGCTGAGGAGTCCTCAACAGGTCTATTGTGGAGCATATGTATGTTCCAGGCATAATTATTTTTAAGATGGGTCAAACTCCTCTCATCAGACTTTGTGGGCCGGGCAGGTCTCCCAAAGGAAATGTATTGTATGGTCATCTTTTTCTATTAAATAACTCTAGAGACACTTTACATTAAACTCTACAAAAGGATTTTTTTCCGTAAAGTGTGGAATTATTTTTATTAAGAGATAACTGTATATGGATTAATTGATGATGGAAAGAGGATCCCAGGACACAACTATGTTGATAGCTGCGGAAATAGCAAACCTAGAGATCTAAAGACATTGCATAGAAGGCCTTCTTTAGATCCACCAATCTAGTGCTTAGAAGCCAGAGAGGAGAAAGCGATGATCCCCATGTTCCTCAGTGACACAGGTTCTCTGCAGCAAAATAATTATATTGAAATATTTATAGAAGCCCTTCAATGAGCCCTTTAATGAGGAATTGTCCAAATGTTAACTCAGGCCAGTGATATACTACCAAGGTAAAATAGTAGGCAACAAGTGATGAACTATGACTTTGCGTGCAATATGATTTCATCCTGCAGGATATCAAGAAGCCAAACCCAAATGTTTCATTCTGAGCACTACATGCTCCGCCTTCATCAAATTGGTCAATGAAAGAATCACGTCCATCTTAGTCCACATCCCTAACCCCACTACACCCACTGACTCCCTTGATTCCCAGGTCGGTTTGCGCTTTAGAAATCCTGCTCACACACACGTACAACCGACCATCTGAGATTTGTGGGGAGGACAAGACCTTCTTTTCATTTTTGATTTTTTGCTAGATAAGATAAAACCACCTTAGCAGTGTTTGGCTCCAGCAAAATGCATATGGAACCAGTCCTGGAAAGGCAAGAGAATTCTGGATTTATTCGAATGTCTCGTCCTATAGCGTGAGGTGAATCTGCAAACATGCAGATTAAGTCTACTTATGCACGATTCTCAGAAACATCTCTCTTATCTTCAGATCTAGTTCTAGGAGTAAGCAAGCCCGGGGCTTTTAGAGATAAGAAGCAAATTACTCTAAACAGAGCCATTGCATCTTCAAGGAAAATATCCCTGACCAAAAATGATTGGGATCTGCCTTTGTGGAAGTCTCTGCTGGTTTATATGTACTGAGTGGAGCCTTGTCATTGGACATAGTTAGCAAATATTGTTAAGTGCTTGTTCGGCAGCATGAGGATACACATAAGCACATGAGATACTATGCAGTCACGTGTTTCGCCCCATCAGAGCTTTTTCAAGGCAAACAAGTACAAATCAACGGATTTGTGATTCATAAAAGGAATGCAATCATCAAATCCTCTGCTGGTTAAGTGTCCAATGTGCCGGTGATAATTGGACGACACTGTGCAGTCACATTTTCATTCATCTGGCTTTAGGTAGCATGTGGAAAAAACTCCCTTTTCAGCATAATGATCCTGCTGAGTTTAGCAATTATTCTGAGATTAATTGGGACATTGTCTAGTTTATGTCATCTTTGGCAATATGACGCATAGAAGGATTGAAGAATTTGTATTTGTATTTATTGTGTTTTATATAGCACCTTTGTCCAAAGCGCTTTACATAGGACAGTCAACAATATAAAGAACCAGAATGCAAATCAGCGTTCATAAACAGTGACATTCAAACTGTGTTTGTAAATAGTAACAATAAATTAGCGTTCAGAAGAGGAAGTGAATCAGTGTTCATAAGTAGATTAAATCAATTAGAGGACTGTAGCAAGTGGAGAGGAACGGAACAGAGGATAGGAAGTAATGGAGCAAAGAGACAGGGGAAGCATATTCCAGTGAAGAGGGGCTAGGAGCTGGAATGAGCGAAAACAGGATTGGGCGGAAGGGGGATGTGGGACATTGAGTCTAAAAAGATTAGAAGAGCGGAGTGAGCGATATGGGGAGTAAAAAGAAAGTAGAGATGCAAGGTAGTCAGGAGCAAGGCCATAGAGACATTTGAACACAAGACAGAGAAAGTTGTATTTGAGTTGAGAATAGAAGGACAACCAGCCAAAAGAGGCCAGGGAAGGAGAATGGGTCATGGTAAGAGAGAAGACAGAGTGCGCGAATTGAATTGAAGAATGATAGATAGATTTCAGAGGAGCAAGGCGTGAGTGGGGAAGACCAAAGAACTGTACAGAACAATAGAATAGTTGGGAGAAGACTAGTGAGGAGATGAGGAGTTTTGTAGCGTGGAAAGTGAGAAAAGGGAGGACTTTGACGAATTGAAGGTTGATAGTTCCACTTCCTGTGTGCGCACATGTTTGTGGGATGTGAACTCAAGTGCAGCATGTGGGAGGTGTAAGCAGTGCGCCACGAGTGGACCAGAATTAGATGGGCATTAAGATTAGGGAAAAATTTGTGGGCACTTTTGTTTAAGAGAACTGGGCAGGGTGTTCGAGTTAGGGCAGAGTGAACAGGGGGCTTTGGTCAATGTAAAAATGATCGGGTTTTTTTAAATCAGGGCAGAGAGAACGTGGCGTCTGGATTTGGGGCAGAATGGTGGTGGTGCTTGGCTTGGAACAGAATGATATTTATCTTAGGTTGACAGTGGGCGACTCAGGGTAGAATCATCGTGATTTTGGGTTACAACAGAATGAGTGGGATGCTTGGGTAAGGTCAACAGGTGCAGTCAACTTTCATCAGGCCAAAATGAGAAAGGTGTTTGGGTCAAATGGGTAGGTGAGTTGGTTGCTTAGATTAGATGAGTTGGGTGCTAAAATGAGAGCAGAATGAGTGGGATCTCGGGGTGCTGTGGAATGAGTGGGACATTTGTGTCACACCCTAAAAAATTGGCATTTGGTCAAAGAGAATATAGAAATGCTGGCTGGAAAATTGAAACCAAGGTGGCACATCATTTAGGGAAGAAGGAGATGGAGGCAAATCAGGTGGCATGATAGGTTACTTGGGTCAAAGAATAACGAGCTTGGCACTTGCGTTAGGTAGAAAGTGAGGGGCCCTCGAGTGTGAGCACCACCAGTGGAGCACTTGGATAGTGTTGCAAGAGCGGGGCACTTTGGTTAGGAAGGAACGATTTGAACACTTGAGCAAAGGCAGGCGGAGTGGGCACTTAGCTCAGTGTGGATTGAGAGTGGCGCTTGGGGCGGCGCAGAATGAGCGCGCTTGATAGAACGCGCCGCCAGGTGGAGCGTAGGCTAAAGACACACATTTCATGTCTCTGCAGGAAGGCATTTCAGGTCATTTGCTATTCAGGGCCTCTCCCTTTTCTTCAGAATGGGACAAAAGACATTTGGCCTCAGTTGGTTTCTTTCGCTACTGCAGAATGCGCATCATGTCTGCTCGGTAATTTATGATCCCTCTAATCAAATTGATTTCCATTGAAATGAATTCTCCCTTCCATCGCTGCCGCAGTGATGTCAGTGTCAGCCCAGGCAGTGTCTCGCCACAGACGTATAATCAAAGGATGAGATGCAGATAGCATTGTGTTACTTTCCACTGAATCAAATTGAAGCTGAATTGCAGACGCTTTAAAAGGCACATCTACCCCCTGCTTTTCCTCCCCATCAGACTGTGTGAGCCCAGGCAAGGCGTACACATCACCTCCAGAATTAATCTGCCTTTTAGCAAACAGCATGCAGAGAGATGCTGTTCTATCCCTTGCATCGAGTTCTCTTAATTTCAATTTCCAAAGTCGGGCAAAACATTTTTTTTTGTTCCGAATGTTGATGCTTTAGGAGCCTGCCAAGGCCTGCCTTGTTGGCTGCTATTAACATGTATCCAGGTCAGTTTCG
This sequence comes from Ambystoma mexicanum, assembly GCF_040938575.1. Lineage (NCBI taxonomy): Eukaryota > Metazoa > Chordata > Amphibia > Caudata > Ambystomatidae > Ambystoma > Ambystoma mexicanum. The sequence goes on from NC_090929.1 coordinate 164,782,987, forward strand.
CCCCTTTGTTCTTCGCTGGAATTTGCACATCAAAAGTGTGATCGTTTGGCTGCGAAGGATATTTCACCGCAGAACATTGCGCGAATTGACTGTGAAAAATTATCACTTTTCGGTGCTAAATATAGCCTGGCAGAGCTGTGTGTGTCTGTTACAGTGAAACCTTGTCAGTGGCATACGCTAGCATCAATAACATATGAGAGTTTCTGATGATAATGAACACAGCAAACTAGAAAAATATGTCTCCATGGAATCGAGTAGCGCCTAATTATGAAATTAATACCTCTGTGCACACTCTAGATTTTACAGAATAATGCAGAAATAAAGTCGTTTTTTGAGAACTACATGCCCTGATTTTTTGTTTGGTTGAAAAGAGGGGATTCCAGTCATCTTTTGTTTTGCTGTAGTCACCCCAAGTGGTACGTTGTAGACCCAGTCATTGGACCCTTGCCTTCTGGGGCTAGAGTCTCAAGCTGCTCCTCACTGATGAGGCCCAATTAGGCCGAAAAATTTCTCAGGATGCCTGTGGTCTCCAGCAGAAGGGATGTGACCAAGCAGTCCGGGACGGACTGCCCCTTTTGGGATGGGGCCAAGCCTGATTTGCATATGCTCTTTCCGGTTTTATAATGCCCTTGGCAGGTGAAGAACTATGGTCTGGAGGGTTGCCCAGTTTAATTCTAAACCTTCCAGTCTTCACCTCTTTTCTTCTGCCAAGGCCTGCCTTGTTGGCTGCTATTAACATGTATCGAGGTCAGTTTCTCCCCTTTCTTCTTAGCTGGAATTTGCACATCCAAAGTGTGATCGTTTGGCTGCGAAGGATAACCCACTGCAGAACATGGCACGAATTGACTGTGGAAAATTATCACTTTTCGTGCAGAAATAAAGGCGTTTCTTGAGAACTACATGCTTTTCAATTTTTTTGTTAAAAGAGGTGGAGCCTAGAGCCAGCAGATCAGCATCTCCCATTCTGATGTGTCACCATGGCTGGGCTCCAAGTGAACTGTAAGCTAGAAACAAGTCACGGCCCAAAGGGGAAGCGTCAAATGAATTGGATGAGGTATTAATTACCAAAAGTGTGATCACTAGTGGAAAACATTTCACCATGAATCGAGATGTGAAAAAATGGTGATCTGTCATAGGGGTCGTTTGAGGTCAACATGCCATTTAGTAAACTCAATTGCAGGTAATAAGAGGCAAGTGGAATAGAGCATGTGCACTGCTTAGACATATCTACGTGTGTATGTGTATATATATTCACTGAAAAAACATTGTTAAAACCTATGAAATTCACTGATACAACTTTGTGAAACGGACATTATGTTGAAGTTGCACTAATAAAAACCTATGAAATGTATTGAAAAAAACGTTATTAGAGGGATGTTATGGTTGCAAGGTAAAATTGAAAAGCCAAAGAAATTCACCAGTTATGATAAACTATGCAAACATAACTCGCCCCCCTCTCCATGCACTGCTAAGACTTTCATCCAGGACATTAAAAATGACATCACAAATGGCATCATTGATGACATCACTGATGACATCACATATCCGGGTTGGTTGTTTTTGTTCAGTGACAGTGAGAGTTTTAAGCAGAGGACTTGATCTGGTCATAATGCATTGAAAACATGATACATATACTCTAAAGGTGCTGTATATGTAGACCTTAACCTTGTGCTATGTTCTTAAGGTACTTTCCTTAAGGTTTGGCCTGAGCTAAAGGTGCACATACATTTGACAGTAAGCACCAGATAGACAATTCATTTTTCATACATGATGATGAACTCTAATCTTAGTGTCACTTTCTGGTCATGGGCCCTAATTAAAGGTTTGCCGGTCCAGAAAAAAGTGCCGGTAACAATGGTTACTGGCACCTTTTCCGAACTGGGAAACTACAAGGCTGCCGGTAGGGAGTGTGAACTACCGACAGGCCTGACCTGCCAGTAGTTCTGGCCCCTACCGGTATATTTCTCACTTAAGAACCTCCATCGTTACTAACGTTGCCGGTGCTGCAGTGTTCCCATACTCTTGGAGTCCTACAGGACTCTACGGGTATGGGAGCTTACCTTTCCTCCACCACCCATTATATCCCTGTATTACCAGGATATCGGGCAGTGGAAATGGTAAGGTGAGTCTGGCGGTAACTCATAGGCCGACTCATAATGAGGGCAATGGTGTTTGTTTCCTACTTACTAGAGTTTCCCTGTACATGCCTCAGATTTGTATGCATTGATTCTCTCCATATATATTGTTTGTACTAACACATGTGTGTAGTAATTCTTGAAGGGTTAGCTGTTAATTCAAGTTTAAGATTAGTCAAGAGTCTGATAGTCTGATAGGCTTGGATTTATGGTTCTACTGGCCAATACCACCAGATTAAAAATACTCTACTTCTATAGTGCATGCTGCAGTCATTGCCTATGTGTATGTATCATTAGATTGTATTAACAAAAACACTTCAATAGGATGTTTCGGTTTGTATAAGTACATTTTGTGATGCATGGAGTAGTTCATGAGAGGTCTCCAGATCACTCATCATATTCTGTTAGCAACATTCTAAACAGAACCCCTTATAGCAACTTTTCATCAGAATTGATGCCGTATGTGATGTCATCAGTGATGTCATCAATTATGCCATCTGTGATTTCATCTTTGATGTCTTGGGTGTTAGTCTTAGCAGTGCATGGTGGTGGTGTGAGTTATGGTTGCATAGCTTACCATAACTGGCAATTTTCTTTGGTTTTTCTATTTACCTTGCAACCATAAGGTCCCTTTAACAATGCTTTTTTACAATACTTTTCATAGGTTTTTATTAGTGCAAGTTAAACATAACATTCCTTTAACAAAGTTTTTTCAGTGAATTTCATAGGTTTTTATTAGTGCAACTTAACAATAACGTCCCTTTAAGGATTTTTTTTCAGTGAATTTCATAGGCTTTTATCAGTGAAAAGGTTTCACGATGTTACATGACTGTATATAAGTTATTAATAATTCCTCTTTTATCATATATGAAATAACAGTAAACCTCCTTTAACAAACATATTTTTTGCAGTGCAAACTGATGTGTGTCGTTTTCAACAGCACATGCTGGTGATGCAAGTCATGGTTGAATTGCCTGGGGCATGAGGCTCGACCATGACCTCAGCCCCACCAAACCAAGATTGTTATCCACTGCACCTACCCTGTATCCTGGTACAGTGTCCACAATACCCCCATAATGTGAGCAATGGACAGTGCTCATGGTTTGCAGTCATGGACAGTGTCCTCAATCCATGGGACATGGGCTTCGGCCATGCTGCATGCCCCAATAAGCAACTCAGAGTAGAGATTTCCAAAAGCATGGTTTGAGGTCCTTGCGGATGCTCCTCGTGCAAGTTTGCTGCAATCCCGCCTAGCACTTCGGGCTGCAGCTGCAAGCAGAATTTCTTTTCCTATTCAAACCATGAGCTTCAGCCATGCCGTATGCCCAAAAAAGCAAATCAGAGTAGACATTTGTCCTTGCCACGGGCCTTGGCCACTGTCCAGGCACCAAAGTTATATCATCATTTTTGGTACTTAAATGTTGACACTTTCGAAAAAATAAAACACAGGACAGGTTTGCAAAACCATGCTTTCATGTCCTTGCTGAGGCTCCTTGCGCAAGGTTTCTACAATCCCATCCAGCACTTCTGTAGCCGCAAGCAGAATTTTTTTTCCCATTCAAACCTATCCTGATTTTGAAAAACTTTACCACACAGCCAGTCCCCGGTGGCCATGCCCACTTTAACCCCAGTGCCATGACCCAGGTAATCTGGCCACAGCCACCATCTATACCTCAGTCACCAAAGGTATATCACTATTTTTTGTACCTACATTCTGACACTTTCCACAAAATAAAGCATGGTCACATTTGCGAAACTATGCTTTCGGGTCCTTGCCAATGGTCCTTGCACAATTTTGCTGCAAATCCATCCATGTTTTATTTTTGAAAAGTGTCAAAATGTTGGTACAAATAATAGTGATATAATTTAGCTCCCACTTGACAAAATCCATTCAATCATTTCACAAACATTCAAGGTTGGGTCTAAGATCGTTTCGCAAATTTGCACGCAGTTTCGTCAAATGGCACCCAATTTCTAAGCCATTCAAAAGTTTTGGGACCCCCACTCTAATCTTGCCCCCTCTTGGCGAAACGACACAAAACTCTGAAAAAGCATTCAAACTTGGGTCTAAAGTTATATTGCAAGATGTCATGCAGTTTCATTGTATGGTGCCAAAGTTGTAAGCCATCCAAAAACTGCTGTTCACCGACCATAAAATGCAGAAATATGCATGGATGTCTTCAGACTTTTGTCAAGTTCGCGAACATCTCAGCAATGTTGCCGAACATCTGAGATGTTCACGGACTTCAGAGAAGAAAAAACACCTGATTTTGGGGGTTTTCTGGACATATCCCATCCCATCCTAATCACTCCTCACCTCCCCAGAGATTGTATCATTAGTTTTACACATGTAATCATTGATAACATCACATCTCTGGAGTGGTTGTTTTTGTTCAGTGACAGTATTCATTTTAAGCTGAGGACATCATGTAGTTAGTTATACTACATTGAAACCATGATACGCATACTGTAAGAGTACTGTGCGTGCAGAGCGTGACCTTGTGCTATATTCTGAAGTTATTTTCCCTAGGGTTTGCCCTGCGGTTGTAATGCACATACATGGAACAAAAAGCAGGTCCAAGGCAGCTAATACACTTCTCAATAATCTGATATGGTTTGACTTATCATTATACTACCAAAACATACCATCTTAAGAATACTTTAGTTTTATAATCCATACCGTATTCATTGTTTCTCTTTATGTATTATTTTATTGCTGTATTCACAACAAAACATCAGTACAAAGTTTATTTTTCAATAAGCACATTTTACGTGACAAGGAGTGGTTTCTACAGGGCTACTGATCACCTTTGATATTTTGTAAATGACACTGTGGTACCCCTTATACAGACCTGCCATTTGCATCGTTGCACAGTAGTAATATCATATGTGATGTCATCAATGATGTCCTGGGTGTTAGTCTTAGCAGTGCATGGTGGTGGCACTAGTTATGGTTGCATAGTATATTTCTTGA